>NC_135236.1:532416068-532719098 GCF_051348905.1 Ranitomeya variabilis
CTTGGGGTTGTAATCCGGGCAGGTGTTTCTGCTGATATCAGCTCTATTAGGTATTTAGGTGTGCAGGATCCATGAGTCCATGCCAGTTGTCCATTGTACTTGGAGGGATTGCATCTCTCTCTGGCTCCTCATGCCCTGCTGCCAATTCATCTAAGATAAGTGTCTGGTTTTATGTCTCTGTGCACACATGCAGTGTGCTTTGCAATTTAATGCAATTCATTGTGTTTTTGTCCAGCTTAGACTTCGTTTGGATTTTTCAGTCATGCTGGATTCTCAGGAGATGCAGATATACTCTCTATGTCTTTAGTTAGATGTAGAATATTTGTATTATCTGCTGTGGATATTTTTAGGATTTTAATACTGACCGCTTAGAATTCTGTCCTATCCTTTTCTATTTAGCTAGAAGTGCCTCTTTTGCTAAATCCTGTTTTTCTGCCTGCGTATGTTTTTTCCTCTTATACTCACAGTCAATATTTGTGGGGGACTGCCTATCCTTTGGGGTTCTGCTGTGAGGCAAGATAGAATTCCCATTTCTATCTATAGGGGTATTTAGTCCTCCGGCTGTGTCGAGGTGTCTAGGACGTGTTAGGTACATCCCACGGCTTCTTCTAGTTGCGGTGTTAGTTTAGGGTTTGCGGTCAGTACAGGTACCACCTACTCCTGAGAAAGTCTCTCATGCGGCTCCAAGGTCACCGGATCACAACAGTACAACTGGCCAACAATGAGTTAAATGCATCTCAGAAGAAGGGAAGAAAGAGCCATTTTTTTTCTGTAGCCTGCTTTGTCTTTTCTTCCCTCTTTTCCTCTGGGTGACTGAGGAGTCTGTTATGATCCTAGTGGCAAGGATCGCAGGTCGGACTAGCTAAGTAACTGAACAGACTACTAGCTCTGGGGAAGTGGCAACTAGATTGACCGCAACCTGATCCTATCCGCACACAACTATAGGCAGCCGTGGAACGTAACCTGAAAATCCTAGACGTCTCTTCACGGCCTGAGAAACTCACTATTCCTGGAGGGAAAGAAAGTCCTCTCTTGCCTCAGTGGAAAGACCCCAAAGATATAGAATAGCCCCCCACAAATATTAACGGTGAGTTAAGGGGAAAGCACAAACGCAGAGATGAAATTAGATTAAGCAAATGAGGCCCGCTAATACTAGATAGCAGAAAATAGGAAGGGAACTGTGCGGTCAATTAAAAACCCTATTCAAAATATCCACACAGAGATTGCTCGAGCCCCCGCACCAACTAACGGTGCGGGGGAAGCAACTCCGTACCCCAGAGCTTACCAGCAACAAGAAATCGCATATTAGCAAGCTGGACTAGACTCATCATACACAGAAATCATATTGCAGGCAGATGAGCAAAAAATATTCAAACAGAACTTAGCTTATCCTGAAGAGGCAGAAAACGAGATAATCAGGAGTAATCAGAATAGCACTGAATATATTGACAGCCGGCAACAAGTGGAAGTGAAGCAGAGCTAAATAGGAGCCTCCCTGGAGAATAACGAGGCAGCTGATCCAGCCAGACCCGCAGGATAATAAACCAAACCACCAGGGGGAGCCAAAAAACCAAAGTCACACAATACCATCTGTGACCACAAGAGGGAGCCTGAAAACGGAGTTCACAACAGTACCCCCCCCTTGAAGAGGGGTCACCGAACCCTCATCAAAACCCCCAGGGTGATCAGGGTGAGCCACATGGAAGGCACGAACCAAATCGGCCGCATGAACATCAGAGGCGACAACCCAGGAATTATCCTCCTGACCATAGCCTTTCCACTTAACCAAATACTGAAGCCTCCGTCTAGAAATACGAGAATCCAAGATCTTCTCCACCACGTATTCCAATTCTCCCTCAACCAGCACAGGGGCAGGAGGCTCAACCGAAGGAACCACAGGCACCACATACCTCTGCAACAACGACCGATGGAACACATTATGAATAGCAAACGATGCCGGGAGGTCCAAACGAAAAGACACAGGGTTAAGGACTTCCAAAATCTTATAAGGACCGATAAACCGAGGCTTAAACTTAGGAGAGGAGACCTTCATAGGAACAACGCGAGAAGACAACCACACCAAGTCCCCAACGCGAAGTCGGGGACCCACACAGCGACGGCGGTTGGCAAAGCGCTGAGCCTTCTCTTGTGACAGCCTCAAATTGTCCACCACATGATTCCAAATCTGATGCAACCTATCCACCACAACATCCACTCCAGGACAGTCAGAAGGCTCCACCTGACCCGAGGAAAAACGAGGATGAAATCCTGAATTACAAAAAAAAGGCGAAACCAAAGTAGCAGAACTAGCCCGATTATTAAGGGCAAACTCGGCCAATGGCAAAAAAGTCACCCAGTCATCCTGATCAGCAGAAACAAAACATCTTAAATAGGTTTCCAAAGTCTGATTAGTGCGCTCGGTTTGGCCATTCGTCTGAGGATGGAAGGCCGACGAAAAAGACAAATTAATGCCCATCTTAGCACAAAAGGTCCGCCAAAATCTAGACACAAACTGGGATCCTCTGTCGGAAACAATATTCTCAGGGATCCCGTGCAAACGAACCACATTTTGAAAAAACAGAGGAACCAACTCGGAGGAGGAAGGCAACTTAGGCAAGGGCACCAAATGGACCATCTTAGAAAAACGATCACACACCACCCAAATGACAGACATTCTCTGAGAGACAGGGAGATCTGAAATAAAATCCATGGAAATGTGCGTCCAAGGCCTCTTCGGGACAGGCAAAGGTAACAACAAGCCACTGGCACGAGAACAGCAAGGCTTAGCCCGAGCACAAATTCCACAAGACTGCACAAAGGAACGCACATCCCGCGACAAGGAAGGCCACCAGAAGGACCTAGCCACCAAATCTCTGGTACCAAAAATCCCAGGATGGCCTGCCAACACCGAAGAATGAACCTCGGAAATAACTCTGCTGGTCCATCTATCCGGGACAAACAGTCTCTCCGGTGGACAACGGTCAGGTCTATCCGCCTGAAACTCCTGCAGCACTCGTCGCAAATCTGGGGAGATGGCAGACAAAATCACCCCTTCTCTGAGGATACCAGCTGGCTCTGAATCACCAGGAGAGTCAGGCACAAAACTCCTAGAAAGAGCATCAGCCTTCACATTCTTCGAACCAGGCAGGTATGAGACCACGAAATCAAAACGAGAGAAAAACAACGACCAACGAGCCTGTCTAGGATTCAGCCGCTTGGCCGACTCGAGATAAATCAAATTCTTGTGATCAGTCAAGACCACCACACGATGCTTAGCTCCCTCGAGCCAATGTCGCCACTCCTCAAATGCCCACTTCATAGCCAACAACTCCCGATTACCAACATCATAATTCCGCTCGGCAGGTGAAAACTTTCTTGAAAAGAAAGCACATGGCTTCATCACAGAGCCATCAGAGCTTCTCTGCGACAAAACAGCCCCCGCTCCAATCTCAGAAGCATCAACCTCGACCTGGAAAGGAAGGGAGACGTCTGGCTGACATAAGACCGGAGCTGAAGAAAACCGGCGCTTCAGCTACCGAAAGGCCTCCACAGCCGCAGGAGACCAATTAGTAACATCAGAACTAGTGTTGAGCATTCCGATACCGCAAGTATCAGGTATCGGCCGATACTTGCGGGTATCGGAATTCCGATACCGAGATCCGATACTTTTGTGGTATCGGGTATCGGTATCGAAACAACATTAATGTAAAAATGTGTAAAAGAGAGAATTAAAATAAAAAATATTGCTATACTCACCTCTCCGACGCAGCCTGCACCTTACCGAGGGAAGCGGCAGCGTTCTTTGTTTAAAATTCGCGCTTTTCTTTCCTTACGTGAAGTCCCGGCTTGTGATTGGTCGCATGCCGCCCATGTGGCGGCGACGCAACCAATCACAGCAAGCCGTGACGTAATTTCAGGTCATTCAGTATTTTAAAATTACGCTCCGGCTTTGTGATTGGTTGCGTCGCAGTCACATGGGCGACGCAACCAATCACAGCAAGCCGTGACGTAATTTCAGGTCCTTAAGGATTTTAAAATTACGTCCCAGCTTTGTGATTGGTTGCGTTGCAGTCACATGGGCGCCGCAACCAATCACAAGCCGTGACGTCACGGGAGGCTGGACACGCGCGCATTTTAAAATGGGCGCGTGTCCAGCCTCCCGTGACGTCCCGGCTTGTGATTGGTTGCGGCGCGGTCAACCAATCACAAGCCGGGAAGCCATTTTAAAATGCGCGTGTGTCCAGCCTCCCGGCTTGTGATTGGTTGACCGCGCCGCAACCAATCACAAGCCGGGACGTCACAGGAGGCTGGACACGCGCCCATTTTAAAATGCGCGCGTGTCCAGCCTCCCGGCTTGTGATTGGTTGACCGCGCCGCAACCAATCACAAGCCGGGACGTCACGGGAGGCTGGACACGCGCCCATTTTAAAATGCGCGCGTGTCCAGCCTCCCGTGACGTCACGGCTTGTGATTGGTTGCGGCGCCCATGTGACTGCGACGCAACCAATCACAAAGCCGGAGCGTAATTTTAAAATACTGAATGACCTGAAATTACGTCACGGCTTGCTGTGATTGGTTGTGTCGCCGCCACATGGGCGGCATGCGACCAATCACAAGCCGGGACTTCACGTAAGGAAAGAAAAGCGCGAATTTTAAACAAAGAACGCTGCCGCTTCCCTCGGTAAGGTGCAGGCTGCGTCAGAGAGATGAGTATAGCAATATTTTTTATTTTAATTCTTTCTTTTACACATTAATATGGATCCCAGGGCCTGAAGGAGAGTTTCCTCTCCTTCAGACCCTGAGAACCATCAGGAATGCCGTCCGATACTTGAGTCCCATTGACTTGTATTGGTATCGGGTATCGGTATCGGATTGGATCCGATACTTTGCCGGTATCGGCCGATACTTTCCGATACCGATACTTTCAAGTATCGGACGGTATCGCTCAACACTAATCAGAACCCTTCTTGGTCAAATCTGTCAATGGCTTAACAACACCAGAAAAATTAGCGATGAAGCAATGGTAAAAATGAGCAAAACCCAAGAACTTCTGAAGACTCTTAACAGATGTAGGCTGAGTCCAGTCATGAATAGCCTGAACCTTGACTGGGTCCATCTCAATAGCAGAAGGAGAAAAAATGAAACCCAAAAAAGAAACCTTCTGGACTCCAAAAAGACATTTTGAGCCCTTCACAAATAAAGCATTGGCACGCAGGACCTGAAACACCATCCTGACCTGCTTAACATGGGACTCCCAATCATCCGAAAAAACCAGAATATCATCCAGATACACAATCATAAATTTATCCAGATATTCGCGGAAGATGTCGTGCATAAAGGACTGAAAGACAGAAGGAGCGTTAGAAAGTCCAAAAGGCATCACCAAGTACTCAAAATGGCCTTCGGGCGTATTACATGCCGTTTTCCATTCATCACCCTGCTTAATACGCACAAGGTTATACGCACCACGAAGATTTATCTTGGTGAACCAACTAGACCCCCTAATGCGAGCAAACAGATCAGATAACAATGGCAAAGGATACTGAAATTTGACCGTGATTTTGTTTAGAAGGCGATAATCAATACAAGGTCTCAGGGAACCATCCTTCTTAGCCACAAAAAAGAACCCCGCACCAAGAGGGGAGGAGGAGGGGCGAATAAGTCCTTTCTCCAAAAACTCCTTTATATAACTCCGCATAGCAGCATGCTCCGGCACTGACAAATTGAAAAGTCGTCCCTTAGGAAACTTACTACCAGGAATCAAATTTATAGCACAATCACAATCCCTATGAGGAGGTAGAGAACTGAGTTTGAGCTCATCAAATACATCCTGGTAATCCGACAAAAACGCAGGGACCTCAGAAGGAGTGGATGAAGCAATTGACACCACAGGAGCGTCGCCATGAATTCCCTGACAACCCCAACTTGACACAGACATTGCTTTCCAATCCAGGACTGGATTATGAGTCTGCAACCATGGCAGGCCCAACACGACAACATCATGCAAATTATGCAATACAAGAAAGCGAATCACCTCCTGATGAACAGGAGTTATGCACATGGTCACTTGTGTCCAGTACTGAGGTTTATTCGTAGCCAATGGTGTAGCATCAATGCCCCTTAGTGGAATAGGGAATTTTAAAGGCTCCAAAACAAAACCACAGCGCCTGGCAAATGACAAATCCATCAGACTCAGGGCAGCACCTGAATCCACAAAAGCCATAACCGGGTAAGATGACAGGGAACAAATCAGGGTAACAGACAAAATAAACTTAGGCTGTAAAGTACCGATGGTGACAGATTTATCAATCTTTTTTGTGCGCTTAGAGCATGCTGAGATAACATGAGCTGAGTCACCACAGTAAAAGCACAACCCATTTTGCCGTCTATAATTTTGCCGTTCACTTCTGGTCAGAATTCTATCACATTGCATAGACTCAGGTGTCTGTTCAGACGACACCGCCAAATGGTGCGCAGGTTGCGCTCCCGCAAACGCCGATCAATCTGAATGGCCGAGTCATTGACTCATTCAGACCTGCAGGCGTAGGGAACCCCACCATGACATTCTTAATGGCTTCAGAAGGACCTTTTCTGAAATTTGCAGCCAGGGCACACTCATTCCATTGAGTAAGCACCGACCATTTCCGAAATTTCTGGCAGTACACCTCTGCATCATCTTGCCCCTGAGAGAGGGCCAACAACGCTTTTTCAGCCTGGTTCTCAAGATTAGGTTCCTCATAGAGCAATCCAAGGGCCAGAAAAAACGCATCCACACTGAGCAATGCAGGATCCCCTGGAGCCAATGCGAAAGCCCAATCTTGAGGATCGCCACGCAAGAAAGAAATAATAATCTTAACTTGCTGAACAGAATCCCCAGAGGAACGAGGTTTCAAAGAAAGAAACAATTTGCAATTGTTCTTAAAATTCAGGAACCTAGATCTATCTCCAGAAAACAACTCCGGAATAGGTATTCCAGGCTCTGACATAGGACTGTGCACAACAAAATCCTGAATACTTTGTACCCTTGCAGCAAGATGATCTACACTGGAGGCTAAACTCTGGATATCCATATCAGCAGCTGAACTCAGAGCCACACCAAGATTAAGAGGAGGAGAGAAGCCAGACACACAGCAGCTAGACACACGGCAGCAAAAAAAAAAAAAAAATTTCTCCAAGCTACTTTTCTCCTGCTTCTGCCATGCAATTAACACTTTACAGGCCGGCTGTACTGT
Source organism: Ranitomeya variabilis (assembly GCF_051348905.1). Classification (NCBI taxonomy): domain Eukaryota; kingdom Metazoa; phylum Chordata; class Amphibia; order Anura; family Dendrobatidae; genus Ranitomeya; species Ranitomeya variabilis. Next base: position 532,423,301 of record NC_135236.1, read on the forward strand.
TATGATCCTAGTGGCAAGGATCGCAGGTCGGACTAGCTAAATAACTGAACAGACGACTAGCTCTGGGGAAGTGGTAACTAGATTGACCGCAACCTGATCCTATCCGCACACAACTATAGGCAGCCGTGGAACGTAACCTGAAAATCCTAGACGTCTCTTCACGGCCTGAGAAACTGACTATTCCTGGAGGGAAAGAAAGTCCTCTCTTGCCTCAGTGGAAAGACCCCAAAGATATAGAATAGCCCCTGTCATGGATCCCAATGGCTGGGGATCGCACTGGACAAGCAAAATAACATAAATAACGGACGAGCTCTAGGGTGATGGAACCTGGGCTGACCGCTGCCCTACTCCTGACAAACACAACTAGAAATAGCCAGGGAGCGTGCCTACGTTGATTCTAGACGCCACGCGCCAGCCTAAGAGCTAACTAGCACTGCAGAGGAAATAAAGACCTAGCTTGCCTCCAGAGGAATTAACCCCAAAAGGTATAGTTGCCCCCCCACATGTATTGACGGTGAAATTAGAGGAAGGCACGCACATAGAGATGAAAATAGGTTTAGCAAAATGAGGCCCGCTATAACTAGAAAGCAGAATGATACAAAAGGGGTCTGAGCGGTCAGCAAAAAACCCTAATCAAAAACCATCCTGAGATTACAAGAACCCATGTGCCAACTCATGGCACATGGGGAGAACCTCAGCCCACTAGAGCTACCAGCTAGCATAGAGTCATAATTAGCAAGCTGGACAAAAAAAACCAAACAACTGAAAAACAGAACTTAGCTTATCCTGAGAGATCTGGGAGCAAGTAGTCAGGAACCAAACTGAGCACATCTGAGTACATTGGTAGCCGGCAAGGGAATGACAGGAAAGCCAGGTTAAATAGGAAACACCCAGCCTCTGATGGACAGGTGGAAACCAGAGACCGCAACCCACCAAAGTCACCCAGTACCAGCCGTAACCACCAGAGGGAGCCCAAAAACAGAATCCACAACAAGCCCCCCAAAAATATTAACGGAGAGTTAAGGGGAAAGCACAAACGCAGAGATGAAATTAGATTAAGCAAATGAGGCCCGCTAATACTAGATAGCAGAAAATAGGAAGGGAACTGTGTGGTCAATTAAAAACCCTATTCAAAATATCCACGCAGAGATTGCTCGAGCCCCCGCACCAACTAACGGTGCGGGGGAAGCAACTCCGTACCCCAGAGCTTACCAGCAACAAGAAATCACATATTAGCAAGCTGGACTAGACTCATCATGCACAGAAATCATATTGCAGGCAGATGAGCAAAAAATATTCAAACAGGAGTAATCAGAATAGCACTGAATACATTGACAGCCGGCAACAAGTGGAAGTGAAGCAGAGCTAAATAGGAGCCTCCCTGGAGAATAACGAGGCAGCTGATCCAGCCAGACCCGCAGGATAATAAACCAAACCACCAGGGGGAGCCAAAAAACCAAAGTCACACAATACCATCTGTGACCACAAGAGGGAGCCTGAAAACGGAGTTCACAAGAGGAGTCTTGTGCTAGCATGGATGTTCAGGGATTAGTTTCTCGTATAGACCAGCTTGCTGCTACGGTACAGGGTATTTCGGATTATATTGTTCAGACTCCACTTTTAGAACCTAGGATTCCTACTCCTGATTTGTTTTTTGGGGACAGGTCCAAATTTTTGAGTTTTAAAAACAATTGTAAACTGTTTTTTGCTCTGAAGCCTTGTTCCTCTGGTGATCCCATTCAGCAGGTTAAAATTGTCATCTCCCTGCTGCGTGGCGACCCTCATGATTGGGCATTTTCCCTGGAATCTGGGAATCCGGCCTTGCTTAATGTAGATGCCTTTTTTCAGGCTCTAGGATTATTATATAACTAGATGGCAGCCCGATTCTAAAGAATCGGGAGTCTAGAATCCATATATACTTTATTTATTCAAATGTAAGAATAATACAATTAATAAATAATAGTAAGAAAGAACAAAAAATGGCTGCACTCACCAGCTCTTGACAATTCTTGACAGTACGGCACATTTCTGATTGGTCGCTCGCGGCAGGCGGCAACCAATCAGAAAAGTGCCGCGCACCACGAAGGCATATATCTTTGTCCACCCTGAGCGGGTGTAGGACGCTGGTGACGTCACTTATCTCCGGACATTATCTCCGGACAAAGCCACGGAAGTTGGCACAAATTGCCGGAAGTAGTATTCTAGGCAATTATATATTAGATTTTAATGTTATCAGTGTTTACCTTTGAACGTTTATATTGTATTGTCCTGTCACCAGCCATGTGTACGATTATCGGCCGAAAGCCTCTCTGGAACCAATAATCACCCCATGTAAAGGTATCTTTATAAGTTAAAGATTCAGAATACTATGACTTTTATCATATCCTGAACAGTCACGTTTTTTATGAACCGTTAAGGTTTTCTGGTTGAAGTAAAAAAACTCTGAGTGTTTACAGTTTGAAACCATAAAATGTTGAAAAATTATGTCATTCTTGAGTATATCACTCAATGGTGCTCATAAACGTGTCAAATTTGATCTATAATATACTTTAATATACGTTACTTTAATCTTTAATATACTTAAGAACAGGGCCCCAGACATCACACAGGGGGTCTGAAACACCGCACAGTGGTCCAAAATATCGCTGTGCTCTGCCTGGGGCCCCATATGCTGCCTGGGGCCCCTGTGCTCTGCCTGGGGCCCCTGTGCTCTGCCTGGGGCCCCATGTTCTGCCTGGGGCCCCTGTGCTCTGCCTGGGGCCACTGTGCTCTGCCTGGGGCCCCATATGCTGCCTGGGACCCCTGTGCTCTGCCTGGGGCCCCATATGCTGCCTGGGGCCCCTGTGCTCTGCCTGGGGCCCCTGTGCTCTGCCTGGGGCCCCATGTTCTGCCTGGGGCCACTGTGCTCTGCCTGGGGCCCCATAGGCTGCCTGGGGCCCCTGTGCTCTGCCTGGGACCACTGTGCTCTGCCTGGGGCCCCATATGCTGCCTGGGGCCCCTGTGCTCTGCCTGGGGCCACTGTGCTCTGCCTGGGGCCCCATATGCTGCCTGGGGCCCCTGTGCTCTGCCTGGGGCCCCATGCTCTGCCTGGGGCCCCATGTTCAGCCTGGGGCCCCTGTGCTCTGCCTGGGGCCACTGTGCTCTGCCTGGGGCCCCATGTTCTGCCTGGGGCCACTGTGCTCTGCCTGGGGCCCCATAAGCTGCCTGGGGCCCCTGTGCTCTGCCTGGGACCACTGTGCTCTGCCTGGGGCCCCATATGCTGCCTGGGGCCCCTGTGCTCTGCCTGGGGCCACTGTGCTCTGCCTGGGGCCCCATATGCTGCCTGGGGCCACTGTGCTCTGCCTGGGGCTCCATATGCTGCCTGGGGCCCCTGTGCTCTGCCTGGGGCCCCATATGCTGCCTGGGGCCCCTGTGCTCTGCCTGGGGCCCCTGTGCTCTGCCTGGGGCCCCATGTTCTGCCTGGGGCCCCTGTGCTCTGCCTGGGGCCACTGTGCTCTGCCTGGGGCCCCATATGCTGCCTGGGGCCCCTGTGCTCTGCCTGGGGCCCCATATGCTGCCTGGGGCCCCTGTGCTCTGCCTGGGGCCCCTGTGCTCTGCCTGGGGCCCCTGTGCTCTGCCTGGGGCCCCATATGCTGCCTGGGGCCCCTGTGCTCTGCCTGGGGCCCCATGTTCTGCCTGGGGCCCCTGTGCTCTGCCTGGGGCCACTGTGCTCTGCCTGGGGCCTCATATGCTGCCTGGGGCCCCTGTGCTCTGCCTGGGGCCCCATATGCTGCCTGGGGCCCCTGTGCTCTGCCTGGGGCCCCTGTGCTCTGCCTGGGGCCCCATATGCTGCCTGGGGCCCCTGTGCTCTGCCTAAGGCCCCATGTTCTGCCTGGGGCCCCTGTGCTCTGCCTGGGGCCACTGTGCTCTGCCTGGGGCCCCATATGCTGCCTGGGGCTCCTGTGCTCTGCCTGGGGCCCCATATGCTGCCTGGGGCCCCTGTGCTCTGCCTGGGGCCACTGTGCTCTGCCTGGGGCCCCATAGGCTGCCTGGGGCCCCTGTGCTCTGCCTGGGACCACTGTGCTCTGCCTGGGGCCCCATTTGCTGCCTGGGGCCCCTGTGCTCTGCCTGGGGCCACTGTGCTCTGCCTGGGGCCCCATAGGCTGCCTGGGGCCCCTGTGCTCTGCCTGGGTGTAGGACACTGGTGACGTCACTTATCTCCGGACATTATCTCCGGACATTAGCTCCGGACATTATCTCCGGACATTAGCTCCGGACAAAGCCACGGAAGTTGGCACAAATTGCAGGAAGTAGTATTCTAGGCAATTATATATTAGATGAACCAAATTCTGTGGATCAAGCGGAGAAGACCTTGTTGGCCCTGTCTCAGGGTCAAGAAGCTGCAGAATTGTATTGTCAGAAATTTAGAAAATGGTCTGTGCTGACTAAATGGAATGGGGATGCTTTGGCGGCAATTTTCAGAAAGGGTCTTTCTGAATCTGTTAAAGATGTTATTGTGGGGTTTCCCACACCTGTTGGTCTGAGTGATTCTATGTCTCTGGCCATTCAGATTGATCGGCGCTTGCGGGAGTGCAAAACTGTGCGCGCTGTGGCCCACTTGCTCCCCAACCTCACTAACATGCTCATTCCAGCCCTAACCCATCTCTTCAACCTATCGCTATCTTCTGGTACCTTCCCCTCTGCCTTCAAACATGCCACCATCACACCCATCCTCAAAAATCTAACCTTGACCCAACTGCTATGCCCAGCTACCGCCCCATATCACTGCTCCCGTTTGCTTCAAAACTCCTTGAGCAGCATGTCCATCCTCAAATTTCCTCCCACCTCTCATCTAACTCTCTCCTTGACAACCTCCAATCTGGCTTCCGCCCCCACCACTCCACCGAAACTGCCCTGACAAAAATTACTAATGACTTACTCACAGCCAAAGCTAACAGACAGTTCTCCATCCTACTCCTTCTTGACCTGTCCTCTGCTTTCAACACAGTCGATCACTGCCTACTGCTACAGATTCTTCCCTTGGCATCAAAAACCTTGCCCTGTCCTGGATTGCCTCAAACCTTTCCGACCGCACATTTAGCGTATCCCACTCCCACACTACCTCCTCATCCCACCCTCTCTCTTTTGGAGTCCCTCAAGGCTCTGTCGTAGGGCCCCTACTTTTTTCCATCTATACCCTTGGCCTAGGGCAACTCATAAAGTCCCATGGCTTCCAGTACCACCTGTATGGGGACGACACTCAGATCTACCTCTCTGGCTCAGATGTCACCTCTCTTCTGTCCAGAATCCCGGAGTGTCTGTCAGCCATATCCTTCTTCACCTCTCACTTCCTAAAACTCGATGTAGACAAAACCGAACTCATCATCTTTCCCCCATCTCATGTATCCCCCTACCTGATCTATCTATTATGGTAAACGGCATCACGTTCTCTCCCGCACCTGAAATCCGCTGCCTCGGGGTAACTCTTGACTCTGCCTTGTCCTTCAAACCGCACGTTCAAACTCTTGCCACCTCATGTCGCCTCCAACTCAAAAATATTGCCAGAATCCATCCCTTCCTCACCCCACAATCTACTAAGACTCTTGTGCATGCCCTTATCATCTCCCGCCTCGACTACTGCAATACCCTCCTCTGTGGCCTCCCCGCTAACTCTCTTGCACCACTCCAGTCCGTCCTTAACTCTGCTGCCCGGCCCTGCTTCTCTCCTTTGCAAATCCCTCCACTGGCTCCCAATTCCCCAACCAATCCAGTTCAAACTACTAACACTGATCTGATGTGAAAAAAAAGAATATATAAAAGTTTAAATCACCCCCCTTTCGCCCCATTCAAAATAAATCAATAAAAAAAAAAATCAAATCTACACATATTTGGTATCGCCGCGTTCAGAATCGCCCGATCTATCAATAAAAAAAAGCATTAACCTGATCGCTAAACAGCGTAGCGATAAAAAAATTCGAAACGCCAGAATTACGTTTTTTTGGCCGCCGCGACATTGCATTAAAATGCAATAACGGGCGATCAAAAGAACGTATCTGCACCGAAATGGTATCATTAAAAACGCCAGCTAGGCACGCAAAAAATAAGCCCTCAACTGACCCCAGATCTTGAAAAATGGAAATGCTACAGATATCGGAAAATGGTGCAAATTTTTTTTTTTTTTTTAGCAAAGTTTGGAATTTTTTTTCCCCACTTAGATAAAAAAGATCCTAGTCATGTTAGGTGTCTATGAACTCATACTGACATGGGGAATCATAATGGCAGGTCAGTTTTAGCATTTAGTGAACCTAGCAAAAAAACCAAACAAAAAACAAGTGTGAGATTGCACTTTATTTGCAATTTCACCGCACTTGGAATTTTTTTCCCGTTTTCTAGTACACGACATGCTAAAACCAATAATGTCGTTCAAAAGTACAACTCATCCCGCAAAAAATAAGCCCTCACATGGCCATATGGACGGAGAAATAAAAAAGTTATGGCTCTGGGAAGAAGGGGAGCGAAAAACGAACACGCAAAAACGGAAAATCCCAAGGTCATGAAGGGGGTATAACAATATGACCTTGAATGTAAAATGCAGTACCGTGTATATGCTTTACTTGGCAAAACTCTCTATATATTTGACAGCATGTATCAAAAATCCTAATCTTTATCATATGTGCTCTGATGTGGATTCTTTAAATAAATGCATTTGTACTATAACATGTTTAAATGGTCCCCATTTTAATACTGTAGATCTTTTTATGGACTTTCCAGTGTATGCATTGGGAACGCCCTGCAGCTTTAGAATTGACTTACAATCATATAATTTTGTTTATATGGTGTACATAAGTTTTAAAACTAAAAATCTTTTGTATTAAATGGGCTAGATAGAAATTTGAAATGAGGAATTGTTTAACTCTTTTGGTAGCAGAACAAGTGAAAACGGCCGGATAAATTATTAATAACTCTACTATATAATTGGTTTTAATTTTGAAAATTTCCAAACTACTTTATTTAAAAAGGCATACAATTGTTTCTATACAGAATTACTAATTAGCATCCTCTAAATTATGTAAAAAGATTGCTGCCAAGGGCCATGTAAAATGTTTTATTGCTTTGTGATGTGAGTACAGATGAGGAAAATGGAGTGTTATACTGTAGTAGTTGGAATACCTCTTACGCTTTTTGACACCGATGCTAGAGGCACTTTGGACACATTGTAGAATATTACTAAATTATGGAGCAAAAGGGCCTCAAGCCAGTGCTAAACTCTTAAATGACACATTTACTAGCATACAAGATCTCTGCAGGATAATTGGATTCACAGCAAAATCTATTGCAGTGTATGAAATGAATGGCACTTTATGACAGGTGTATTTATATCCTCTGTGCATGGCTTATAAGAAAGCTAATTGTTCCCAGTTCTAGTCTAGGCTCAAGATTGCATGATAGAATCACAGTATTTTTCTTGACCTGAATGCTATCAGGATATCAGGACTCTTCAGACCTACAGATGACCACCCATTCCTGCTAATACATGTGGGGACATATGACACTACAAGAAACGACCTGGAAACCATCTGCAGAGACTTTGAAAACTTAGGTAAGAAAGTGAAAGAACTGGGAGCGCAGGTGGTCATCTCTTCTATCCTTCCAGTGGATGGCCATGGAACAAGGAGGTGGAATAAGATTCTGCAGGTGAACAACTGGCTATGTTTCCCAAAACAAAAAAAAGTGAATCACAGAGCGAAGTATAATAAAATATATTATTTTTATTAAGAATTAATACAAATGGTAACCATTAAAATTTATAACAAAGAAAAAATAATAGCAGGGATAGTGACACCAATGTGCAATGCTCAGCAAGATATATAATATACAGTACAAGTATGAGGAGGTATACACAGAATATACTGTATGTTCAAACAGATAAGCCCATGAGGCGAGGGGAAACAAAGTTTAATATATGCAAGGGTTAATGTGGTGGCCTATATAAATACGCAAGTGCACAACCGCTACGGGTAGCTAATAATAGTATATAGCATCAATCAGTACACTCATAATATGTAGAGCCAACACATAATACATCCATATCATAAAAAAGAAGAAGAATTATCATTGATACACAGGAATCCCCAACACCCACAATGGGTATACCAGCGAATATAATGTAATGGAGGTAATACCAACCTAAGTACCGAGCATAGAAGAGGCCCCAATGTTGATGGTGCCATCAGAAGGATTTGGATTTCTGGATCACGGAGTGAATTACCTATACGATGGACTACTTGTTAGAGATGGGGTGCACCTTACGAAGAATGGAAAAAATGTATTTGGAAGTCGCCTCGCTACACTCATCAGGAGAGCTTTAAACTAGAACAATATGGGAAGGGAAGCAAAAGGACAGAAAAAAGCCATACACCTGACAAATACTATTGAGAATTCTGTTATTAGAAGTGGAAGGGAAAAACAAAGACAAAAAAAATCTAAATAATACAAATATTAGAGAAAGAGAAACCAATCACAAAATAAAATGTTTCTATACGAATGCACAAAGCATGGGCAACAAACAAGGAGAATTGGAACTACTAACGCAGGAAAATAAATATGATGTAATTGGAATCACTGAAACATGGTGGGACGATACACATGATTGGAATAGAAGGCTAGAAGGATACAACTTATTTGCAAGAAACAGACTTGATAAACGAGGAGGAAGTGTCACATTATATGTTAGAAAAGCATATATCTGCACAGAGATTGAAGCTTCAGAGACTGGGAGTTCTGTGTGTTTGGGTAGGAATACAAGGACAGAACAATGGAAAGGACACAATTGTAGGCATTTACTACAGGCCGCCTGTGCAAGCTGAAGACATAGATGAACTCTTTATGCATCAAATGGCCAAGTTCTTCAAAAAAATATGACATTGTTGTCTTGGGAGATTTCAACTATCCAGACATTTGTTGGGAATCTCTCTCAGGCAAAACTAACAGGTCAAGCAAATTCTTATCCTCTCTTGCTGACAATTTTATCTTCCAAAAGGTAGGGGAGAAAACAAGGGGATCTGCTACCTTGGATCTAATCCTTATAAACAGGGAGGAAATGGTTGAGGAGGTAAGAGTGGCTGGGACCCTAGGAGGTAGCGACCATGCTATTTTAGAATTTTGGATAACTAGAGGAGGAAGACCTGTGAAGACTCAGACATCAAGGTTAGATTTCAGAAAGGCAGATTTTAAGGGACTCCGAAAGAAAATCGGAGGGATCCAATGGCTGGATATCCTTAAGGACAAAAATGTCAAGGAAGGATGGGAAATCTTGAAAAATTAGATTCTCAAAGCACATTCGTTAACAATTCCGAAAAGAGGGAAGAATAGGAAGCATTTAAGGAAACCAGGATGGATGAACACAGAGCTTAAACACATGCTAAAAAGGAAGAAAGAAATGTTTATCAAATGGAAAAAGGGAGGCATATCTAAAGAAGAATATAATGCTGTCTGCAGAAACTGGCAGGGCACAAACCAGATTAGTAAAGCTGACAATGAATTAAGGCTTGCAAGAGATTTCAAAAGCAATAAAAAAGGATTTTGGTGATATGTCAAAAGTAAAATAAATGTCAAAGATGCTTTAGGATTTTTACAGGATGAAAATGATGAAATGGTAAGAAAGGATGTTGAGAAGTTTTAAATTCCTATTTTGCATCTGTTTTCTCTCAGAAAGGAAATGTAACATCAACTGATTTTCACTGTCCTATTAAGGGAATAGAAGAATCCAGGATATCTATAAACAGAAAGGTAGTAAGGAAACACATAGCTAACATAAATGAATTCAAGTCTCCAGGTCCAGATGAATTACACCCCAGAGTACTGAAGGAGATAGCAGAATAAATTTTTGAACCACTCTCCATAATCTGTGAAAATTCTTGGAGAACAGGAGAAGTCCCAGAAGACTGGAGAAGAGCAAATGTTGTTCCTATCTTCAAAAATGGGAAGAAGGTGGACCCAGGGACCTATAGGCCGGTGAGTCTGATGTCTATACCAGGAAAGATCTTCGAACAAATTATTAACATGTATGTAAGTACCTGGATAAGAATGAATAGATTAAACAGAGTCAGCATGGGTTTGTAATAAGTCATGTCAGACTAACTTCATTTCCTTCTATGACAGAATCACTGACTGGGTGGATCAGGGAAATGCTGTAGATATAGTATATTTTTACTTCAGCAAAGCATTTGACAAAGTATCTCACACAATCCTTATTGAAAAAATGACTAACTATGGAATGAACAAGGCAACTGTTGGTGGATTCATAACTGGCTTAGTGATAGGACCCAAAGAGTGGTCGTATATGGCTGCACATTCAGTTGGAAGAATATCTCAAGTGGGGTACCACAGGGCTCTGTCCTGAGCCCTGTATTGTTTAACATCTTTATCAATGATTTAGATGAAGGAATTGAGGGTAAACTGATTAAAATTGCTGATGACACAAAGCTAGGAGAGATAGCTAATACTAGAGAAGAGAGAGGATTCAAAAAGATATAAATAAACTGGAGCAGTGGGCAGCAACTAACAGAATGGTTTTTAACAGTGAAAAATGCAAAGTGAAAAAATGCAATGTGAAAAAGACTTGGGTATACGAATAGATCACAGTAAAAAATGCAAATACAATTCTGGGATGTATTAACAGAAGCATAGAGTCTAGATCACGTGAAGTCATTATTGCCCTCTACTCCTCTTTGGTCAGACCTCATCTGGAATACTGTGTCCAGTTTTGGGCACCACATTTTAAATAAGACATGAACAAACTGGAGCAAATTCAGAGAAGAGCGACCAGAATGGTGACCGGTCTGCAAACCATGTCCTATGAGAAACGTTTACAGGATTTGGGAATGCTTAGCTCGCAAAAAAGAAGACTGAGAGGAGACTTAATAGATATCTACAAATATCTCAAGGGCTGTCACAATGTAGAAGGATCATTTTTATTCTCATTTGCACAAGGAAAGACTAGAAGCAATGGGATGAAACTGAATGGGAGGAGACAAATATTAGATATTAGAAAAAACTTTTTGACAGTTAGGGTGATCAATGAGTGGAACAGGCTGCCACGAGAGGTGGTGAGTTCTCCTTCAATGGAAGTCTTCAAACAGAGGCTGGACAGACATCTGTCTGGCATGATTTAGTGAATCCTGCTTTGGACCAGATGACCCAGGAGGTCCTTTCCAACTCTTCCATTCTATGATTCTAGGTTTCTATCTTAATGATAGGCTAGCAGATTAGATCAGAAGCAGACACAGACATGTGCAAGAACAATATATAACAGTAGCTCATTATAGTACACAATTCCACCCACTTTTGAGGTGAAGACCCCCTGACCCTCATCCACTGCACAGGGCACACCAATGGTATGTCCACCCCTTTATTTGATAGTAGCATAGTTTAAAGAATACTACAAAAAATGTTGTGAATTCTGCTCTTGGCCTCCCTCCGGTGGTTATAAGTGGTAGCGCTGCTGTCTCTGGATAGCAGCATTCATCAGGTGTGTCCACTTTTTTGCAATTCTGACTGGGCTATTTAGTCTTGCTTGACCCTTTAGTCAGTGCCAGTTGTCCATTGTTCCTGGAGGATTCACATCCCTGCCTGGTCTCTCCTGCTTTGCTGTTCATTTCAACAAAGATAAGTTCTGGCCTTGATTTTTGCTGTCCACATGCTGTGGGCCTTATTGTTCAGTTCTTTTCCATGTTTTTGCCTTGTCCAGCTTGGTCTGTATAAGGATTTGTTTAGCCAAGCTGGTATCTCTGGAGATGCAGATATACCCTCCATATCTTTAGTTAGATGTGGAGATTTTGTATTTTCTGTGGTGGATATTTTCTAGTGTTTTAATTCTGACCGCATAGTACTCTGTCCTATCCTTTCTATTTAGCTAGAAGTGGCCTCCTTTGCTAATTTCTGATTTCAGTCTGTGTATGTTTTTTCCCTCTCCTCTCACAGTCAATATTTGTGGGGGGCTGTCTATCCTTTGGGGATTTTCTCTGAGGCAAGATAGTTTTCCCTTTTCTATCTCTAGGGGTAATTAGTCCTCCGGCTGTGTCGAGATGTCTAGGGAGTGAAAGGTACATTCCACGGCTACTTCTAGTTGCGGTGTTAAGTTCAGGGTTTGCGGTCAGTACAGGTACCACCTTCTCCAGAGTACGTCTCATGCTGCTCTTAGGCCACCGCATCATAACAAAAAAATAAAAAATATTCAATCAGATTAAACATGACCTAATGGCATGTTAAAATGTTCCATTAGGAAAATATAATATGACTACATTTAGATTGCTCAGAGATCCTTAGACTAACGTTTATGTGACCTGTCCTTTTTTAATAGACCTCCAATGTTCCAGCATGGAAGCAACCCTGTAATGGACAGATTCATGATTTTAAAATGAGAAGAAAGCTATGGAATTTTCATTTTACAATATTTAATATTCTTGACAATTAAAAAAGGTCATGTGTCGGTCGTAAAGAAAAAATATAAAATCCATACAGAGATATCCAGAGAGGGGACATATCACTCTCACATTGAACATATGGAATTAATTATAACTGGTGAAGTGAAAAACTATTGATAGCTGGGAAATGAGAAATAGCTGATACTTCAAACTCCATCTGATGAGAACTAGACTAAAAGGCTAGGATTTATATAGTCATAAGCGGAGAGGCAAGAGCTTCCTCTGTTCAAAGAATTTGTCTCCGATGATTTAGAGCCAGTAGTCAGTGATGAATATTAGGGTTTACATCGATGCAATATTTATAGGCGTTGTAGCAAGGGGATGAACATAATGCATTCACTCACATCACAGTAAGGCCAGGTGAACACTAGAGATGAGCGAATTTGATCGGGTCCCTGCTTATTCGACAAGCTAGGGAACTCAACTTCCTAGATCGCTCCGGCTGATCAGCTGATTGGCTCTGCAGCTGCATGTGTCATGGCTGTGTGACAGCCTGTTTGTTGGGCTCTCCATGCATGTGTTGTGACTGTCACACAGCCACGACACATGCAGTTGTGGAACCGAACAGCTGATCAGCCGGCGCTCTCCATGTATCCGGGTTCCCTCTGCAGCTTATTCAATAAGCGCTATAGCTTGCCAAATAAGCAGGCACCCACGCAAATTCACTCAACTCTAGTGAACACATCCAACTTAATATCGGTCAGATGGCTGATGCTAGACATGCCATGTTTCATCTCTATAGAAAGGTAAAACCGTGATAGGGACCTTCAGGGGCAAAGATATCCTGAAAGTTGGGGATCTCATAGCATTGTAAAAAACCTAGGACATTCCATGACCAGGCCCCATATGAGCTCACCAAAGAGAGGTATGTGAGCGTAACCTTGATCTAATTAAAATCATAGTTTGGGTTTTGGTCTTTTGAGTCCTGTAAGGTACAAATTGCTGTAGTTGTGTTCATTTTCCTAAGGAGTACCTCCCTCCGCTAAACTCTGAGGCATTTTCGTGTCACAGGTTTAGTACTTTTCTTTTGTTATATCTTTTATTACATGTAATTGTATATACTATATTGTTTTGTTCCCATTTTGTAACATCTTTGTATATTTTTGTATAAATCCTGCCTATCTTTCTGGATTAAATATATAAAATTTAATAGCTCCATTCCTCTTGCTCTGTGAACTGCTCCCCAGCTAGTACTTCCTGTTCTTATTGTAGAGATGGCAGTGATCTAATTGAGGTATATATATATACTAGACTGTGGCCCGATTCTAACGCATCGGGTATTCTAGAATATGCATGTCCCCGTAGTATATGGACAATGATGATTCCAGAATTCGCGGCAGACTGTGCCCGTCGCTGATTGGTCGAGGCAACCTTTAGGACATCATCGTCGCCATGGCAACCATTATGACATCTACGTCGATACTGTGCCCGTCGCTGATTGGTCGAGGCCTGGCTGCCTCGACCAATCAGAGACGCGGGATTTCCATTATGACATCATCGTCGCCATGCTGTGCCCGTACCTGATTGGTCGAGGCCTGGCGGCCTCGACCAATCAGAGAGGTGGGATTTCCAGGACAGACAGACAGACAGAAAGACAGACAGACAGACAGACAGACAGACAGACAGACGGAAAAACCCTTAGACAATATATATATATATATATATACACTCACCGGCCACTTTATTAGGTACACCTGTCCAACTTCTTGTTAACACTTAATTTCTAATCAGCCAATCACATGGCGGCAACTCAGTGCATTTAGGCATGTAGACATGGTCAAGACAATCTCCTGCAGTTCAAACCGAGCATCAGTATGGAGAAGAAAGGTGATTTGAGTGCCTTTGAACGTGGCATGGTTGTTGGTGCCAGAAGGGCTGGTCTGAGTATTTCAGAAACTGCTGGTCTACTGGGATTTTCACGCACAACCATCTCTAGGGTTTACAGAGAATGGTCCGAAAAAGAAAAAAAATCCAGTGAGCGGCAGTTCTGTGGGCGGAAATGCCTTGTTGATGCCAGAGGTCAGAGGAGAATGGGCAGACTGGTTCGAGCTGATAGAAAGGCAACAGTGACTCAAATCGCCACCCGTTACAACCAAGGTAGGCCTAAGAGCATCTCTGAATGCACAGTGCGTCGAACTTTGAGGCAGATGGGCTACAGCAGCAGAAGACCACACCGGGTACCACTCCTTTCAGCTAAGAACAGGAAACTGAGGCTACAATTTGTACAAGCTCATCGAAATTGGACAGTAGAAGATTGGAAAAACGTTGCTTGGTCTGATGAGTCTCGATTTCTGCTGCGACATTCGGATGGTAGGGTCAGAATTTGGCGTAAACAACATGAAAGCATGGATCCATCCTGCCTTGTATGGAGCATCTTTGGGATGTGCAGCCGACAAATCTGCGGCAACTGTGTGATGCCATCATGTCAATATGGACCAAAATCTCTGAGGAATGCTTCCAGCACCTTGTTGAATCTATGCCACGAAGAATTGAGGCAGTTCTGAAGGCAAAAGGGGGTCCAACCCGTTACTAGCATGGTGTACCTAATAAAGTGGCCGGTGAGTGTATATATATATATAATGCATTGCAATCAGAGGTGTATATACCATACACTTACTTTCAGTTCCTCAATATCTGGCCTAGTAGTGGAAATAGCTGCAGCCTCATCTATGACTCGTTAATAGTGTTGAGCATTCCGATACCGCAAGTATCGGGTATCGGCCGATACTTGCGGGTATCGGAATTCCGATACCGAGATCCGATACTTTTGTGGTATCGGGTATCGGTATCGAAACAACATTAATGTGTAAAAGAAAGAATTAAAATAAAAAATATTGCTATACTCACCTCTCCGACGCAGCCTGGACCTCACCGAGGGAACCGGCAGCGTTCTTTGCTTAAAATGCGCGCGTTTACTGCCTTCCGTGATGTCACGGCTTGTGATTGGTCGCGTGCCGCCCATGTGGCCGCGACGCGACCAATCACAGCAAGCCGTGACGTAATTTTCAGGTCCTCAATGCCTAATTCTAGGCATTCAGGAGTTTAAAATTACGTTCCGGCTTGTGATTGGTCGCGTCGCGGTCACATGGGCGACGCGACCAATCACAAGCCGTGACGTCACGGGAGGCAGGAAACGCGCGCATTTTAAAATTACGTCACGGCTTGTGATTGGTTGCGTGCCGCCCATGTGACCGCGACGCGACCAATCACAGCAAGCCGTGACGTAATTTCAGGTCCTGAATGCCTAATTCTGCATTCAGGACCTGAAAATTACGTCACGGCTTGCTGTGATTGGTCGCGTCGCGGTCACATGGGCGGCACGCAACCAATCACAAGCCGTGACATCACGGAAGGCAGTAAACGCGCGCATTTTAAGCAAAGAACGCTGCCGGTTCCCTCGGTGAGGTCCAGGCTGCGTCGGAGAGGTGAGTATAGCAATATTTTTTATTTTAATTCTTTCTTTTACACATTAATATGGATCCCAGGGCCTGAAGGAGAGTTTCCTCTCCTTCAGACCCTGGGAACCATCAGGGATACCGTCCGATACATGAGTCCCATTGACTTGTATTGGTATCGGGTATCGGTATCGGATTAGATCCGATACTTTGCCGGTATCGGCCGATACTTTCCGATACCGATACTTTCAAGTATCGGACGGTATCGCTCAACACTACTCGTTAATCAATTGTGTAATTGTCCTGATGAGCAGAGGCAGTGGAGTTGCCTCTTCTCATAAATTGGTGGCAGTGGTGGAATCTATGTGATCTCTCTGGTGGCAGGGGTGGGATCTGCATGATTCCCATGATATTAAGCTCACGCTCTATAGAATTAGTTAGCAACTTACAACATTATTATTCAGGATATACTCTATAATATTTTTATGGCACTGTTATATGCTTCCTTTATTGTATAAAGTGTGTACTATATTGTACATTTACAAAGCCATTGCACTGTATTGTTGTTTAGTGCCAAATGCCCCAGAATATGCAAATATAAAATGCTCGGAAAAACTTTACCCATGAGTCTTTTTATATTATGACACATGCTCGTACATTATGATGTAGATGACACAAGCCCGCTAAGCACATTGATTTGCTGCAGTGGTCATGTGGTCATGTAGTTATGATGTCACTGCTGCAGCATGACACCAAAGACCAGGGGAAGCATCAGAGAGACTGGAGCAGCAGTGGCAGAGTTAGACTGATTTTATTATTCTTAACCTTAGTGAGCCTCTGCCCTATAAAAAAGTTATTCATGTAAAAT
This sequence comes from Ranitomeya variabilis, assembly GCF_051348905.1. Classification (NCBI taxonomy): domain Eukaryota; kingdom Metazoa; phylum Chordata; class Amphibia; order Anura; family Dendrobatidae; genus Ranitomeya; species Ranitomeya variabilis. Next base: position 532,440,028 of record NC_135236.1, read on the forward strand.
GCTTTTAATAAAACATACTATTGCCAATTATCACATATATCAGGTTGGGGCATGATTATTTGTAGTGGTCTTCTTATTGGGATAACTAAAAGAGAAACCAGAAAATATATTTTAGAATCACTACCTTATGTCACGTATTTCCAGTTATGATAACCCTTTGAAACATTTACATACATATTAGTGTCTCCTCTCATCCATAACTACACTCAAAGAGAAAATGATGCAATAACCAATATGGCCAGACAGCATTTTCCTGAAAGTGACTCATTCTTATACACTAATATCAGTGTTTGTTGATATTGACTGGCTATCCTCCCAGAACCTACTTTATACGAGTATGATCATGAATCTAATCACATATAACCAGGACAAGGTGACAGCTAAGCACCACTCCCATATTTGTAATTGTGCAGTACATGGGGCTTTTCAAGGTACATTATACTAAGTTCCTAATACCTGACCTAAGTCTTCTCTTAATTAATTTTTAGTTTAACAGCCTAGCCTAGAAGTTAAATTGTGCAACCTGGGAAAAAAAGTATGGAATTTGGAGCTTTGACAAAAAAATTAAGCTCCAAACCCTAAAAAGATATTTTCTAGAAATATGTATCCCATAACTTCATGTGCAAGGTGGCCCATGGAAAAGTAGCTCCAACACCACTGCCACGCTCTTAAGAGGAGGCCATAGCCCCTTGTTCCCTGTCTGGTGACATGGTGTTGCACCTTATGTAGCGTTCTGGTTTTATTTTAGCCTTCCTGTTCAGTCATTCTGTGCAGATCATGTCAAAAGATGGTGTTCTCTCTTAAACAACGAATAGTCATTGTGGAATGTTATGTGCCAAGGCTATGTGCCAAGGTATGTGACACAAGCTGCCGGGATCACTGACTGGCTACAGCGGTGATAAGCACTGTTGATGCGATGTTACAGCTGCAGCTAAACGCTGAGACTCAAGCACAGGTGGAGAGTTGGCACAGGATATAGGGAGGATGAGTGGTTGCTGTGTTTATTTTTTTAGGTATTTTACAGCATTTGGAGACCACTTACTTGACAGTGAACAACCCCTTTAGAATTGTAGACTATGCTTTTCTACTCAAACATGCCACAATTGCACACCTTTGGCAAAACTTTGGATCACAGAAGTAGTAGGTACATCACTAAATATTCTTGAATACTTTATTTCTTAGCCAAGTATATCCTTTCAACACAGGAGAGAGCTTTCTACACTCTTGAACTAGTTAGCCAGCCTGATTCATACATTTCATTAGTGTTGTGGTGACATAGGAAATCTCTCCAGTGTCGAAGAGAAACTCCTAGGACTTGAGACTGATTGTGATATTTATAGATCAGGTCTATTGTATACTATGTTGATAGATGCATTGGGGATATATGATTTTATTGCACTCACTTATAAATATTACTGGTTCTTCTCCTTTTTGAAATTACACCCACTAGTTACTTAAACATTCCTCACAGACTACACAGCTCTATTGTTCTCAAAATGACTGCTGGGTGTGGATCATGTGGCCAGACCAGTATTTCAGCCTCCTCCAGTTTTAAAACACTAAATATGGGATTTTCAATTTTAGGGTATGATAAAAAAGTCTAGTCACATGCTCCTTCACCAGCAGCCATTTTGTAGACAGTAGAATGAAGCAAGTGGTTCAAAATCATATCCCATACACATTTATTTGAATAAAAAAGATAAAGCTGTATATTTTTTCAATTTACACACAACAAAATACTTTTTTTTCAAGCTGGACACAGCCCATATACAATATTTACATGCATAGAAAAGCTTATCTCAATTAAATGTTTGTTTCCTTAAAAGTCCTTACATTTGACCAAATTTTTTTTATTTGGAATTTCCTGAAGTTGGTCATGTTGTGGAGATATAAAACTACTCCTGTACTGAAATTAACTTTTTGGACACCATCATTAAGCTGCAGAACAATGAAATAGAGACATCCCTGTGTCAGAAGCCAATAGACCGTCCAACATACCTTAAATGGGACAGTTTCCATCCAAAACACATAAAAAACTCTATTGTCTACAGCCAAGCCATCAGATACAATCGTATATGTTCCAGCCCCATGGATGGAGATGAACACCTTGGTCGCCTCAGAAAGACCTTTTTGAACCAGAGATACCATCCAAGAACAATTGAAAATCAGGCCACAAGAGCCACCAGAATATCAAGGAATCACCTGCTACATTACAAAGCTAAAGAAGAAAATAACCGGATACCTCTAGTAGTTACCTACAATCCAAATCTGGAGGTGCTAAGGGGAGCTGCATGGAAATTACAACCTTTACTACCAAAAGATGCCCGATTACAAGCAATTTTTCCAGACCCCCCACTACTGTGTTTTAGGCAGCCCCCAAATCTAAGAAGCATCATTGTCAGAAGCTCCCTGTCCTCTCCAATAGCTGCAGGAACCTTTCCTTGCAACCAGAAAAAATGTAAAGCCTGTCCATTTATAATGACCACGGACAAGATAAAGATCCCCAATTCACATCAGGACTACAAGATCTCAGGTACTTTCAGCTGCATCACTTCTAATGTGGTGCACCTAATTATATGTGCCAAATGTCCAGCTGGGAGTCTGTATGTTGGGGAGACAGAGCAAAAACTGAGAACAGGGATAAATTCTCACCACCACACAATAAGAGAAAAAAGAATGGATCTACCTGTGGCCAAACATTTTTGTATGCCTGATCATAGAACCATGGACCTGAAATTACTTGTATTGAAAGGTAACTTCAAATCTCAGAGAGACAAGAGAATCTGGGAGTATAAACTTATGACAACCTTTGACACACTTAGAGCAGGAATGATTGTGTCTCATGGAATTATGTCTTTTTACATCAATTAAGGAATTTGCACTTCAGACCTTATGGGGCATCATAACAGAACCAGACCCCAATCAGAGGACAATAAAACATTCACTCCTTATCTACGAACTGTTCCAATATTTATGGACACAACTGTTTATCACTGTCCCATAATGACAGTGTTAGGGCTAGCGGAATGCACCAAATTATAAGAGAGATGGTATAAAGTGCGTTTGCAGCCCGGTGTCCACTGTGCAGAGATGGAACCTGCTGCTGAGTAATGACGGACTATATGGCGGTACAATGTGGATACACACACGGGTTAACTTCACCCTGTGTGAAGGAAGCAAACCCTGTTGCGTCACAGGGCCGCGGTACCGCACCAAGAGCGCAAGCAAGGAGTCTCAGGACTCTATCCCAAGACACAGGATTAGAGTGCTTACAGACCACTTGCGCTCGACACCGCAACTGGGGTGTCAAAGTAACAGAAAAATATAACTTAAAGCACAAGAGTGCATGCTGTGCCGCTTTGGCGGACGCCACTAACCACCCAGACTTGGGATAGGAAATCGCTCTATAAACGCACGGCGCCGCACTGGCGCTACAGCAATAGACGCTGTATCGTGTGTCTGTATGTTGACAGCTTAGTCGGGTGCTAGACAGCAAGCATCCACCTTTCGTGAGCAGTCATACACAAGGGAGGGGATATTTAAGAACGACTTGCACTCATCAACACACACACATATACAAATGTACACTAGCGCATGGCCGTGCGGTCATGCGAACCTTTTATAGCTGCAGCATGTACAGGACCTTCCCAGAAGGACCAATGGGAAGCTGCCACAGAAGTTGAGCACCTTCAGGACCTTCCTGGAGGACCAATGGGATCTGCTGCAGTATCTGAGCGTGTGACCTTCGACCTCCAATGGGAGATCTTGCCCTGGGCATGCTCAGAAGGGGAAAAGCAGGACTTAGTCCCAAAAGCATCTGCTCGCCGCTGCCCAGCACTGACTTCAATGGCAGAAGCTGGGAAAGCAGCAGTAACCCTATGCACAGAGTGAGACTGAGCAAGACGCTGGGACCGATGTCTCTGCTGAGCAGTCTCCATTGCGGCTGGAAAAGAATGGGAGACCGCAGTGGAGATGGTTCGAGATTCCCCCTGTGCAGAAGCGGGAACTCAACACCTAACATTGCCCCCCCTCCTTGGACCTTGCTACACTCAAAGGCAGCAATGAGCTGTGGAGCTCGAATGTGTTCAGAAGGCTCCCAGGGCCTGTCCTCTGGGCCATAACACTTCCAATCCACCAAATAGAATTTTTTGCCACGTACCACCTTACACCCCAAAATAGCGTTCACCTCGTAATCGTCCGTAGACGAACCCGATGTCCCGGCAGATGACTCTGACAACTGGGATATGTATACGGGCTTCAAGAGGGACACATGAAAGGTGTCGGTGGTACCCAGGCGTGGAGGAAGGGCCAGACGGTAGACCACAGGGTTAACCTGTTCGAGGACCTTGAAGGGACGCAAGTAGCGAGGTGCAAACTTAGTGGACTCAACTCGCAGCCTGATGTTACGGGCGGAGAGCCACACCAAGTCACCAGGAGCAAGGGTCGGAACGGGGCGCTGATGAGCATCAGCGGAGGACCTCATTCTCTCCTTGGAGGCCCGAATGGCATCCTGAGTGCGGTCCCAAATGTCCCGTGCCTCCACAGCCCAGTCTGCCACCCTGAAGTCAGCGGAAGACACGGGCATGGGCACAGGGACATGTGGATGCTGGCCGTAATTTAGGAGGAATGGAGTCTGACCGGTGGAGTCGGCTACAGCGTTGTTAAGCGCAAACTCTGCCCATGGTAGCAAGGATGCCCAGTCATCCTGCCTGGCAGAAACAAAATGTCGTAAATATGTGACCAGGGTCTGGTTGGCCCTCTCAACCAACCCATTCGTCTCGGGACGATAAGCCGAGGAGAGATTCAACTCAATACTGAGTAGACGACAAAGCTCTCTCCAGAATCGAGACGCAAACTGGGGACCCCGGTCACTGACAATTTTGTCCGGCATACCGTGTAGGCGAAAGATATGTTTGATAAACAACACTGCCAGAGCCCGTGCAGAAGGTAGACGTGGAAGAGGCACCAAGTGCACCATCTTGGAAAAATGGTCAATGATCACCCATATAATGGTGCAGCTACGAGACTTGGGTAAGCCCACCACAAAGTCCATCCCAACCATCTCCAAGGGCCTGTCCACCACCGGCAGAGGGTAAAGCAACCCAGCTGACCGTTGCCGAGGAGACTTGTTTTTGGCGCAAGAGACACACGCCCGAACATAGTCTGCGACGTCACGAGCCATATGCGGCTACCAATATGTCCTCGCCAGTAGCTCAGATGTCCTTTTGGACCCAAAATGTCCACCCACCCTGGACGAGTGAGCCCAAGAGAGAACCTCCGGACGCAGATTGGATGGTACAAATGTCTTGCCCGGAGGCACAGACTCGAGCGAAACCGGGGCCACAGTTCTCAGGCTCTCGGGGAGGACAATAAGCCGAGGCTCCTCTTCCTCCTCCTCAGATGATACAACGGAGCGAGAGAGAGCGTCGGCACGAATGTTCTTCTCCCCGGAAAGAAGATGGAGGGTGAAATGGAACTGGGAGAAGAACAAGGACCATCTTGCCTGACGAGAATTTAACCGCTGGGCTGACTGCAGATACACCAAATTCTTGTGATCTGTGAAGACTTGGAAGGGAAAACGAGCTCCCTCGAAGAGATGTCTCCACTCCGAGAAGGCCAACTTCATGGCTAGCAACTCCCTGTCGCCGATGGAATAATTCCTCTCTGCTGGTGAGAAGGTCTTAGAAAAGAAGAAGCAAGGATGCTTCCGACCTTGAGCATCTTTTTGGAAAAGGACTGCTCCAGCACCAACAGATGAGGCATCCACCTCCATTATAAATGGCTTATCTACAACGGGGCAATGTAGGATGGGAGCGCTAGCGAAGTGTGACTTAATCGAGAGAAACGCCTTGGAGACCTCCTCAGACCACAATTTGGGATTTGCTCCCTTCTTGGTGAGGGCAACCAAGGGAGCTACCAAAGTTGAGAAGTGTGGAATGAACTGGCGATAGTAATTAATGAACCCCATAAAGCGCTGCACCGCTTTAAGAGAATGGGGTTCCTGCCAGTCCATCACAGCCTGTAGTTTGGCAGGATCCATAGCCAATCCCTGGGCAGAGATGATATAGCCCAGGAAAGGTAAGGACTCCTGCTCAAACACACATTTCTCCAACTTTGCGTAGAGGGAATTTGCCCGTAAGAGGTCGAAGACTCTGCAAACTTCTCTCCGGTGGGAGTCAATATCTGGAGAGTAAATGAGAATATCATTCAGATAGACTACGACAGAGGTGGCGAGCATATCACGGAAGATGTCGTTCGCAAAGTCTTGGAAAACGGCTGGGGCATTACAGAGCCCGAAGGGCATCACCAGATATTCATAGTGCCCATCCCTGGTGTTAAAAGCCGTCTTCCATTCGTCCCCCTCACGGATGTGAATCAGGTTGTAAGCACCCCGCAGATCTAATTTTGTAAATACCCTTGCTCCCCGAAGCCTATCAAAGAGCTCAGATATCAGGGGCAAAGGATACTTATTCTTAACGGTGATGGCGTTAAGACCCCTGTAATCTATGCATGGTCGTAGTTCCCCGTTCTTCTTCTGCACGAAGAAGAACCCAGCCCCTGCAGGTGACACTGACTTCCTAATGAATCCTCTTGCCAGATTTTCCTGAATATAATGTGACATTGCCTCCGTCTCTGGGAGAGATAACGGATAGACTCGACCCCGGGGAGGCTCAGCACCAGGCAAGAGGTCAATAGGACAGTCATAGGGGCGGTGAGGCGGAAGGGTCTCCGCAGCTCTTTTGGAGAACATGTCTGCATAGGGCCAATATTGCTTGGGGAGAGAGGATAGATCTGCGGGTACCTCAGTAGCAGCAACCTGAACACATCTACCCCCACAAGATCCACCCCATCCCAAAATTCTGCCTGTGGACCACTCAATATGAGGAGAATGGTACCGTAGTCAAGGCATCCCTAACAGGATCTCGTTAATTCCCTCAGGAATGACGAGCAGAGATATAATCTCCTGATGAGATGGCGACATGGACAGAGTGAAAGGGATGGTCTGCTGTGTTATCTGTGAGGGCAGTGTCGACCCATTTACCACTCGTACGGTCACTGGTTGAGCTAACATTACCAGGGGAATTGCGTGACATAAAATTGCCCTCCGCCCCAGAATCCACGCAGAGCTCTACCGAGTGGGAAAATGGGCCTATAGTAATTGTCCCCTTAAAGGACAATTTGGAGGCAAAAGTCGCCGTGTCTAGTGTACCTCCACCTACTACCACTAGATGCTGATGTTTCCTTGACCGCTGGGGACATCTGGTGGCAAGATGTCCTGACTGCTGGCAAACATGACAAACCTGGAGTGCACGAGCAGTCCGGGACTTAGATCCCGCTCGTGACACTTCCATGGCTTCATGTGACTCAGAGGCCTGGACTGGAGATTCCAAAGGTTTGGCGAAGGTGGGAGCCAGCCGAAACCTCTGCCTACACTGGGCTCGCTCTAACCTCCGCTCGTGAAAACGGAGGTCAATACAAGTGGACACTGCTATTAACTCCTCCAGTGTGGCGGGAATCTCTCTAGTGGCCAGAGCGTCCTTCGCGTGGTCAGCCAGCCCCCTCCAAAATATTGGAATAAGGGCTTTATCTGACCACTCCAGGTCAGAAGCTAGAGTGCAAAAGTGGACGGCAAAATGGCTGACCAAGGATGAGCCCTGAGTCAATGCCAACAGTTGGAGCGCCGTATCATGGGTGACACGAGGTCCTAAAAAGACCTGTTTCAGAGTGCTCAGGAACAACGAAGCACTCTGCACCACATGATCGCCACGCTCCCACAGCGGCGTAGCCCACTCCAACGCCCTGTCCGACAGGAGAGACACAATAAATCCCATCTTAGCCCGCTCTGTGGGGAAACGTGTGGCCAGAAGCTCGAGATGTATAGAGCACTGGCTCAGGAAACCCCTACAAGACTTACTATCACCAGAAAATTTTTCTGGCAGCGGGAGGCGAGATAGAGTCGGAACAGAGATGGCAGTGGACAAGGTTGCTGCAGGCACGCTAGCAGCCTGAACAGCAACTGCGGTTACATCCACAGCTGAGGTTGCGCACTCGAGAGCCGCCAACCTACCCTCCAGCTGCTGGATGTACAGCAAGGATTGCTGTTTGTCCGTCATTACTAGCCAGACCCTGGCACTAGTGTAATGTAACAGAAAAATATAACTTAAAGCACAAGAGTGCATGCTGTGCCGCTTTGGCGGACGCCACTAACCACCCAGACTTGGGATAGGAAAGCGCTCTATAAATGCACGGCCCCGCACTGGCGGCTACAACAATAGATGCTGTATCGTGTTTCTTTATGTTGACAGCTTAGTCGGGCGCTAGACAGCAAGCATCCACCTTTCGCAAGCAGTCATACACAAGGGAGGGGATATTTAAGATCGACTTGCACTCAACACACACACGTATACAAATGTACACTAGCGCATGGCCGTGCGGTCATGCAAACCTTTTATAGCTGCAGCATGTACAGGACCTTCCCAGAAGGACCAATGGGAAGCTGCCACAGAAGTTGAGCAACTTCAGGACCTTCCTGGAGGACCAATGGGATCTGCTGCAGTATCTGAGCGTGTGACCTTCGATCTCCAATGGGAGATCTTGCCCTGGGCATGCTCAGAAGGGGAAAAGCAGGACTTCATCCCAAAAGCATCTGCTCGCCGCTGCCCAGCACTGACTTCAATAGCAGAAGCTGGAAAAGCAGCAGTAACCCTATGCACAGAGTGAGACTGAGCAAGACGCTGGGACCAACATCTCTGCTGAGCAGACTCCACTGTGGCTGGAGAAGAATGGGAGACCGCAGCGGAGATGGTTCGAGATTCCCCCTGTGCAGAGGCAGGATCTCAACACCCAACAGACAGTTCTGTGTTGTGCATAAATATGTGATTCTTCAGATGTTGTATTAGTATATGCTTGATGAAGAGGCCTGAATAGTCTCGAAAACTTGCAATGTGTTACCATCTTTTCAGTTAGCCATTGAAAGGTATCAACCAGTGAGGACTCTCAATTCCAAATATTATTCTATCTATTGGATAATACGGTACAAATATATGTATCTTTCCTGTAGCTTTTCAATACATTTCCAACTTTAAAGGATTTTATAATGAATGATTGAAAAGCTTGAATAACACTGGTCTACAAAAAAAATAAAAAATTTCTGGCATGGACTTTAAGAACAGTTTTAGACTAATTTGAAGGTCCTGAATTTAAATCTGATCTTATAATTTCTCTATCACATCATGTTTTTGCGCTATAGGTATATAGCCCATTTTCATGAATTCCATGATAAAAATAAATAGTGTATGAAAAGTGTCGGTTTATACGGTTCACTAAGGTAAATTTAGTTTTCATTTAGTCTCCCAATAAATGTGAGAATATCTTTGTTTTCTTTGAACATGCATAAATCCCATTTGTTATAAGAAAGTAAACTAACAGTTTTCAATGTACACAACAGTCGTGTGCAGGTACTGTTTTATTTATTGAAATTTTCAATGAATTTTGGTATTTATTGTTTTTATCCTGCTGTTTTTCTGTTTTTTGTTTGTGAATCAATACCTAAGGTGTGTGTGTGTGTGTGTGTGTGTGTGTGTGTGTGTGTGTGTGGGGGGGGGGGGGTACAGAAATTCAATGAACAACTCAGGTAGCTAACAACTTGTATCTTGTATTTCTCTGCAGGATGTTTTGCTGATCTAACAATGGCCTCTACATCTCGCAGAAGACAGTGCTCAAATGATCCAAATATTTTTTGTTACATCTGTGGAAACTTTTCTGTGAAGACTCAGAGGCGCAACATTACTGACTTTGTTAAGAGGGTGTATTTTGCTTACTTCAAAGTAGAACTTGGAGACCAAGACAAGCATTGGGCTCCTCACAAAGTGTGCAAAACCTGTATTGAGAGCTTGAGATCATGGTCTCAAGGAAAGTATGCTAAACTTCAGTTTGGAGTTCCTATGGTTTGGAGAGAACCAAGCAATCATTTAGAATACTGCTAATTCTGCCTTCTCGATGTAAAAGATTTTAATAAGAAAAACAAGCAATATTTGCAATACCTGAGTATCCCTTTAGCTATTCGACCAGTTGCCCATAGTGAAGACTTACCTGTTCCAAAATTTACTGTGCTTCCAGAAAACGTTGACACAGAACTCTCCTCACATTGTTATACTGATGAAGAAGACAGTCCAGATATTTTTCAGCCATGTGATGACGATTGTGACAAACCAATTCTGTTTACTCAGTCTGCTTTGAATGATCTGGTTAGAGATCTTTATCTACCAAAAGAGTCTGCTGAACTATTGGCTTCAAGACTACAAGAGAATCGAATGTTGAAACCAGGTACAAGTGTCTCATTTTTTCGTAACAGGGAAGTAGAACTGCGTAAGTACTTCCATTCAGATGGCCAGCTTGTCTATTATACTAATTTTGAAGGGCTACTTCTCTTTATGGGACTTCCAGCATATGATTCAAAGGATTGGAGGCTTTTTATTGATAGTTCCAAAAGAAGTTTAAAATGTGTTCTGTTACACAATGGCTCTGTACCAATAGGTCATTCAGTAAAACTTAAAGAAGAATATAAAAATATCAAGATTGTTCTAGAGAGGTTACAATATAATGTTCATGGGTGGTTAATTTGTGTTGATTTGAAAATGGTTAACTTTCTTTTGGGTCTGCAAGGAGGGTACACAAAACACCCTTGTTTTCTGTGCTACTGGCACAGTAGAGCTACCGCAGAGCATTGGATGAAAACTGAATGGCCTCAGCGACAGAGTTTGGCATCTGGCGATAAGAATGTCATCCATGATCCTCTAGTGGATAGGAAGAACATTGTCTTTCCTCCCTTACACATAAAACTTGGATTGATGAAGCAGTTCGTCAAAGCTCTCAATCACAGTGGAGAATGCTTCCCGACCTGTGATGCCACGTAGGCGTCATGAAAGTCAGTGCCAATCTGACCTGTGACTCCTATGTGGCGTCATGGAGGGATCGCGTCCCTGCAGATCGGGTGAAAGGGTTAACTCCAATTTCACCTGATCTGCAGGGACAGGGGGAGTGGTACTTTAGCCCAGGGGGGAGGCTTCGCCCCCCCGTGGCTACGATCGCTCTGATTGGCTGTTGAAAGTGAAACAGCCAATCAGAGCGATTTGTAATATTTCACCTATGAAAACTGGTGAAATATTACAATCCAGCCATGGTCGATGCTGCAATATCATTGGCCATGGCTGGAAACCCTGATCTGCCCCCCCACAGCCACCGATCGCCTCCCCAGTCCTCCGTCCTGTGCTCCACTCCCCTCCGTCCGCCTGTCCGCTCCCCGTCCTCCTGTCCACTCCCCCGTGCTCCGATCCCACCCCCGTGCTCCGATCCCCCCGTGCTCCGATCCCCCTCATACTTACCGAGCCTCCCGGTGTCCGATCGTCTGCTACATGGGCGCCGCCATCTTCCAAAATGGCGGGCGCATGCGCAATGCGCCCACCGAATCTGCCGGCCGGCAGATTCGTTCCAGGTACATTTTGATCACTGTGATAAAATCTATCACAGTGATCAAAATAAAAAAAATAGTAAATGAACCCCCCCTTTATCACCCCCATAGGTAGGGACAATAATAAAAATGAAGAAAATATATTTACTTTTATTTTTCCACTAGGGTTAGAACTAGGGTTAGGGTTAGGGCTAGGGTTAAAATTAGGGTTAGAATTAGGGTTAGGGCTAGGGTTAGGGTTAGAATTAGGCTATGTGCACACAGTGCGGATTTGGCTGCGGATCCGCAGCGGATTGGCCGCTGCGGATTCGTAGCAGTTTACAGTACCATGTAAACCTATGGAAACCAAATCCACTGTGCACATGGTGCAGAAAATACCGTGCAGGAACGCTGCACTGTATTTTCCGCAGCATGTCAATTCTTTGTGCGGATTCCGCAACGTTTTACACCTGTTCCTCAATAGGAATCCGCAGGTGAAATCCGCACAAAAAAATGCTGGAAATCTGCGGTAAATCCGCAGGTAAAACGCAGTGCATATTACCTGCGGATTTTTCAAAAATGGTGCGGAAAAATCTCAAACGAATCCGCAACGTGGGCACATAGCCTTAGTGTAAGAGTTGGAATTAGAGTTAGGGTTGGAATTAGGGCTAGGGTTGGAAATAGGGTTAAGATTAGGCTTGTGGTTAGGGTTATGGTTAGGGTTAGGGGTGTTGTGGGGTTAGGGTTGTGGTTAGGGTGGGATTAGGGTTAGGGTTGGGATTAGGATTGGGATTAGTGTTAGGGGTGTGTCTTGGTTTTGGTTGTGGTTAGGGGTGTGTTTGGGTTAGGGTTGTGATTAGGGTTATGGCTAGAGTTGGGATTAGGGTTAGGGGTGTGTTGGGGATAGAGTTGGAGTTAGAATTGAGGGGTTTCCACTGTTTAGGCACATCAGGGGTCTCCAAACGCAACATGGCGCCACCATTGATTCCAGCCCATCTTGCGTTCAAAAAGTCAAATGGTGCTCCCTCCCTTCCGAGCCCTGACGTGCGCCCAAACAGTGGTTTACCCCCACATATGGGGTACCAGCATACTCAGGACAAACTGGGCAACAACTACTGGGGTCCAACTTCTCCTGTTACCCTTGCAAAAATAAAAAAATGCTTGCTAAAACATAATTTTTGAGGAAAGAAAAATGATTTTTTATTTTCACGGCTCTGCGTTAAAAACTTCTGTGAAGCACTTTTTGGTTTAAAGTGCTCACCGCACATCTAGATAAGTTCCTTGGGGGGGTCTAGTTTCCAAAATGGGGTCACTTGTGGGGGGTTTCTACTGTTTAGGCACATCAGGGGCTCTGCAAACATAACATGATGTCCGCAGACCATTCCATCAAAGTCTGCATTCCACAATGTCACTTCTTCCCTTCTGAGCCCCGACGTGTGCCCAAACAGTGGTTCATCCCCACATATGGGGTATCAGCGTACTCAGGACAAACTGGACAACAACGATTGGGGTCCAATTTCTCCTGTTACTCTTGTGAAAATAAAAAATTGAGGGCTAAAAAATAATTTTTGAGGAAAGAAAAATGATTTTTTATTTTCATGGCTCTGCGTTATAAACTTCTGTGAAGCACTTGGGGGTTTAAAGTGGTCACCGCACATCTAGATTAGTTCCATGGGAGGTCTAGTTTCCAAAATGGGGTCACATGTGGGGGAGCTCGAATGTTTAGGCACACAGGGGCTCTCCAAACATGACATGGTGTCCACTAACGATTGGAGCTAATTTTTCATTCAAAAAGTCAAATGGCGCTCCTTCCCTTCCGAGCCCTGCCGTGTGCCCAAACAGTGGTTAACCCCCACATGTGAGGTATCAGTATACTCAGGAAAAATTGCCCAATACATTTTAGGATCCATTTCATCATGTTGCCCATGTGGAAATGAACAAATTGAGGCTAAAAGAATTTTTTTTGTGAAAAAAAAGTACTTTTTCATTTTTACGGATCAGTTTGTGAAGCACCTGGGGGTTCAAAGTGCTCATTATGCATCTAGATAAGTTCCTTGAGGGGTCTAGTTTCCAAAATGGGGTCACTTGTGGGGGCGCTCCAATCTTTAGGTACACAGGGGCTCTCCAAACACGACATGGTGTCCGCTAACGATTGGAGCTAATTTTTCATTCAAAAGTCAAATGGTGCTCCTTCCCTTCCGAGCCTTGCCGTGTCCACAAACAGTGGTTTGTGACCACATATGAGGTATCAGTGTACTCAGGAGAAATTGCCCAACATATTTTAGGATCCATTTTATCCTGTTGCCCATGTGATGTGAAAATGAAAATATTGAGGCTAAAAGATTTTTTTTGTGAAAAAAAAGTACTTTTTCAATTTTACGGATCAATTTGTGAAGCACCTGGTGGTTCAAAGTGCTCACTATGCATCTAGATAAGCTCCTTGGGGGGTCTAGTTTCCAAAATGGGGTCACTTGTGGGGGAGCTCCAATGTTTAGGTACACAGGGGCTCTCCAAACACGACATGGTGTCCGCTAAAGATTGGAGCCAATTTTTCATTGAAAAAGTCAAATGGCGCTCATTCCCTTCCGAGCCCTGTCGTGCGCCCAAACAGTGGTTCCCCCTCATATGGAGTATCGGCGTACTCAGGACAAATTGTACAATAACTTTTGGGGTCCAGTTTCTCTTTTTACCCTTGGGAAAATAAAAAAATTGTTGCTAAAAGATAATTTTTGTGACTAAAAAGTTAAATGTTAATTTTTTCCTTCCATGTTGCTTCTGCTGCTGTGAAGCACCTGAAGGGTTAATAAACTTTTTGAATGTGGTTTTGAGCACCTTGAGGGGTGCAGTTTTTAGAATGGTGTCACTTTTGGGTATTTTCAGCCATATAGATCCCCCAAACTGACTTCAAATGTGAGGTGGTCCGTAAAAAAAATGGTTTTGTAAATTTCGTTGTAAAAATGAGAAATCGCTGGTCAAATTTTAACCCTTATAAATTCCTAGCAAAAAAAATTTTGTTTCCAAAATTGTGCTGATGTAAAGTAGACATGTGGGTAATGTTATTTATTAACTATTTTGTGTCACATAACTCTCTCGTTTAACAGAATAAAAATTAAAATTTGAAAATTGCAAAATTTTCAAAATTTTCGCCAATTTTCCATTTTTTTCACAAATAAACGCAAAAATTATCGACCTAAATTTACAACTAACATGAAGTCCAATATGTCACGAAAAAAACATTCTCAGAACCGCTAGGATCCGTTGAAGCGTTCCTGAGTTATTATCTCATAAAGGGACACTGGTCAGAATTGCAAAAAACGGCCAGGTTATTAAGGTCAAAATAGGCTGGGTCAAGAAGGGGTTAGGCTACGTCCACATTTGCGTTGTGCGCCGCAGCATCGGCGCCGCAGCGCACAACGCAAACAAAAACGCAGCAAAACGCATGCACAACGCTGCGTTTTGCGCCGCATGCGTCCTTTTTTTAATTGAATTTGGACGCAGCAAAAATGCAACTTGCTGCGCCCTCTGCGCCCGGACGCGGGCGCCGCAGCAACGCATGCGGCGCAAAACGCAAGTGCGACGCATGTCCATGCGCCCCCATGTTAAATATAGGGGCGCATGACGCATGCGGCGCCGCTGTGGCGCCCGCTGCTAATGTGAACGTAGCCTTAACTATATGCGTTCAACTTTTCCTGATCTTAGTGAAGAGAAGAAAAAGGCTGGAATATTTGATGGACCTCAAATAAGAACACTTATGACAGACCCAAATTTTATCACATCAATGAATTAGACAGAAGAAAGAGCTTGGAATGCACTTTGAATGTGGTGCAGAATTTTCTAGGAAATAAGAAAGCAGACAACTATGAAGAGATTGTGGAAGAGCTACTAATGAGTCTGCGAAATCTTGGATGTAGAATGAGTATCAAGATTCACTATTTCCCCAGCCATATGGACTTTTTTCCAGAGAACCTTTGGGATGTGAGCGAGGAACAAGGGGAGCGTTTTCATCAGGAAATTAAAACAATGGAAGAACGGTATCAAGGCCGGTGGGACTCACATATGATGGCTGACTATGGCTGGAGCTTGATGAGAGACAACCCAGAAGCTGTACATCACAGATCAGCCAAGAAAAGAAAGTTCAAATAACTGCCATTTGTTATTCATCTGTGTGCCATATATATGTGTTTTTATATTTTGTAGTTTAATTCTTTAAGTATATTTCATTTGCTGTACATAGACTTTGTAATGTTTGTTATTCCTTGATTAAAAATATACAAAATGTAGTACCGAAAATCATGTGTTTTTATCATAAAACATTAGATAGGAGTAATTTTCATCAAAATTTAAAAATATCTCGAAATCCTGATGTGATAGCCAAAAACGAAGTTCAGATTCGTAATCAGCAGCCAAAATTGACTTAAAATATGTTTTAAAACCTTTTGCCAGAAAAATTGCGTTGACCAGTGTAATAATCGTTCTTACATAATTAGTAAATAATGGAGCATTTTTATGGCAAATTTCAGGGATTCCTCGAAGCCACTAGAAGCTTATTACCAAGTGAACAACACAACTAAATAGGTAATTGTTTGTTTCCAACCCATCCTCTCTAAATTGATATTTAATGTTTAAAAGGTACCAATTTGTCTCCAAGGTTTAGTAAATTTAGCTACTAATGGAGTTCTTTGTTGCTGAAGAATAAAAACGTGAGCACTCTCAATCCACCCATAATACTTTAATTCTGCTGATGAGTACATATATTGAAAGTCTACAATGGAGGTGGTGTCCATAGTCCACGCTAGCAAATGACTCATAAGAAGCGAGTCATCTTCATAATGAAAGGTACACCTTGTTTTTTGCTAAATAAGCATTCCTCGTAATTACTAGTTTGGGTGGATATATCATTAGAAATTTGTCCAGGAGACTTAAAGATGAAATGTTTCTAGGTCAGATATTTGATGTATAATTATTGGAAGGATAAATCCTAAGTCCTAAATTTTGCCACCTACAGTAATTCTAGACTATATAGGAGATATGGACTTTTTGTTTCGCTATCACACTAGACATATAATTGTAGGAATATGGTCAATAACAGAATTGTTCCTTATTCATGTGCACATATAATTGCATAGTCTTATAATGTAATCAGGATCCTGCAATGATGATCTGTACCAGGAAAAAAATGTGCTGTTCTGTATTTTATAGTCAGTTTCTCTTCTGCCCATATCTAGGGCAATGCAGACTTATATTTAGCAACATTTTCAGAAGAAACTGTTGCCCAAAAGTTATATCAGTTTCTTCCTGATATTTAATTGCAGTCCCATGAAAGTCACATGTGCATGGATTCTAGTAAATGATACTCGGCAGCTGCAGTGCCTAGTCAGGTCAGGTTAATCAGGTTGTATGGGTTTAGCTGAAAAGTCTTCGTTTCTGAAACAGCACCAGTTATTTATATGGCAAAATCTGGTAATACAGCTGGGCCCCACTTATAGACAAGACCGCTATACAAAAATGAAAGCCTTTTTGTAATCTTCGACAACCTATATATTACAGTACTTTATATTATTTATATATTATATACATTACTTTGTTCATTATTAATGAATAAAGGTGTTGTTGAGAGATAATTTTGTTTTCTTGCGCACGTGATGTCATAAAATAACACTGCTTCTCTGATGTTCCAGTAACCTCACCGCTGCAGACAATCAACCCATACCTAAAAACAAACTGTTTAATTCCAGGCCACCCCACTATGAGCTGGTGATGATGTAAGCTGAGGATAGGCCAGAACGGGTGTGATAATCCAGGAGTCAAATAACAGATGACCCAGATGTTTGGGCGGAATTTTTAAACACATGGCCAAAGAGGGAGGAAGGAAATACTGTTCGCTAGTACTTCTCTGAAGACCCCTGTACACATTAGATTCAAGTCAGTTGAATTGACAATTTTCGCAGGATGGATTGATCATTTACTGTGTATGGGGACCTACCAACTCTTTCATGACAGATGTTTTTGGAGATATAAGGACTGATCAGTTTGAATTCAAACGCCAAACCTTTTTGCTCTACAGGCAGATAAGTCGCTGCCAGATGGGTCTGGCAGCATCTTACTCCGCCAACCCTAAAGTGAAAATAAAATTTGTCAGCTGATTTGTGCGCTTGTGCGTATGGGGAAGTTGGAAGAGATAGCTTTCACCTGAATGGGCATTTACTCAACAACTAACTAAGGTGTATAGACACATTTAGACAACATGTTGAACAATTTAGGTTGCAATGCTGGCTCATTGAGCTTGACCACTGAATGCCAACTCCTTTCCTAATCTAGAAAGTATTCTTGTCATGATCTGTAGAACCACTCCACTGGTTTGTACCTCCTTTTAGCCCAGGTTTCATATGCAGCTGTCTCAGCAATATTGCCAAGAGGCTCCTACCTGCACCTATTTCTCAGACTCTGCCTCGTAGACAGTTATGACTTTTTTCCACCCACTCTCCTATGATTACACGATGCGCTGATACTCCTCTGTCTAGCAGCACTACCTTTTTCTCTCACTACCTAGCTTTGTAACAAGGTCATTCCCTCAATGACTGGCTTACACCTTGTTACTCTTTGGCATGAAGAACAGTCCCTTGCATAAGCTATTTGCTTGTCTCAGATCTGAGCAATAAGTCATCCTCATGCCTATGAATTCTTTTGGTTCTAGAGTCTTTCTTGCATGTACCTCAATACTAATCATTGTGGATTAGCTCATTGTTCAGTTTCACTATGTTAGCCTGGTGTACCAATATAATGACACAATAAAAACATTAAAGAGGACCTGTTAATATGATTTCTGTGACTAAACCAAAGGCTGCTATTATGCATGTTCTAAACATGGTACTGATTAAACTGTAGTAGTACATTTGTAGAAGTTTCTTCAGTTCCCCCAAAACATCATGGATGCCTTAATATTTTTTTTACAGACAGGTCAAAAAAGTGACCTATTTGTATGGGACTGTCCTGGAATTTCTGGATGGTTGGCAACCTTGCTCCTGACTGGGAGGAACAGCAGGCGGTTGTTTTTACAAGTCAGTTTTTTCTTTCATACTAGTTCTGGTAATTGAATCAGGGAAACGTGTAGAACAATATTAACATACAGTATCATAGCATGTCCCTGGTTCTGTTACAGAAATTATACTGACAAGTTTCCTTTTCACAGTCAATTAAATTCTACAATTAGACCTGTAGCTAATGGGGTGGAAACAAGTTAAGCACTGTGAGACATAACCATACATTCCCTAATGCAGGAACATATTACATACATAGTAATTTCCCTGAACTTGGGTGCAAATCTTTAAGCCTACGAGTACCCCAGAGAATATACAAATAAATCTATATAAAATAGAAAAAATATATTTTTAATGATATTTAAAATGCTACCTTCTCATAAGATAACAACATATCTCTTTTCAGGCGATCAGAAAAAATCATTGTACACGGTTATAACCATCCTATTATCTGCCCCTATAACTAAACAGTTTGCTTTCTATAGGCAGAGATAAACCTCCAGCACCCGGTCAATATATACTCTTTAAATGACATGCATCTGCCAAAACAACACAGGAGAAAATTAAGTTTGGTAGGATTAATTGGACAGAAAGAGGAAAAAAACATACATGGTGTATGGGCAGCATTGTCTAAGGTGAGATGTCCATAGATTTGACAGGACAAATATTGTTGTAGCCAGCACTATTTTCACCTTCGAATATGGCAATTTGATTCTAAGCAGATGTGAACAAAGCCTCAGATGTGAATATTGTCTAAAAAAGATTTTTTTTGAAGTTTATAAACTTGATAGCAAGCGCTTCTGATGGACAGATGTACTGGCAAAAGATATGTCAGCCAAACATCTGAACAATAGATTATAAGACATTGTTTTGTACTCATGAAAAATCTTTTGTAGACTATAACAGCAAATTAATACTAAAAAACTAAAGTAACAGTATAAAACACAACCTTTAACTTCTGTTGAAGTTATGACTAGAGAACCAAATAAAGTTCTCGTGTAAACCAGTGCTCATTAAAAAATGGTTTGGTCTCACCACTGTTGACGGACAAAAGATCCCGGCCTCCTTCCGGAAGTACCTCGCCGAGAAATGGAATATGGTGAGAGAGACATAAGTGGTATGTAATGATTTCCTAGACTTCCTGTCGTGCCCCAGTATTGCTCCTGTCCTAACAAGGACAGGTCCCAAGTGGACCCTATAGTGATACCTCCAATGATATGGGAAGATACTCAAACCATAGCTGATATATTAGAGATGATCCATACGAATGATTGTGAATTGAATTTGAGTTGAAATTTATGTAAATCGCAGTTTCAAGTGAATTCGAACAATTTATGCCCACCTCCCTTTTGCAATATTGCACTAAGGAAGGCTGATATGACCTCAAGCTCAGCACACAGAATTCACTGTAATGCCTTGAAGCTATCTCGTTGCATAGAGAAGCCAATCAGAAGATTCTATCTTAGCTTTTTTGGGTTGTTATTATGATTTAAAAAGACAAAACACAGTAGTTTGACAATAAATGGCATCACCCAACCACTAACCATGAGTGGAGAAAAAGTTTTGGTGTTATCATTCATATTCTGTGAAAAAAGGCCAAGAAAGCAAAAATTCTGCCGGGGTATGTAAACTTTTGAGCACAACTGTAGGAGAGGTGCTTGCGGTAGTAGTGTCAGTGTGATTTATCAGTGATATGTTGTAGCTGTCATCTGTCCTGATGCATTTCAAATACAATTACACATTTTCATCACTCAATGCATTAAAAAGCAGAAGCAAGACAGTACAATTGTTTTTATATATATAAAAAAACCTGAAATCAGTGTCAGACAGTATGCTTGCTTGTTACAAGTGACTTAACTAAGTTCTTGCATTTCTTAGGCAATCATTTTTATGAAGAAAAATAACTGTTTTTTAAAAATGCAAAAATAAATTCCCTAAATTGCAGATATTTAAATACTACGGTCTAATTTACAAAGTGCGTGTGGTGCAAACAATTTTTTTACGTGCGTTATTACATCAAAGGGTCGAATAATTGAAGTTGGAAATATTGTCAAAAGTTAATTATAGTGTTGTATAAAATGTGTGGTAAAAGGAAAACTTGGAAATTACAAAACATGTGGTTCCGTAAAAGAAAAATCTGCATAACATGGCTAAGACTGTGGGAGCCGGTAACTGTAGCAGAAGTACAACCGCCACTGGCACTTTATTTTTTAATATGTCAGAACACCTAATGTTAATTTATTGCTTGACAAACTTTGGATTTTTTTCCCCGAAACATCTCTGGAGAAGCATTCAGCTAAAAATACCTACCATATTATTGCTCCTGAGAGAGAGGCCACTTTGAGAATGTATTAAATACGCTGTGGAAGATTTCTTTCAGAGTGGAAATTGAGCAGCCGACATTACATTGAAAGGCTGTATTTTAAAACTAGTCATTCAATAAAATTAATTTTATGCTTAAAAGCACTGGTAGGAGCTGCACGATGAGAATCATACATATGAATAAATTCACCTGCTTTAGAATTCAGACTGAAGCTTCATCGTAGCAACATGTCTGCCACCTGTCTGACTTCATTACCTGTCATTCTACAGTATCAGTAAAACTAATAATTGGACTAAATGCCTGTATGATCTGAAAAAGAGAGTTTTCTCAATATATTTTACAAGCATTTGCTGGATTCTCAGAGAAAATAAATGAGATTTGCTCTTCTCCTGACATGAACTGAGAGTCTTGTTCAAGTATAGAGAAGTTTTATCACTTTTATTGCAGATAGCTAAGCAATTCTTCAACTTGCGTTCTCATTACCTAATACCAGCATTCTCTACATCAGCCTTTTTTACAGCCCCAACTACAAATCTAGGGTTTCGATAATAAACATTGTTGGGATCTCTGCAACAAAACAACATGTCTAAAAAGTTCACCTTTGACCTTTACCATCCCAACACCTTGAGGATCCAGCAAAAATTGACCCCCAAATATTTGTTTCCTTTTCAACTCATTACTCATTAAGAATTATGTCATAAATGTATTGGACTTGTTTTGATGGTAATGCTTATATTATTAATAGTTTCAGTACATATGTTTAACTCCTTCATCCCAAGCCTGTTTTCACCTTCTTGACGAGACCAAATTTTACAATCATGACCAGTGTCAATTTTTGTGGTAATAACTCTGGCACGCTTCCACGCATCCCAGTGATTCGAAGATTGCTTTCTTTTGTTACTTTACATACAGTGTACTTTATGGTAGTGGAAAATTTAGGTCGATATTCTTTACGTTTATTTGTGAACATATTGGCATGTGAGTGAAAATTTTGCAATTTTCAAACTTTCAATTTCCATACTCTTAAACCAGATAGTTATATCACAAAATAATTAGGGAATAACATTTACCACATATCTACTTTACATCAACAACATTTTTGAAAGATAATTTTTGTTAGGAAGTTAGAAGGGTTAAAAGTTGATCAGCAATTTCTCAATTTTCCAACAAAATGTACAAAACCAATTTTTGTAGGGACCACATCACATTTGTCGTGACTTTGAGGTGCCTTTATGATAAAAAAAAATACCCCAAAGTGACACCATTTTAAAAACTGCACCCCTCAAAGTGCTCAAAACCACATTCAATTCAGTTTATTAACCCTTCAGGTTCTTCACAGTAATTAAGGCAATGTAAAGGGAAAAATACAAATTTAACTTTTCCCACAAAAATGTTGCTTTTACTTAAAATGTGGCCTACAATGTGTTATTCAATTACTCCTGAGTATGCCCCATACCCCATAATACCCCATATGTGGTGGTCAAAAACTACTTTTGCAGCACAGTGCAAAGCTCAGAAGGGGATGAATGCCATATTATAGTGCATATTTTATTGTTATGGTTTGCGGATGCCATTGAAAAAGCCCTTGAAGTTCCAAAACAGCAAAATTCCCTCATAAATGACCCTATTTTGCAAACTGCATGTCTCAATCAATTAATCAAGGGTGCAGTGATGCATATTAAAATATGACTGCTTAGCGACACGATGAGACTCTATTTGAGTCCTTGAGCACAGATTTTCCTAGAATAGTTTGCAGACTGCATATACAGAGTCCATAAGTGCTAGAAGAGCAGACTCTCCCCTCAAGTGACCCCATTTTGGAAATTATATCCCTTTGAGAATTTATCTACAGGTGTAGTGTCGATTTGACTCCATGGGTGTTTTCCAGAAACAAGCAGTAGTGGAAGTTGCTGAGTGAAAATTGCAAATGTAGTTCCCGTACATTGTAGTGCCCAGTATGTTGTAGTGCCCAAACATTGTATTGCCCAAACATTGTAGTTCCCATACATTATGCCCAGCTGGCGCTTCTGGAGACATGCACTCCGTAAATTAAGTGGTTTCTCATTGCTAGAGAAATGCCAAACATTTGTATGCAAAATGTGGTTTATGCACACAAGGACTCATGGGGGTATATGGATTTGAGAGTGCATAATTAGCTGAATTTCTTTTGGGAGGAAACATTTCATTTCACTTTTTCACATCCTCTGAGTTACCAGTAACTTTAACAGATGACGGACCTACAGTAAGTGGGGACTTTTTTGTGGATTGAGTTGAAGCTTTTATTGTGAACTTTTTACATAACATTTTGAGTTACCTTTATTCCGTGCCATATGCTGAGCACTTAAATTGGGTTTCAATCTAAATCTCCAAATGACATGATTCAGATGAAATCCTGACAGATCCAATGAGTAATGTGGCAACAGAGTTACTCTGGACTCTGTCTGGCCTCTGTTCATTGGGGTCCTTCTTTTCAGAAGTGCACAAAACTGTGAGCTGACCGTGCTTTTAAGCATGCTTAAAAAAGATGGACACCACAGGATCATAAGCCAGAGAGCATCCACAGTGTCTCAATCTGCCTCATTATAGCGTATCTTCCACAGAGGATTCAGTCTGAATCACGTATATCAGAGATTTCCATTTAAACCCTAGTATAAAAGCTTAGCGTAGGATAAATATGAACTGAGCCTTTCTGTGATTTTTGGGAGACAGAATACACAAATCAACAGCAAGTCAAGAATTGGTTTTATTTATTATTTACACTGTTCCTTTCTGTGATTTTTGGGATACAGAATACACAAATCAACAGCAAGTCAAGAATTGGTTTATTTATTTTTTACACCGTTCCTCGTGGGGTATAAGTGATTATACAACTTTATTTTTTTGGGTCGGTGTGATTACAGTGATAACAGACTTATATAGGTTTTTACTTTTGGCTGCTATCACACACTAAAAAGACGGTTTTTCTGCAAAAACAAGTTTTTACATCGGTATATATTCAGAGCTATAATTTATGGCTTGTTTTTTGCGAGACGAGTTGATGTTTTTATTGGTACCATTTTCGGGCACATGACATTTTTTGATCGCTTTCTATTCCGATTTTTGGGAGGCAGAATGAACAAAACCCAGCAATTCCAGAGATACACCAATTATATAATTTGTTTTTATGCTTTGCCACTTTTACACATTAAAAACGTTTTCATAGAAAAAATAATTGTTTTTGCATCACTGTATTCTGAGAGCTATAGCTTTTTAATTTTTCCACTAATGGAGCTGTTTGATGGCAGGACATGATGGTGTTCTCAGCTATACCATTTTTACCTACATTCATATTATGATAGCGTTTTATTCCATTTTTAGTTCGGTGGTATGATGAAAAAGCATAGTGTTTGGCTTAATTTTTTTTTAAGCATTCACAGAAGGGGTTAACTATAGTGACAGTTTTATGGATCAGGTCATTCCGGATGTGGTAATATCAAATATGTGTACTTTTTTTTGCTTATTTTTATAGAAAAATACATATTTACGAGTATAATATTTCCATTTTGTTATTATTTTGTGATTATTTACAAAAATATTTGCATCTTTTTTTTACCTTTTTCCTCTTACATTTTTACTTTGACGGCTACTGTTTGAGAAATCACTTGCATGCACTTTTTCACATATGTGTTTTGAAAATAATATATATGGATGCATGAGGTATTGCATAATATGGCATACTAACACATACAGTAGATGTGTATTCCTACAGGATATATAAAAACATATGCCTAAATCTGCTACTATTTATTAGTATTATTTCTACCTTTTCCACATGGGCATATTAGATGCCATCTAGCTGCTTACATGTATATTCTACTGATTTTTTGAGTGGTTTGATACCAATTCTAAAAATTTTTTAATATTTACTTCATGATTATTTATCAGCATGACTTCTCTTTTTTATCTGTTTTTATGTATCTGTTAATTGCTTCAATAAAATTGTGTTTTGTATTATTTTTGTCTATAGGAGTATTTCTGTAGGTTTTGTTGAAAGTTTATGCTCCCTTTTACACATATGACCCTTTTGGTTCCATAAACAGAATAAGGTTGCACAGCACCAAAAACAAAATCATAAACATAAATCCGTAGCTTTCTCTAGCTGCTAACTAAACAGTATAGACCCTGACTACTTCAGACACCGCTGAGCTAGCCCCAGTTTGGTCAAACAAAACTGCTATTGTCCATGGCAACCACTCATACTTGTGGTTTGGTGCACACGGCCTGTACAGACTTTTCCTAGAGAGATTCTGGCTGGTCTCTCTTCAGCTCCTAGACACATCTAATCTGCTCACATCCCTCAGCAGACTGACTTAGATGAACAGCCAGCCTAGCTATATGCAGTGCTAGCCAGGTACACCTAATCAGACTCCAAGGGTTTAAAGTAGTTTATTTACCCATGTGCAACATTTTGGCTCACATACAACTGAGCTTTTGCCAAGCCTGTATGAGAGCATTTGTCCAGCTCAGTGGTACCTGAGCCAACACATTGCCATTTTTGCACATGGGCAAATAAACTACTGTTAGACTGACATTGAATTGTTGCAGTGCTGCTTATTTTTCTTGGATCAGTTTCGCAAAGTTGTTTGGGTAAAAACTAATGGGTGTGCACCAACTGCTATTCTGGATGAGTGCTGCTTTATATATACACACAGTATGTATAATACATACAATTTTGTATATATATTTAATACAATGCATAATTAATCTTGGGCTGACTGCAATTACTTTAATAATTCTAGAGATTAATACATTAATAATAAAGCATATCGGCATTTTTTTCATATCTTCATAGTTGAATAGGAGTTTATGATTAGACATAGAAGATGTTTCCCTGACTAACACAAATTAATTTAATGAGGTACGAGTTTCAGGGGCCCTCATATTGTCACACAATTAGGCTGTTTCCACAATAAAAATAAAGAAAATGCTAAATAACTAAATTTTACTGATAGCTTGGTATGCCACAAGCACAATATGAAGCTCAACACCATCTGTAAAAAAAAGCTGAAGTTGAAAAGAGGGCAGCTTCTACAAATGGATAATGATCCTAAATACAAGTCAAAATCCACAATAGACTACCTCAAAAGGCACAAGCTGAAGGTTTTACAATGGCCCTCACAGTCTCCTGATCAGAACATCATTGAACATCTGTGGCTGGACCTCTAAATAGCAGTGCATGCAAGACGACCAAGGAATCTCACAGAACTGGAAGAATTTACCAAGGAACAATGGATGATAATCCCTCAGACAAGAACTGAAAGACTCTGGGCTGGCAACAAAAAGCATTTAAAAGTTGTGATACTTGCAACAAGGAGTGCTACTAGGTACAACCCATGCAGGATTCCCAAACCTTTGCATTGGCCCATTTTCCTTTTTGTAATTTTTAAATTGTAGAAAATGAAAATATATATTTGTTTGGATAAAATACAAAGGTAATGTGCCATCCTTAACTTTAGGCCTTTTAGAGATCATTTCATCTTCAACTTGCTCAACTTTACACAATGACAGTAATTTTGAGCAGGGGTGCCCAAACTTTTACATGCCACTGTACTTTTTCTAAATTAGTTATTTTAGCCACAATACCTACAGTATGCAAGAAAGGCTTGCACACTTCTCAAATAGTGAACTGGAGACAGCATGACAAATAAGCGTGAAAAAGACAAGAAATAACATGATTTCTATTGGCAATGACAAAGTTTTGTAGGTGGGAGAAATGAAGGCGATGATCACCTTATAGACTGATGTAGAACATACAAGACGTTAATACGGTGTAGAGAAAGGATCTGAACCCCACCCCCTACATCCAAGTTTATCTTAAAGAGGTGGGGTGACTATGATTCATGAGCATAACATCCCACGTTTCTTCTTAAGAGAGTAACATAGAACATAATATTTCATCTTCGAAATATTCTAGTCAATGTTTAATATATATTCCCTGCGCATTCAGGTGATTTCACCTTCCAAGCACAGACATGTAGAAAGCATAATATCATTTAATGCCTTCGTTTCTGTGAAGTATAGGCCAAATCAAACATACCCTGGCACAGTTCTACAACAGACATTGCCTAACCTGTAAAAGAAAAATCAGAGGCAGCAATATCCATATTCAGATGACATTTCCTGTTAATGATTTTCAGTTCCACCATACATCAGGCATACTGACCATTTTTGTTGCGAAGACTACCCTTTAGGAGAGCACTTTTTGATGCTATATTGGGCAGTCGTCTCAGAGTTTTCATGTATATATATATATATATATATATATATATATATATATATATAACTCATCCACATATGTACATACACCATTTTGGTGGCTGAACCAACAACACAGAAAAATAGAGGGATATATTTTGCTCAGGTTTTAAATACCCTAATACCCCTTCGTGGGAATCAAATTAATCAAGCAGAAGACTAGCATACATTAAGTATAACTATATACACAATGAAACACATATACAATAAATTCTTCAGTGACTTACCCCTTCTATAGGCATTCTTGTCTTTGGGAACAATCTGTAATGTGATTCTTGATTTGTCTTCTGCTCTCGACCCTTCCGAAAAGAATCCTGGGAAAACAGTCCCCCCACTCTTTGAAAGGAGTTCTTTCTCACCAGGCCTTGCCCACCCCTTATGCCTTCCAGCAGACGGATCAAAAGCAAGTTTGCCGGTAGCTCCTCTATGCTGCACTGTACCGGGGTTCTGCATTCTGGGCATCTCAGCTCTTTTCGGGCTTTCAGTATCCTCTGTAAGCATGGCTGACAGAAAGTATGCTGGCATGGTAACACCTTGGCTGTGGCATCCAATTTTCCTAAACAGACTGGGCAGTTCAGCAGGTCAAGGACAACCAATTCATCCATGGTAGGCAAGGTTGATTGCTGGATCCCAAAGCTCAAATTTACATGATGTTAGAACTAGAAAGAAATAAGAAAAAATAATCAAGATGTAAATGAGCAGGTGCAGTGCTCACAGCAGACCAGTCCTTAGATATTCAAAGCTCACAGCATTTTCCTGGGGGAGAAATCATTCCCGCAGACGTTACAGAGCAATGCCTCACAAGACATTTGCAGATGTGCACCTTAGTTTTACAGCTCAGTTCCAAGTGAGTCATTTGTGATTCACAAATGCACTGGGAGCAATAAAATGCTGCTTTCTCATCATCTGTCTATCAGGATCTAAGTTCTCTGCAGCAACAGGTAGCTGGTGCTTACAGGGCAATTCAGGAAACACTGACCTCTCGAAATAGCCGCTGCTTATGGTCAATAGAGTTCACTGATATAAGCGCCAATTTTCTTTTGTTTAGACAGATCCTCACTGCAAACACTGTTGTGTTGGTTTTATTCTTATGCATTCACACTGCACCAATACAGTTTATACAGCCATATGGAATATGCACATAGCAAACGTTTCTGTGATCTAATCGGTAGAGGGGCAATGATAACTAACTTGAAGTCGCTGCCCTAAATTTCAGTAGCTTTATAAATAATTATACCCTTAATAAATAGACCCTATTATCATGGGTCACAGTTTGTCACCAATTGTGATGCAAAAATAATGCAGTGTACTTAGGGCTGCAAGACCATTAAAGTAAGCAGCAACATTTTTCCAGCTATTCAGAAAGCTGCAACTTCCTGGACCAGATTCATAACTTTGCTGCCTACTAATGTGGCGACCTTGGTGCAAACAAGTAAAACCTACTGTACATGATTTTGGCATTGGTCATATAGTGTGAGGTCTCTATTTTTATACATAAGTGTTTGGCTACACTCTTGTATAGAAATGGCAAGGACAAAAATATTCTATTTGTCTAATCTGAGGAAGAATTCATTAATATACATAAAATAGATCAGGAAGCCCCAGAAATGGTAACTATAGTTCCAAGGAATGTTTCAGAGTAAGTATACAAGGAATAACACTATTTCTTTAAATTCTTTATTTCTAATAATCTTTATTTTTATTTAATCTTTATTTGTATATAGCGCTAACATATTCCGCAGCGCCTTACAGTTTTTGCACACTTTATCATCGCTGTCCCCAATGGGGCTCACTGTCAGAACTCTGGATACCCTGTTCATCTGTGATGCTTTATTGCCATTTTCCAAGATGGCGTCTGCTGCCTCTCCTCTGCTCATGTGATCTGTCTTCCCTGTCTTTATAACCCTGGTTTGCCTCCTACTCCTTGCTTGTGTATTCTGCCTTAATCCCTGGCTCTGTGCTGCAAGAGACTGCTCCTCTCCAAAGGATACGGTTCTGCTCTTCCATTTAACCCTTCCAGCTCTCAGTAGCAAGCTGTGTGTTTGTTTCTCTGCGTCTGCCTCTACCTGCCCGCTTTGGACACGTAAGCTCAGCCTGCTTCAGCTAACCTAGTTGGTGTACAGAGGCAGCATTTGTGACTGTTCGGGACACCTTAAGAGACTCACTGCCCTGCACTGTTTTCGGGACTCTTATTCAGAGACTGCCTGCCCTGTTGTGAACTGTGACTCCTGAATGGCTTTCTCTAGTGTGCCTCCCCCAAAAGAGAGTTTTGCCCGCAGCAGTCCTGCGTATTAACTACTTCGCTATCTCTCTGTTTGCTGTGTTATGAACCTTTGCTCACTTACTGCACCTGGGTGTTTTTGTGTGAATACTGACTTGTTACCGTACTTCTGTTCCGTCTCCACATTGTCTCAAGCCATGAGATTCCTGAGTGTACCACTATAATTGTTACACTCCCAATCTAAATTCCCTATCAGTACCCAGAGGAAACCCACACAAACACGGGGAGAACATACAACCTCCTTGCAGATGTTGTTCTTGGTGGGATTTGAACCCAGGACTCCATCACTGCAAGGCTGCAGTGCTAACCACTGAGCCACCATGCTGCCCCACTCTAATCTGCAATGACTCTAAACTGCTGTTTTGTCTTCCGTACACTAAACACTCAGAAATAGCATTCCTAAACACTTCATTCTTTAAATAGCACACAGGCTAAATCAGTAGCTTGGAATAAATTATACAGCAGTGCTGAGCAGTGTGGCTGTGAATCCAGCTCTGGGGTAAGGTAAAAGATTTGCTAGAAAACTCAGAACATAATACTGAGTCTCTCTCTGCTAGTTTTTTCTTATTGATCCTCTCTCCAAAGAAAATAATTGGGGGAATAACCTGACACCCTTCTTATGCTAGCAGTTACTCTTGTCTTGAGCAAGATGGTGTTGAGAATTTCTTTGATCAGAGTGGATGATAAGTTCAGGAGGCAGGGGGATAAGAAGAGGCTTATAAGTGGAGATGATTCTTTTTTAATTAAATGAACCGCTATGGTAGGAGACCCAGTAGGACTCCATTGCTGACACAGAGACATAAAAAAACTAGACTGCAGTTTGCTAAAATGTACGCGAGTAAGCTTCTGGGAAAGCATTTTGTGGACAGATGAGACCAAGACAGAGCTGTTTGGTTAATCACATAATTCTACTGTTTACCAAAAATGGATTGAGGCCTACAAAGAAAAGAACACAGTCCCTACAGTCAAGCATGGTGAAGGGTCAAATATGTTTTGGGGTTGTTTTGCTGCCTCTGACACTGGGTGCCTCAACTGTCTGCAAGGCATCATGAAATCTGAAGATTAGCAAAGGATTTTGCATTTCAATGCAGTGCCCAGTGTCAGAAAGCTGGGTTTGTGTCCTAGGTCATGGGTCTTCCAGCAGTACAATTACCCCAAACTTCAAGAAGCACCCAGAAATGGATGTAAACCAAATGCTAGAGATTTTATGAAGTGGCCAGCAATGAGTTAGGATTCTGGAGAGATCCTAAAATTGCTGTTGGGAGAAGGCACCTTTCAAATAAGAAAGATCTGAGGAAGTGATTGATTGCACTAATTTATTCCAAAAGGTGTGCAACAAAGCATTACGTTGCGGGTGCCAACAATTTTGTCTGGCCCATATTTAGAGTTTTGTGTGAAATTATGTCCAATTTGCCTTTTTTTTCAGTTGTTTTTGTGTTGTTCCAATACACACAAACAAAATAAACGTGTGTAATTGCAATAATTTTCTGGGAGAAATACTTCATTTTCTGGAAAAATGTCACGTGTGCCAACACTTTTGGCCATGACTGTATGTAAATATCCCAAATTTCATAAATCTCTTGTCCCACATAATAATGTTCTACTCCAATCTAATTCGTTTCACTAGTTTTTTATTTTTCAAATATTTAGTTGCGTTTAATAACACTTGCTCTGCATTAATTCACAGTGGAAATCAGGAAAACAAAAAAGAAAACAAAACACATGTACAAACCATATATGAAAATGGGTCATGTAATAAAATTGATGGCAATCCAGTGAATCATTGCATTTCGGAACCAGACGTTTCACCTTTCTTAACTGCTGCTAGATAGACAGAAACTGGTTATTAATTACACGCCACACCTAATATGAATGTTTACATGTACCACATGCCCACACATAACTAAAATAACAAACAGCGAGCAAACGCAGGCAACATAGTTCAAAGCTTCATTTATATATGTTCCAACCAAGACCGGATGCTTTTTTTATAGGTATTGCTTACGCACTGTTTGTGTATTGTTCTTGCCTACTAGTTGAAGTGATACATCGATGGAGGGCTGCAACAATATATGTTTCTGTACACAGTGTCATCTCTTGTCTATTGACTATCAATTAAATAAAAAAAAGGAGATTATGTCGTATGATTTTGTTTACTGTATCAATTGGTATAGGAAAAGTGCCCAATAAATTGCAAAAATATATTTTTTAGCATTTTCTTGGTGCATGGGGTCTTATGGACATTTTTTAGATATTCACTAGAATCTTAATTGGTACATGTGTTGAACCAATACATGAAATGATACGTCGAAAGAGCTATAAAATGCATAATAAAAAAGTAAAATAAAACTAACTTCATGTCAGTCATATTAAGACTTATAAAGCTGATATCACTGGTTCTCTGAAAACAAACCAGGGAAATATCAGTATATAAATCATCCTTCATGACAGTGTCACCTGCAACTAATATGAGGTAAAGCAGAAAAAAAACTGCTAGGCAGACTGTGGATCAAATTATAAAAATCCAATCAAGTATTGCCAATTTTTCTCGTTAGAAGTGACAGAAAGAAGAGATTGGAGTTGTGTCCATATACACACTAGATTGTTGGCGATTCCATTAAAAATAAAAACAGAAATGAATAAATAGGATCTGATGAGAAAAAAAATCTAATATACCCAACCACCTTAGAAAAAAAAGACTTTTACAAGCCTGTTTTATTGTAGACCGTAAGGCATGGAGAGAGTGTTTGCTTTCTACAAAAGAACGATAACAGCTACGTAGAGTAAATTAAAAATTGGAAATTGGCAAAAGTAGAGCAAATAAAATAATATTCTGGATGGAGATACAAATGCAGAATTGTATTTACTGCTAATACAGCATTCATCAATCCCTACATGTGCTTTGAAAGGTTTCCCTGCAGGCATCTCAGTTTCCTGGGACTTAGCATCAATACAATACCGGGATTGTCAATATAAAATGTTTTTCACCAACTCAACTTAATCCTAATTACATAACGTACAGGACAGGACAAGCCAAGTTTCATCATCCTCGACAAACTGAATTATTAATGGACTTCTTCTAAGTTTAATATACCGGTTCGACATATGATCCCTAATGATACTTGCAGTACTTGATTTTCTGTTTGAAATTAAAATGGTTATAGAGTGCAAATTTACCGGTAGGACCTCAGTAGTTGGTGTTCCCATTTCCCTTGTAGTTCCCAGTTCTTCCCTTTCCTAATCCTCTCCTCCATCCTTACCCCACCTTCTAACCTCCCTTCTATTAGTATTAATTATATTGCTTTGTATTGTATTATAAAAACTTCAATAAAAATTCACTTGAGAAAAAGAATCCTAAGATAGAAACTAAATGAACATTTACCCTGCAATAAGTAAGCAAAAAGCAATAGTGCACATAATAGTGCACACTGAATACTTAGTAAACACCGTTTTTTATTTTAAAACAAAGTGTAAAAGCCACCCAACCAGTGCCAAGGTGTAACCAGTTGGGATGGTCCTAACCTCTAGCATTAAAACCTTACCAAGCGTCAAAAATGGCCATATAGACATAATGTCCAGCTTAAAGAAAGGGAGACCACACTGGGCATTGTGTTTATATAGCTTCCCATTGCTGGGTGTCTATAGTTGGGCCTTGGTCCTGCTTGGCCTTTTTTCACAATGAGGTAATTTTGACCACATTGTAAGGTTTCAATACTTGAGGATAGGACCATAAAATGAAAAAAGGGGTGGGATTCCAGCTCACCAAATTGAAGATGATATCCCTCTGACAGTGCAAGAGCTTGGGACAGTCCCAATTGGGTACAGCTTGGCCCTGGTGGGATGACTTTTACACTTTTTTTTAATCAAAAACAGTATTTACTGAGTGCCCTCCTGTTCTATTTATTCACTATTGCTTTTTACTTACTTACAACAGGGTATATGTTCATTTTGTTTCTATCTTAGGTTTTGCCTGTTCAATGGCCATTGTGAACATGCTCTTCCACATTGCATGTATGTCAACTTACAATCCAGTTAATTTCTTTATGATCACTGTTCCACAAAAAGTGACATCCTTCCTCTAAATATATAACATTAACATAGCTAGCCTAAGCCATACTACATATATCATTCATCCTTGTTTCCCACATTAATTAAATGTAAATCCAGAAGGCTGGTATGCATTGTAGCAAAATAATGCATGGTAACTATCCATGACCACATTTGTTATTTTTTGGGACTTGACTACGACAGACACATAGAAAAAGCCATGAACTAACAATAGTGGTAGAAATGTGTAGAGCTAAATACACAAATTAGTAATCAATACTAGTCATATTGGTGGTCGAGGCCTTTGATACATGCTAGAAGTAATCGTTTTGCACCATCTTGAAAAACTCAGATGGGACTACTGGCTGATAGGATTCTTAACTAGGGTCAGTTGACCTGATGGGGGTCTACGGATGAATACAAATATCAGCTCTTTTCATGTCACAGCATCTTTGCTAAAACAAATCTCCAAAAGAATCAAATGAAATTAATTCAACACTATTTAAAAAATATATATATATTCTGAGAGAAGATTCATGGGCTTCCCAAGGATATCAATGGGATCTATAGTACAAACCTAAGGTATGAAATATTAAGCTTTTTAAGAAAATATTGCTTGTAAAGCAGTTTTACAATAGTTCTTTATGATAGGAATAACAAGGTTGTCATCCTTGAAGACCCAATAATGCTTTTCATTTTTACACCCTTCTCTTCGTCTTTCCCATGTATGTCTTCGTTGCTAACAAGTAGAACATTTGATGAGATGTTCTCTTGTCGGTAGTGCCTGGACAGAAGGTTGACGTATATGGATATATTGCTTCTCTGGGTAAATTTTTGACTACTTAAGACCTTTGTTAATTTAAAATTTATCTAACTGTTTGGCATTATAATTGCCTTTGGTTCCTTTGGCCATTGCTCCTCAATAATAGTTTTCTTATTTGCCAAAATCCCGTAATCAAGCAAGGGCATATGTATTTCCAATTAATATTACATTGTCTTCTACCATGGCATCTAATTCCAATGCCAGAATTAACAATAGAATCAATCTCCTTGTACATACATCCTACTCCATATCATGCACGCGGGTTGACATAACAAATCCAGATTTGTAACATTCATGTGTAATAAGAAATTCTCAAGAAAATGTTAAACTAGAGTCTTTGTAGTTACTGACCTTTCTTTTTCAATGCGGAAGATCTCACGGGATAAACCAGTTTTGTTCCGAAGCTGTGGCTGCAATGAAACTTCAGATTACTTTGAAACTATTAACATGCACACAGCCCTTTTAACTCTTGCATTGCTTGTCTTCATAGTTGGCATGAATCCCAGAGGAAGTTGAGAAACTTTCTGTTAGTTCCTCTTAGTATCAGTCACCTAAGACGTATAACTATGAGGATTTCTTAGATTCTTTGTGTTACATTCACAATAAAACATGTCCTAGCAACGTACTACTCTACAGCCCAAAAATCGCATCACAATTCACAGCTTATAGTTAAGGTAGCTTACATGAAGAATTATGGAAGATTAATGGTACACTGTGTAAACCTACTACCGTAGCTCCTTACCCCAAGAAAAAAAATGAGAAATTGTTTTTGGAGGTTTTCTTACAAAACATTCAAGTTATTCATCCAGGATGCAGTCAGTTTGAAACAAAATTGTGCTTGTCACAAGCACTACAAAACCCAGCAGCTCTATTTATGCAGAGGAGAGCACACAGCCAATGGACAAAATTGGAAGTCAGTCAGATTTTTGGTAAAATTTACTCAAAGGGAACATTTACTAATGTTGCAAAGGAAAAATAAAAGCAAAACAAATGTCCACATAGATCAGTTCACTATTATGACTAGACCCTTTATTTTACTTAAAGGGATGTCCGACTTTCCTCATAAGCCTAAGTGCAGACAAGAATTTTTTTGTCATCTGAGAAAATTCGATCAATTGTGCTGGTCACACACTGACCGCCTCTGATCAGAGCATGATCATGGTGTGATTCAATTATCTTAGATAAGGAGAAGATGGAGAAAAACATTTCTCCATCTTCTCCATTGTGTCAGGCCATGTAAATCGGACTGCACTCAGATGTTATTAGAGTAGTGTCTGCTGTTTTCCATGCACTCATTGCCTTGCATGGCCAAGTCCGATCCGAATATTGGATCAAACTCGGGTGTGTAGCGATACTTTCTGTCTGAGGAAAAAATCAGACACATGCACAGCCCTATAGTCCAATAATACAGTTGTCTACACAAGCCCCAAGTGTTAAAAAAGCAGAGCATTTGTTAAGATAATAAAATAGAGTGTATTCACTAGCTATAGATCCCTGTTGTGCAGGTTGATCCAGTGGTCACTCCTGGGACAGGAAGCAATGACGATCTTTTCTATTGCCTTTCTATGGGAGCAACAGCCAGTGTGGCTTCTTGTTTTATTATTTTATCATAAGCCCTGCCTTTTAAATATTATTGTGGAAAGGCAAATGACCTCTTTAAAACTGGAGCAGCTAAGATTGAATTTGTAGATTAATGTTCTTTCTGATTAAGAGGAATGTATCATGATTTAAATAATGGAAGCCTACTCAAAAATCATTTTTATTAATCAGGATTTCTAATACAGATGAGTGCGGGTTATGACTGCATTCACACGCAGTACTATGACTTGCAGTACTGCAACGATACCCCCTTGTATTGACAAATAAAAGCACAAGTTTGTAGATAACATTGAAATGAAGCATGGTAGAGATGTCTTGCAAGTTTGGGGCTGAATTTCAGCAGCTGAAGTTGTAGATGTGGTCAAGGTTAATGATGTCCTCAGTGCTGAGAAGTGTAGGCAGATAATTATCTATCACTAGATGGCAGCCCGATTCTAAAGAATCGAGAGTCTAGAATCCATATATACTTTATTTATTCAAATGTAAGAATAATACAATTAATAAATAATAGTAAGAAAGAACAAAAAATGGCTGCACTCACCAGCTCTTGACAATTCTTGACAGTACGGCACATTTCTGATTGGTCGCTCGCGGCAGGCGGCAACCAATCAGAAAAGTGCCGCGCACCACGAAGGCATATATCTTTGTCCACCCTGAGCGGGTGTAGGACGCTGGTGACGTCACTTATCTCCGGACATTATCTCCGGACAAAGCCACGGAAGTTGGCACAAATTGCCGGAAGTAGTATTCTAGGCAATTATATATTAGATTTTAATGTTATCAGTGTTTACCTTTGAACGTTTATATTGTATTGTCCTGTCACCAGCCATGTGTACGATTATCGGCCGAAAGCCTCTCTGGAACCAATAATCACCCCATGTAAAGGTATCTTTATAAGTTAAAGATTCAGAATACTATGACTTTTATCATATCCTGAACAGTCAAGTTTTTTATGAACCGTTAAGGTTTTCTGATTGAAGTAAAAAAAACTCTGAGTGTTTACAGTTTGAAACCATAAAATGTTGAAAAATTATGTCATTCTTGAGTATATCACTCAATGGTGCTCATAAACGTGTCAAATTTGATCTATAATATACTTTAATATACGTTACTTTAATCTTTAATATACTTAAGAACAGGGCCCCAGACATCACACAGGGGGTCTGAAACACCGCACAGTGGTCCAAAATATCGCTGTGCTCTGCCTGGGGCCCCATATGCTGCCTGGGGCCCCTGTGCTCTGCCTGGGGCCCCATATGCTGCCTGGGGCCCCTGTGCTCTGCCTGGGGCCCCATATGCTGCCTGGGGCCCCTGTGCTCTGCCTGGGGCCCCTGTGCTCTGCCTGGGGCCACTGTGCTCTGCCTGGGGCCCCATATGATGCCTGGGGCCCCTGTGCTCTGCCTGTGGCCCCATATGCTGCCTGGTGCCCCTGTGCTCTGCCTGGGGCCCCATAGGCTGCCTGGGGCCCCTGTGCTCTACCTGGGACCACTGTGCTCTGCCTGGGGCCCCATATGCTGCCTGGGGCCCCTGTGCTCTGCCTGGGGCCCCTGTGCTCTGCCTGGGGCCCCATGTTCTGCCTGGGGCCACTGTGCTCTGCCTGGGGCCCCATAGGCTGCCTGGGGCCCCTGTGCTCTGCCTGGGACCACTGTGCTCTGCCTGGGGCCCCATATGCTGCATGGGGCCCCTGTGCTCTGCCTGGGGCCACTGTGCTCTGCCTGGGGCCCCATATGCTGCCTGGGGCCACTGTGCTCTGCCTGGGGCCCCATATGCTGCCTGGGGCCCCTGTGCTCTGCCTGGGGCCCCTGTGCTCTGCCTGGGGCCCCATGTTCTGCCTGGGGCCCCTGTGCTCTGCCTGGGGCCACTGTGCTCTGCCTGGGGCCCCATGTTCTGCCTGGGGCCACTGTGCTCTGCCTGGGGCCCCATAAGCTGCCTGGGGCCCCTGTGCTCTGCCTGGGACCACTGTGCTCTGCCTGGGGCCCCATATGCTGCCTGGGGCCCCTGTGCTCTGCCTGGGGCCACTGTGCTCTGCCTGGGGCCCCATATGCTGCCTGGGGCCACTGTGCTCTGCCTGGGGCCCCATATGCTGCCTGGGGCCCCTGTGCTCTGCCTGGGGCCCCATATGCTGCCTGGGGCCCCTGTGCTCTGCCTGGGGCCCCTGTGCTCTGCCTGGGGCCCCATGTTCTGCCTGGGGCCCCTGTGCTCTGCCTGGGGCCACTGTGCTCTGCCTGGGGCCCCATATGCTGCCTGGGGCCCCTGTGCTCTGCCTGGGGCCCCATATGCTGCCTGGGGCCCCTGTGCTCTGCCTGGGGCCCCTGTGCTCTGCCTGGGGCCCCATATGCTGCCTGGGGCCCCTGTGCTCTGCCTGGGGCCCCTGTGCTCTGCCTGGGGCCCCATGTTCTGCCTGGGGCCCCTGTGCTCTGCCTGGGGCCACTGTGCTCTGCCTGGGGCCCCATATGCTGCCTGGGGCCCCTGTGCTCTGCCTGGGGCCCCTGTGCTCTGCCTGAGGCCACTGTGCTCTGCCTGGGGCCCCATAGGCTGCCTGGGGCCCCTGTGCTCTGCCTGGGACCACTGTGCTCTGTCTGGGGCCCCATATGCTGCCTGGGGCCCCTGTGCTCTGCCTGGGGCCACTGTGCTCTGCCTGGGGCCCCATATGCTGCCTGGGGCCCCTGTGCTCTGCCTGGGTGTAGGACACTGGTGACGTCACTTATCTCCGGACATTAGCTCCGGACATTAGCTCCGGACATTAGCTCCGGACATTGGCTCCGGACATTATCTCCGGACATTAGCTCCGGACAAAGCCACGGAAGTTGGCACAAATTGCAGGAAGTAGTATTCTAGGCAATTATATATTAGATG
This sequence comes from Ranitomeya variabilis, assembly GCF_051348905.1. Classification (NCBI taxonomy): domain Eukaryota; kingdom Metazoa; phylum Chordata; class Amphibia; order Anura; family Dendrobatidae; genus Ranitomeya; species Ranitomeya variabilis. The sequence goes on from NC_135236.1 coordinate 532,478,737, forward strand.
GGCATTTCCTGAAGGAAATACATGGTGCTTGAACAGCGCTACCAGCTTTACAGCAGCACTTTTCACACACGGGACTGGGGGGCGCGCTTACTTTTGCACCCGGGGCCGGGGGCGCGCTTACTTTTGCACCCAGGGGCGCACTTACTTTTGCACCCAGAGACGCACTTTTGCACCCGGGGGCGCACTTACTTTTGCACCCGGGGGCGCACTTACTTTTGCACCCGGGGGCGCACTTACTTTTGCACCCGGGGGCGCACTTACTTTTGCACCCGGGGGCGCACTTACTTTTGCACCCGGGGGCGCACATACTTTTGCACCCGGGGGCGCACTTACTTTTGGGGCCGCACTTACTTTTGGTGGGCGGGGCTCCTCAGCCTCCGATTTGGTTGGTGGGGCCCCTCGTCCTCCGATTTGGTGGGTGGGGACCCTCGGCCTCCGATTTGGTGGGCGGGGACCGGCCTCCGATTTGGTGGGCGGGGACCCTCAGCCTCCGATTTGGTGGGCGGGGACCCTCAGCCTCCGATTTGGTGGGCGGGGCCCCTCGGCCTCCGATTTGGTGGGTGGGGACCCTCGGCCTCTGATTTGGTGGGCGGGGCCCCTCGGCCTCCGATGTGGTGGGCGGGGACCCTCGGCCTCTGCATTGGTGGGCGGGGCCGGGCCCCTCGGCCTCTGCTTTGGTGGGTGGGGCCGCTCGGCCTTCGATTTGGTGGGCGGGGCTCCACGGCCTCCGATTTGGTTGGCGGGGCCCCTCGGCCTCCGATTTGGTTGGCGGGGCCCCTCGGCCTCCGATTTGGTGGGCGGGGACTCTCGGCCTCCGATTTGGTGGGCGGGGACCCTCGGCCTCCGATTTGGTGGGCGGGGACCCTCGGCCTCCGATTTGGTGGGCGGGGACCCTCGGCCTCCGATTTGGTGGGCAGGGACCCTCGGCCTCCGATTTGGTGGTCGGGGACCCTCAGCCTCTGATTTGGTGTGCGGGGCCCCTCAGCCTCCGCTTTGGTGGGCGGGGCCCCTCGGCCTTCGATTTGGTGGGCGGGGCCCCTCGGCCTCCGATTTGGTTGGTGTGGACCCTCGGCCTCCGATTTGGTGGGCGGGGACCCTCGGCCTCCGATTTGGTGGGCGGGGACCCTCGGCTTCCGATTTGGTGGGCGGGGACCCTCGGCCTCCGATTTGGTGGGCGGGGCCCATCGGCCTCCGATGTGGTGGGCGGGGCACCTCGGCCTCCGATTTGGTGGGTGGGGACCCTTGGCCTCCGATTTGGTGGGTGGGGCCCTTCGGCCTCCGATTTGGTGGGCGGGGACCCTCGGCCTCCGATTTGGTGGGCGGGAACCCTCGGCCTCCGATTTGGTAGGCGGGGCCCCTCGGCCTCCGATTTGGTGGGCGGGGACCCTCGGCCTCCAATTTGGTGGGCGGGGCCCCTCGGCCTCCGATTTGGTGGGTGGGGCCCCTCGGCCTCCGATGTGGTGGTCGGGGCCCCTCGGCCTCCGCTTTGGTGGGCGGGGCCGGGCCCCTCGGCCTCCGCTTTGGTGGGCGGGGCCGCTCGGCCTTCGATTTGTTGGGCGGGGCTCCTCGGCCTTCGATTTGGTTGGCGGGGCCCCTCGGCCTCCGATTTGGTTGGCGGGGCTCCTTATCCTCCGATTTGGTGGGTGGGGACTCTCGGCCTCCGATTTGGTTGGCGGGGCCCCTTATCCTCCGATTTGGTTGGCGGGGCCCCTCGGCCTCCAATTTGGTTGGTGGGGCCCCTCGGCCTCCGATTTGGTGGGCGGGGACCCTCGGCCTCCAATTTGGTGGGCGGGGACCCTCGGCCTCCAATTTGGTGGGCGGGGACCCTCGGCCTCCGATTTGGTGGGCGGGGACCCTCGGCCTCCGATTTAGTGGGTGGGGACCCTCGGCCTCCGATTTGGTGGGCGGGGCCCCTCGGCCTCCGATGTGGTGGGTGGGGCCCCTCGGCCTCCGCTTTGGTGGGCGGGGCCGGGCCCCTCGGCCTCCGCTTTGGTGGGCGGGGCCGCTCGGCCTTCGATTTGGTGGGCGGGGCTCCTCGGCCTCCGATTTGGTTGGCGGGGCCCCTCGGCCTCCGATTTGGTTGGCGGGGTTCCTCGGCCTCCGATTTGGTGGGCGGGGACTCTCGGTCTCCGATTTGGTGGGTGGGGACCCTTGGCCTCCGATTTGGTGGGCGGGGACCCTCGGCCTCCGATTTGGTGGGCAGGGACCCTCGGCCTCCGATTTGGTGGTCGGGGACCCTCGGCCTCCGCTTTGGTGGGCGGGACCCCTCGGCCTCCGATTTGGTGGGAGGAGTCCCTCTGCCTCCAATTTGGTGTGCAGGGACCCTCGGCCTCCGCTTTGGTGGGCGGGGCCCCTCGGCCTTCGATTTGGTGGGCGGGGCCCCTCGGCCTCCGATTTGGTTGGTGTGGACCCTCGGCCTCTGATTTGGTGGGCGGGGACCCTCGGCCTCCGATTTGGTGGGCGGGGACCCTCGGCCTCCGATTTGGTGGGCGGGGACCCTCTGCCTCCGATTTGGTGGGCGGGGACCCTCGGCCTCCGATTTGGTGGGCGGGGACTCTCGGCCTCCGATTTGGTAGGCAGGGCCCCTCGGCCTCCAATTTGGTGGGCGGGGCCCCTCGGCCTCCAATTTGGTGTGCGGGGACCCTCGGCCTTCGATTTGGTGTGCGGGGACCCTCGGCCTCCGATTTGGTGGGCGGGGCCCCTCGGCCTCCGATTTGGTGGGCGGGGCCCCTCGGCCTCCGATGTGGTGGTCGGGGCCCCTCGGCCTCCGCTTTGGTGGGCGGGGCCGGGCCCCTCGGCCTCCGCTTTGGTGGGCGGGGCGGCTCGGCCTTCGATTTGTTGGGCGGGGCTCCTCGGCCTCCGATTTGGTGGGCGGGGACCCTCGGCCTCTGATTTGGTGGGCGGGGCCCCTCGGCCTCCGATTTGGTGGGCGGGGCCCCTCGGCCTCCGATTTGGTGGGTGGGGACCCTCGGCCTCCGATTTGGTGGGCGGGGCCCCTCGGCCTCCGATGTGGTGGGCGAGGCCCCTCGGCCTCTGCTTTGGTGGGCGGGGCCGGGCCCCTCGGCCTCAGCTTTGGTGGGCGGGGCCGGGCCCCTCGGCCTCAGCTTTGGCGGGCGGGGCCGCTCGGCCTTCGATTTGGTGGGCGGGGCCGCTCGGCCTTCGATTTGGTGGGCGGGGCTCCTCGGCCTCCGATTTGGTTGGCGGGGCCCCTCGGCCTCCGATTTGGTTGGCGGGGCCCCTCGGCCTCCGATTTGGTGGGCGGGGACTCTCGGTCTCCGATTTGGTGGGCGGGGACCCTCGGCCTCCGATTTGGTGGGCGGGGACCCTCGGCCTCCGATTTGGTGGGCGGGGACCCTCGGCCTCCGATTTGGTGGGCAGGGACCCTCGGCCTCCGCTTTGGTGGTCGGGGACCCTCTGCCTCCGATTTGGTGGGCGGGGCCCCTCGGCCTCCGATTTGGTGGGCGGGGCCCCTCGGCCTTCGATTTGGTGGGCGGGGCCCCTCGGCCTCCGATTTGGTTGGTGTGGACCCTCGGCCTCCGATTTGGTTGGTGTGGACCCTCGGCCTCCGATTTGGTGGGCGGGGACCCTCGGCCTCCGATTTGGTGGGCGGGGACCCTCGGCCCCCGATTTGGTGGGCGGGGCCCATCGGCCTCCGATGTGGTGGGCGGGGCCCATCGGCCTCCGATTTGGTGGGTGGGGACCCCTGGCCTCCGATTTGGTGGGTGGGGCCCTTCGGCCTCCGATTTGGTGGGCGGGGCCCTTCGGCCTCCGATTTGGTGGGCGGGGACCCTCGGCCTCCGATTTGGTAGGCGGGGCCCCTCGGCCTCCAATTTGGTGGGCGGGGCCCCTCGGCCTCCAATTTGGTGGGCGGGGACCCTCGGCCTCCGATTTGGTGTGCGGGGACCCTCGGCCTCCGATTTGGTGGGCGGGGACCCTCGGCCTCCGATTTGGTGGGCGGGGCCCCTCGGCCTCCGATGTGGTGGTCGGGGCCCCTCGGCCTCCGCTTTGGTGGGCGGGGCCGCTCGGCCTTCGATTTGTTGGGCGGGGCTCCTCGGCCTCCGATTTGGTTGGCGGGGCTCCTCGGCCTCCGATTTGGTTGGCGGGGCCCCTTATCCTCCGATTTGGTGGGCGGGGACTCTCGGCCTCCGATTTGGTGGGCGGGGACTCTCGGCCTCCGCTTTGGTGGGCGGGGCCCCTCGGCCTCCGATTTGGTGGGCGGGGTCCCTCTGCCTCCGATTTGGTGTGCGGGGACCCTCGGCCTCCGATTTGGTGTGCGGGGACCCTCGGCCTCCGATTTGGTGTGCGGGGACCCTCGGCCTCCGATTTGGTGGGCGGGGCCCCTCGGCCTCCGATTTGGTGGGCGGGGCCCCTCGGCCTCCGATGTGGTGGTCGGGGCCCCTCGGCCTCCGCTTTGGTGGGCGGGGCCGGGCCCCTCGGCCTCCGCTTTGGTGGGCCGGGCCGCTCGGCCTTCGATTTGTTGGGCGGGGCTCCTCGGCCTCCGATTTGGTTGGCGGGGCCCCTCGGCCTCCGATTTGGTTGGCGGGGCCCCTTATCCTCCGATTTGGTGGGCGGGGACTCTCGGCCTCCGATTTGGTGGGCGGGGACCCACGGCCTCCGCTTTGGTGGGCGGGGCCCCTCGGCCTCCGATTTGGTTGGCGGGGACTCTCGGCCTCCGATTTGGTGGGCGGGGACCCTCGGCCTCCGATTTGGTGGGCGGGGCCCCTCGGCCTCCGATTTGGTGGGTGGGGCCCCTCGGCCTCCGATTTGGTGGGCGGGGACCCTCGGCCTCCAATTTGGTGGGCGGGGACCCTCGGCCTCCGATTTGGTGGGCGGGGACCCTCGGCCTCCGATTTGGTGGGCGGGGACCCTCGGTCTCCGATTTGGTGGGCGGGGCCCCTGGCCTCCGATTTGGTGGGCGGGGCCCCTCGGCCTCCGATGTGGTGGGCGGGGCCCCTCGGCCTCCGCTTTGGTGGGCGGGGCCAGGCCACTCGGCCTCCGCTTTGGTGGGCGGGGCCGCTCGGCCTTCGATTTGGTGGGCGGGGCTCCTCGGCCTCCGATTTGGTTGGCGAAGCCCCTCGGCCTCCGATTTGGTTGGCGGGGCCCCTGGGCCTTCGATTTGGTGGGCGGGGACTCTCGGCCTCTGATTTGGTGGGCGGGGACCCTCGGCCTCCGATTTGGTGGGTAGGGACCCTCGGCCTCCGATTTGGTGGTCGGGGACCCTCGGCCTCCGATGTGGTGGGCGGGGCCCCTCGGCCTCCGCTTTGGTGGGCGGGGCCGCTCGGCCTTCGATTTGGTGGGCGGGGCTCCTCGGCCTCCGATTTGGTTGGCGAAGCCCCTCGGCCTCCGATTTGGTTGGCGGGGCCCCTGGGCCTTCGATTTGGTGGGCGGGGACTCTCGGCCTCTGATTTGGTGGGCGGGGACCCTCGGCCTCCGATTTGGTGGGTAGGGACCCTCGGCCTCCGATTTGGTGGTCGGGGACCCTCGGCCTCCGCTTTGGTGGGCGTGGCCCCTCGGCCTCCGATTTGGTGGGCGGGGTCCCTCTGCCTCCGATTTGGTGTGCGGGGACCCTCGGCCTCCGCTTTCGTGGGCGGGGCCCCTCGACCTTCGATTTGGATGGTGTGGACCCTCGGCCTCCGATTAGGCCGATTCTAGGCCTGGGGCCTAGGATACTACTTCCTGCAATTTGTGCCAACTTCCGTGGCTTTGTCCAGAGCTAATGTCCGGAGCTAATGTCCGGAGCTAATGTCCGGAGCTAATGTCCGGAGCTAATGTCCGTAGCTAATGTCTGGAGCTAATGTCTGGAGATAAGTGAAGTCACCAGTGTCCTACACCCAGGCAGAGCACAGTGGCCCCAGGCAGAGCACAGGGGCCCCAGGCAGAACATGGGGCCCCAGGCAGAGCACAGGGGCCCCAGGCAGAGCACAGGGGCCCCAGGCAGCATATGGGGCCCCAGGTAGAGCACAGGGGCCCCAGGCAGCATATGGGGCCCCAGGCAGAGCACAGTGGTCCCAGGCAGAGCACACACCAAAGCGGAGGCCGAGGGGCCCCGCCCACCACATCGGAGGCCGAGGGGCCCCGCCCACCAAATCGGAGGCCAGGGCCCCGCCCACCAAAGCGGAGGCCGATTCTAACGCATCGGGTATTCTAGAATATAAAAAAAAACTAACCAAAAACCTATATATCTCGGGAGCCTAGAATACTGCAAAAACCAAAAACAACAAGGATCCCTAAAATTTAACTTTTATTATACAATAATAAAAACTCTCTCCAAAATAGAAAAATAATAATAATAATTTAGAGGCAATAATTTATGTACCTAAAGAGCCCTAGGAAACTCTAAATTGAGTACTACCTGGCAGTGGGGGTAGGCACCCTACTTTGCTGCGGTGGGTGCCCCCACTCAACGTCGACTCGCCCTCAGAAATCCCTAAGAGTCCCTAATTAAGGAACCCTAGAAAGGCCCTCAAAGATCCCTATGGAGAGGCCCTGCCTATCAGTGGGGGTTGGCACCCTAATGTGAAACGGTAGGCGCCCCCACTCGACGTCGACTAACCCTAGGAACCCTACAAAGTCCCTAAAATAGGGAAAGAATAAAGAAATGTCCCACAAACACCCAAAGACCAAAAAAAATTGAGACAATCAAAAAAAGCCTTTATCCATATTACGGCCACTGCCAGGTAGTACTCAATTTAGAGTTTCCTAGGGCTCTTTAGGTACATAAATTATTGCCTCTAAATTATTATTATTATTTTTCTATTTTGGAGAGAGTTTTTATTATTGTATAATAAAAGTTAAATTTTAGGGATCCTTGTTGTTTTTGGTTTTTGCAGTATTCTAGAATATGCATGTCCCCGTAGTATATGGACAATGATGATTCCAGAATTCGCGGCAGACTGTACCCGTCTCTGATTGGTCGAGGCAACCTTTATGACATCATCGTCACCATGGCAACCATTAAGACATCTACGTCATAGAACTTAACACAATTGAATGAAATTATGAAACAGATCATCCAAATATATAAACCACATTACATGAACTGTAACTGTATTTAAATAAATCATCGGACAAAAGAAGGACATTGACACTATAATATATTTATTAACAATATCAAGCCAAAATATTTTTGTACACCACATTTCTTGTGAATACCTTTGTACTACCTATAAGCAACTTTCCTTGTAAAGGGGTAGGAAGAACTTGCACCTTGACGTTGGATCTCATTTTAACTCTTGAAAATGCAACGTAGAGTTGTCCATGACCAAAAACGGGCTGCGGTAGATATATGCCAACACGGTGTAGAGTTTGACCTTGGGACTTGTTTATTGTCATGGCAAAAGCTGGTTTTAGTGGAAACTGTCGACGCCGAAGCCTAAATGGAAGACCGGTGTCTGAAGGACATAAATCAATGCGTGGAATGAACACTTCATCTCCTTTTGCTGATCCAGTGATCACTCTTGCTTGAATGACGTGAGAATGGAGTCCAGTAACAATAAGGCGAGTTCCATTACATAGACCATTTTTCGTATTTAGATTCCGCAGCAACATTATGATTGTTCCAACTTTCAGTTGAAGTCTATGGGATGGCATTCCTGATGGCGTAAGACTATTTAAAAATTCAACTGGATAATGCTCTCGTTCATCTTCATTGTCTACATCCACTGAATCATCACTTTTATACAACTTATAGTCACCAGGCATTCTATCCATCACCTGGGAATTTAGCAGAGCCACGTCATCATTCTTCGGACAGAGAATTGCATGAGAAGAGGCCCTCTCAACACTGCTTTGGTCATTCACATCAATTTCAATGCATTGTCCAAAAACATCAGTTACGATGCAGTCAGTGCACAACATGTCTTCTGGTATTTCAATAATATCTTCTCCAAGGTTGTATTCGTTGCTAAGTTCACCGTTGCCAAGTTTAAGAAGCCAGTTGCTATACTCTGGGTCCGAAGATCGCATATTGTTAATTAGTTGGAGTTTATTGAACTGTTTCCAAAGGTCAGACATTTTTAAGCTGGACTCGATAACATCTGTTCTTGTTCCATTTGGTATGACTGGAAGGCATTGCCTAAAATCTCCGCCGATGACAAAAACTTTACCTCCAAACGGAATTTTATTTTTTTCAGCAACATTTGTAGTCATTACTTCACGCAGAAGTCTGTCAATTAAGCTCAAAGCATATTTGGGTGCCATGGTGCACTCGTCAAGTATGAAAACATGTGCATTTTTTAACAGTCTTCCTGCAAATGTGTCTTGTTTTATTCTGGAAATAGAGATTTCATTGACTGGAACTGGTATCCCAAAGAGTGAATGGATAGTGCGACCTCCTCGTAAAAGGTTTCCTGCAATCCCTGTTGTAGCCGACGGCAATACGACTTTTCCCAACCCTCTAACGTGATGCATTATAACTTCATAGAGGTATGTTTTACCGCTCCCTCCTGGACCGTCAATAAAGAAACATTTTGGCCTTGCATCTGCTTGGTTTTCTATAGCGCTCACAATAGTGTCATATGCAATCCGTTGTTGTTCATTTAAGGAGTTTCTCTTCTCTGTTGCCAACAATAATTCATAAGCTTCGTCATACTCTGGAACTTGTGGAACTTGAATGGCAGGCTGGGGCAAATTAAAGTCTGAAAACGTTTTTCCATGTAGTAGTAAGATATTTTGGACATCTTGCATGGCATAAGATTCGCAATTTTGACAACTTCCACTTCTGTTGTGAAGACGTAAGCAGTAGTCCTCGATTAGATGTTCTTTAAAATTTGTCCAAAGTTGAGCTGGATTTGTAGGCGGTCCAAATACACAGATGTAGGCAAACAATTCACGAAGTTGCTTAGGCATATGTAGGGTAACTGCATCTTCTAAAGTAAGTTTCCACACAGTATCATCCAATAGAAGTCCTAAAGCCAAAGCTGCAGCTTTAAATGTATCGTGCAATACTCCGTTAACTGTTTTCAAATCGTCATAAGTTTTAGCTCCTTTGATATGTAGTAGTAACAGCCGAAGGCAATATCTTTCTTGATCCTTGACACTAACAGTATACATGCGTCCAATTATTCTGCTAACTCCTCGTTGTCTTGGATTCCAAGTTTTATTCCAAACGTAATGCTCTGGAATCTCTCGGTACAAATACTGCCTTGCGTTTTCGTCACGTTGGTTCAGCAAAAACCATTCCATTAATGTTGATGTCGTGCTTAAAGTTTTTGAGACATCTTTGACTTCAGCATCTTCAAAGAAATAAAGCTGCTGTTGATTTGGTAAATGAATAGCTAAACGTATAATGGCATGGGACTGTGAATGCATTGGAAACGCAAATATCCTCCAAGCAGCTTCTGGAGCACTGACATATCTTGAGTCAACAAAAGTTGATGATTCATCGTGATTGACTGTTTTCTGTTGTATTTCGATGTTAGCTTTGTCATGCCCCTTGTAGATGTACTTGAAGAGATATTTTACACTTTTTATTGAAGCACAGATTTCTACGTTGATGTGACAGTTGTAGCATTTTGATAAGTACGGGTTGTATGGGACTATCCATGAGTTATTTATAATTTTATTGTTGCAAGTTATGTTATCAATGTGTTGTCGCCGATAGGATGGGTAGCCATCCAAGTCTTTAACAGTGTGCTGTTTCAACTCCTTTGGAAACCCTTTTGTACACTTTCCGTTTTCCATGCATGGACTTTTTGGATTTGCTACACCGCATGGGCCATGAATCATATGAGAGACAACAATATTATACAGTTCAGGATACTTTTCTTGGTTAGGAATTTCAGCCCACACTATATTGTCAATTTCTTCCTCCGTACGAATCTTGGAATCCGTGTCTAAGATAATTAGTATATGCGCATGTGGGAGACCTCGTTTCTGAAACTCTATGACGTGTACCATTGCTACGACTGTTCCAAAAAGCCCATTTTTGATGTCTTTCAAAAGGCTGATGAGTTTCAGTCGAAATACGCGTGCGACTAAGTCCGGCCTGTGTTCAACTTTTTGCCAGGGTTCTAGATTTTCGGTAATTTCTGGCCATTTAGGATTACAGGTCATTGTCACAAAAATGTCAGGTCTTCCAAACTTTGTTACTATTGCCATTGCATCTTGATAACGCTGTTGCATGTTGCGGGGGCTACCTTCAAACGACGACGGGAGGATTACTGTTTTTCCAATTGGAATTCCCTTTTCAATTGATTGTTTTTGCAAATGTTCTTGAAGAACGCAGTAGTCTTCGACTTTAAGTTGTTTTTGGCTCATTCTTATGAAATTTAGACGATTAGCTTCAATTTTAACATATGCGTCAACTAAGTACTGTTGTGTCAGTTTCCCACCGTTTAAAATAGGATTGAAGTAATTTCGGACAGACAGACGAAAACTGTAGTATTGCAGTTGTGTAATTCTTCTTGAAGTTCCTTGTTGGTTTAAGTTTTCATGCCACCCTTGTTCACCTCTTGGAAAGAATAGCGGATACAGAAGAGCATCAAGGTTGCTGTGCAAAATGCTAATTCGTTGTGTCTTAGGAACCAAAGGGTTGTTTTGGTCTGGCTTAAGATGGACTAATATATCCCTTTGAAAAGGAGGTTCTCCATCATCGTTTTGAAAAACAACTGCGACCTCACTTACACGTGGTTTGTTGTAAAGTCGAGGATTCTGTTTACGTTCTTGTTTAATGGCCATGACAATAGAAGGCATTTCAGTACCATTTTGTATAGCCCTCTGTTCCTCCTCAGCTTGAACGTCTTTTAGCATGCGATATGCGGCAGCAAATGGGCTTATTTTTTGTAAATGTACAGCAATTTGGTTCATCAGTTCAGCATCACACTTTTCGTTTTCTTTTAGGTTCATTCTTTGTTCTGTAGCCTCATTTGTATCAATGATGTATAATTGTGCAAATTTTGGTGGTTGTCCTATTTCTGGGTGAAGTGTTCCAGTGCGATGGTAGATCTGGCCGTGAATTTTAAAACAATACGGTCCGAATCCAGGGGGCGGTGCAATGTTGGCACCGAATGAAGCAAACGCATGAGAACTGTTGATGCTTCTGATATTTTCCATAAAATTTCTACTGTGTTGATGCATTCCTTTCATTAACTGCTCAAACAGATCTGAGTAGTGAGGTCTCGGTAGCATAACTTTTCCTTTTTGGCAGCATTGAGTAAACTGATTGTCAGATGGTTTTTCATCAATGAAATTCAGAGAGTCGCATTTAGAGCAAACTGCATTCATATTCCCACAGTAGTGTTCATGAATTGTACTTTCATTGTCTGTTACGTAATGTGCAAGTTGTTGAATATTGTCCTGTTCGTGCCTTAGTTGGTAGAGCATTCGTTTTTTATGAATTTGGCGATCATGTTGTTCCTGTCGTACAACAGTTTGTTGTGGTGTCTCCTGTTGGCGAAATTGTCTGTGAGATTCCGCATCCTGGGCTTGTCTGGCGGCGGTTTGTTGTGGTGTCTCCTGTTGGCGACATTGTCTGTGAGATTCCACATCCTTTGCTTGTCTGGCGGTGGTTTGTTGTGGTGTCTCCTGTTGGCGACATTGTCTGTGAGATTCCACATCCTGGGCTTGTCTGGCGGCGGTTTGTTGTGGTGTCTCCTGTTGGCGACATTGTCTGTGAGATTCCACATCCTGGGCTTGTCTGGCGGCGGTTTGTTGTGGTGTCTCCTGTTGGCGACATTGTCTGTGAGATTCCACATCCTGGGCTTGTCTGGCGGCGGTTTGTTGTGGTGTCTCCTGTTGGCGACATTGTCTGTGAGATTCCACATCCTGGGCTTGTCTGGCGGCGGTTTGTTGTGGTGTCTCCTGTTGGCGACATTGTCTGTGAGATTCCACATCCTGGGCTTGTCTGGCGGCGGTTTGTTGTGGTGTCTCCTGTTGGCGAAATTGTCTGTGAGATTCCACATCCTGGGCTTGTCTGGCGGCGGTTTGTTGTGGTGTCTCCTGTTGGCGAAATTGTCTGTGAGATTCCACATCCTGGGCTTGTCTGGCGGCGGTTTGTTGTGGTGTCTCCTGTTGGCGAAATTGTCTGTGAGATTCCACATCCTGGGCTTGTCTGGCGGCGGTTTGTTGTGGTGTCTCCTGTTGGCGACATTGTCTGTGAGATTCCACATCCTGGGCTTGTCTGGCGGCGGTTTGTTGTGGTGTCTCCTGTTGGCGACATTGTCTGTGAGATTCCACATCCTGGGCTTGTCTGGCGGCGGTTTGTTGTGGTGTCTCCTGTTGGCGACATTGTCTGTGAGATTCCACATCCTGGGCTTGTCTGGCGGCGGTTTGTTGTGGTGTCTCCTGTTGGCGACATTGTCTGTGAGATTCCACATCCTGGGCTTGTCTGGTGGCGGTTTGTTGTGGTGTCTCCTGTTGGCGAAATTGTCTGTGAGATTCCACATCCTGGGCTTGTCTGGCGGCGGTTTGTTGTGGTGTCTCCTGTTGGCGAAATTGTCTGTGAGATTCCACATCCTGGACTTGTCTGGCGGCGGTTTGTTGTGGTGTCTCCTGTTGGCGAAATTGTCTGTGAGATTCCACATCCTGGGCTTGTCTGGCGGCGGTTTGTTGTGGTGTCTCCTGTTGGCGACATTGTCTGTGAGATTCCACATCCTGTGCTTGTCTGGCGGCGGTTTGTTGTGGTGTCTCCTGTTGGCGACATTGTCTGTGAGATTCCACATCCTGGGCTTGTCTGGCGGCGGTTTGTTGTGGTGTCTCCTGTTGGCGACATTGTCTGTGAGATTCCACATCCTGGGCTTGTCTGGCGGCAGTTTGTTGTGGTGTCTCCTGTTCCCGATGTTGTCGTTTTCTTGCTGCTGCTGCTCCTTTTCTGTCATCCTCATTGGCGTATTTTCGTTTACGACCCATTCTAAGATAGAAACACTGGGAGATGCCGCCTATCCAGGCACTTGACAGCAGTGGAGGACAATGATGACTGTGCCCGTCGCTGATTGGTCGAGGCAACCTTTATGACATCATCGTCGCCATGGCAACCATTATGACATATAGGTCGATACTGTGCCTGTCGCTGATTGGTCGATTCTAAAGCATCGGGTATTCTAGAATATGCATGTCCCCGTAGTATGTGATTCGTGGCAGACTGTGCCCGTCGCTGATTGGTCGAGGCAACCTTTATGACATCATCGTCGCCATGGCACCTATAAGGTATGGACCTTATATGGCTATAGGTCCATACCTTATATGGCTATAGGTCCATACCTTATATGGCTACAGGTCCATACCTTAGGGCTATGCGTCCATACATTATATGGCTATAGGTCCATGCCTTATATGGCTATGCGTCCATACCTTATATGGCTATAGGTCCATACCTTATATGGCTACAGGTCCATACCTTAGGGCTATGCGTCCATACATTATATGGCTATAGGTCCATGCCTTATATGGCTATGCGTCCATACCTTATATGGCTATAGGTCCATACCTTATATGGCTATGCGTCCATACCTTATATGGCTATGCGTCCATACCTTATATGGCTACAGGTCCATACCTTATATGGCTACAGGTCCATACCTTATATGGCTATAGGTCCATGCCTTATATGGCTATGCGTCCATACCTTATATGGCTATAGGTCCATACCTTATATGGCTATGCGTCCATACCTTATATGGCTACAGGTCCATACCTTATATGGCTACAGGTCCATACCTTATACGGGATTTCCAGGACAGACAGACAGACAGACAGACAGACAGAAAGACAGACAGACAGACAGACAGACAGAAAGACAGACAGACAGACAGACAGACGGAAAAACCCTTAGACAATTATATATATAGATGTATTACCATTAGGAAGGTGTCTGATTAGCTAGCACCAAATATATTCCAATGCCATCAAAAACTATCTGCAGCGTAAAGAAGAACAAGGAGTCCTGGAAGTGATTATAAGGCCCACACAGAGCCCTGATTTCAGCATCATTGAGCCTGTCTGGGATTAGATGAAGAGACAGAAGGATTTCAGCAAGACTACATCCACAGAAGATCTGTTCCTTCCAAAATGGTATGTACGTAAGTGTACATAGAAGAATTAATGCTGTTTTAAAGGCAAAAAGGTGGTCACTAGACATTTCTTTTATTTAATTTTGCAAGCACAATTTTCCCCCAATATTAGATTTGAATCTTAATTTTTTTGTCAAAGTATCTAATCAACTGCAAAAGTCGTAAGGTCTCCTAGGACTTTATTGAACCTTTTTGGATCTCTTTAACACAAACACAGCCTTATTAACCCCTTCACCCCAAGGGTGGTTTGCACGTTAATGACCAGGCCAATTTTTACAATTCTGACCACTGTCTCTTTATGAGGTTATAACTCTGGAACGCTTCAACGGATCCTGGTGATTCTGACATTGTTTTCTCGTGACATATTGTACTTCATGATAGTGGTAAAATTTATTTGATATTACCTGCGTTTATTTGTGAAAAAAACGGAAATTTGGCAAAAATTTTGAAAATTTCGCAATTTTCCAACTTTGAATTTTTATGTAATTAAATCACAGTGATATGTCACACAAAATACTTAATAAGTAACATTTCCCACATATCTACTTTACATCAGCACAATTTTGGAGCCAACATTTTTTTGTTAGGGAGTTATAAGGGTTAAAAGTTGACCAGCAATTTCTCATTTTTACAACACGATTTTTTTTTAGGGACCACATCTCATTTGAAGTCATTTTGAGGGGTCTATATGATAGAAAATAACCACGTGTGACACCATTCTAAAAACTGCACCACTCAAGGTGCTCAAAACCACATTCAAGAAGTTTATTAACCCTTCAGGTGTTTCACAGGAATTTTTGGAATGTTTAAATAAAAATGAACATTTAACTTTTTTTCACAAAAAATTTACTTCAGCTCCAATTTGTTTTATTTTACCAAGGGTAACAGGAGAAAATGGACACCAAAAGATGTTGTACAATTTGTCCTGAGTACGCCGATACCCCATATGTGGGGGTAAACCACTGTTTGGGCGCATGACAGAGCTCGGAAGCGAAGGAGCACCATTTGACTTTTCAATGCAAAATTGAAAGGAATTGAGATGGGACGCCATGTTGCGTTTGGAGAGCCCCTGATGTGCCTAAACATTGAAACCCCCCACAAGTGACACCATTTTGGAAAGTAGACCCCCTAAGGAACTTATCTAGAGGTGTGGTGAGCACTTTGACCCACCAAGTGCTTCACAGAAGTTTATAATGCAGAACCGTAAAAATAAAAAATCATATTTTTTCACAAAAATTATCTTTTCGCCCCCAATTTTTTATTTTCCCAGGGGTAAGAGAAGAAATTGGACCCCAAACGTTGTTGTACAATTTGTCCTGAGTACGCTGATACCCCATATGTGGGGGTAAACCACTGTTTGGGCGCATGGGAGAGCTCGGAAGGGAAGGAGCGCCGTTTGACTTTTCAATGCAAAATTGAAAGGAATTGAGATGGGACGCCATGTTGCGTTTGGAGAGCCACTGATATGCCTAAACATTGAAACCCCCCACAAGTGACACCATTTTGGAAAGTAGACCCCATAAGGAACTTATCTAGAGGTGTTGTGAGCACTTTGACCCACCAAGTGCTTCACAGAAGTTTATAATGCAGAGCCGTAAAAATAAAACAAACATTTTTTCCCACAAAAATAATTTTTTATCCCCCAGTTTTGTATTTTCCCGAGGGTAGCAGGAGAAATTGGACCCCAAAAGTTGTTGTCCAATTTGTCCTGAGTACACTGATACCCCATATGTGGGGGGTAACCACCGTTTGGGCACATGGGAGGGCTCGGAATGGATGGAGCGCCATTTGGAAATTTTTTTCCACAAAAATTATTTTTTAGCCCCCAGTTTTGTATTTTTCCAAAGGTAACAGGAGAAATTGGACCCTAAATATTGTTGTCCAATTTGTCCTGAGTACGCTGATACCTGACATGTGGTGGGGAACCACCATTTGAGCGCATGGCAGAGCTCGGAAGGGAAGGAGCATCATTTGGAATGCAGACTTAGATGGATTGGTCTGCAGGCGTCACTGTTGTGAAATTGGATTTTGGGCTCCCCCGGTGGCCACTGGTGGAATTGAACTTGTGTGCATCATCCCCTCTGTTCACCTGTTCCCATCAGGATGTGGGAGTCGCTATTTAACCTTGCTCCTCTGTCACTTCCATGCCGGTCAACATTGTAATCAGAAGC
This sequence comes from Ranitomeya variabilis, assembly GCF_051348905.1. Lineage (NCBI taxonomy): Eukaryota > Metazoa > Chordata > Amphibia > Anura > Dendrobatidae > Ranitomeya > Ranitomeya variabilis. The sequence continues at coordinate 532,494,914 of NC_135236.1, forward strand.
CTTTCTGTGCATGTTCCTGCTACCAGACAACTTCCAGCTAAGTCGGACTTTTGTCCTTGTTTGTTTTTTGCATTTTGTTCCAGTTCACAGCTGCAGTTTCGTTTCTGTGTCTGGAAAGCTCTTGTGATCTGAAATTGCCACTCTGATGTTATGAGTTAATACTAGAGTCTTAAAGTAATTTCAGGATGGTGTATTGATAGGGTTTTCAGCTGACCATGAAAGTACCCTTTCTGTCTTCCTGCTATCTAGTAAGCGGACCTCGATTTTGCTAAACCTATTTTCATACTACGTTTGTCATTTTTCATCTTTAATCACCGCCAATATATGTGGGGGCCTCTGTCTGCCTTTCGGGGAAATTTCTCTAGAGGTGAGCCAGGACTATATTTTCCTCTGCCAGGATTAGTTAGTCCTCCGGCCGGCGCTGGGCGTCTAGGGATAAAACGCAGGTTACGCTACCCGGCTACTGTTAGTTGTGCGGCAGGTTTAGTTCATGGTCAGTTTAAGTTTCCATCCTTCCAAGAGCTAGTTCCTATGTATGCTGGGCTATGTTCTCTTGCCATTGAGAACCATAACAGTTTGACCGGCCAACAAAGGGTTAAATTAATTGGCAGAGAAAGGAGAGAAAAAAGAAGTCTGCTGAAAATTTTTTTTTTTTTTTCCTTCAGTTCTGAGTGTGCTTTCAATTGAATCACTTGCAAGTCTGCCTATATTGCAGCCTTCCTCTCTCTCTCTCCTTCTAATCCTGGAATGGCTCTGTGTTCACCTGTTTAAAATGGATATTCAGAGTTTAGCTGCAGGTTTGAATAATCTCACCACGAAAGTTCAAAATTTACAAGATTTTGTTGTTCATGTTCCTATATCTGAACCTAGAATTCCTTTGCCTGAATTTTTCTCGGGGAATAGATCTTGCTTTCAAAATTTCAAAAATAATTGCAAGTTGTTTTTGTCCCTGAAATCTCGCTCTGCTGGAGATCCTGCTCAGCAGGTCAGGATTGTGATTTCCTTGCTCCGGGGCGACCCTCAAGATTGGGCTTTTGCATTGGCTCCAGGGGATCCTGCGTTGCTCAATGTGGATGCGTTTTTTCTGGCCTTGGGGTTGCTTTATGAGGAACCTCATTTAGAGCTTCAGGCGGAAAAAGCCTTGATGTCCCTATCTCAGGGGCAAGATGAAGTTGAAATATACTGCCAAAAATTCCGTAAATGGTCTGTGCTTACTCAGTGGAATGAGTGCGCCCTGGCGGCGAATTTCAGAGAGGGTCTCTCTGATGCCGTTAAGGATGTTATGGTGGGGTTCCCTGTGCCTGCGGGTCTGAATGAGTCCATGACAATGGCTATCCAGATCGATAGACGTCTGCGGGAGCGCAAACCTGTGCACCATTTGGCGGTGTCTACTGAGAAGACGCCAGAGAATATGCAATGTGATAGAATTCTGTCCAGAAGCGAACGGCAGAATTTTAGACGAAAAAATGGGTTGTGCTTTTATTGTGGTGATTCAACTCATGTTATATCAGCATGCTCTAAGCGTACTAAGAAGCTTGATAAGTCAGTTTCAATTGGCACTTTTCAGTCTAAGTTTATTCTATCTGTGACCCTGATTTGTTCTTTATCATCTATTACCGCGGATGCCTATGTCGACTCTGGCGCCGCTTTGAGTCTTATGGATTGGTCCTTTGCCAAACGCTGTGGGTATGATTTGGAGCCTCTTGAAACTCCTATACCCCTGAAGGGGATTGACTCCACCCCATTGGCTAGTAATAAACCACAATACTGGACACAAGTAACTATGCGGATAAATCCGGATCATCAGGAGATTATTCGCTTTCTTGTGCTGTATAACCTACATGATGTGTTGGTGCTTGGATTGCCATGGCTGCAATCTCATAACCCAGTCCTTGACTGGAAAGCTATGTCTGTGTTAAGCTGGGGTTGTAAGGGGACGCATGGGGACGTACCTGTGGTTTCCATTTCATCATCTATTCCCTCTGAGATTCCTGAATTCTTGTCTGACTATCGTGACGTTTTTGAAGAACCTAAGCTTGGTTCATTACCTCCGCACCGGGAGTGCGATTGTGCCATAGATTTGATTCCGGGTAGTAAATACCCTAAGGGTCGTTTATTTAATCTGTCTGTGCCTGAACATGCTGCTATGCGAGAATATATAAAGGAGTCCTTGGAAAAGGGACATATTCGTCCTTCGTCATCTCCCTTAGGAGCCGGTTTTTTCTTTGTGTCTAAGAAAGATGGCTCTTTGAGGCCGTGTATTGATTATCGGCTTTTGAATAAAATCACGGTTAAATATCAATATCCGTTGCCACTGCTGACTGATTTGTTTGCTCGCATAAAGGGGGCCAAGTGGTTCTCTAAGATAGATCTCCGTGGGGCGTATAATTTGGTGCGAATTAAGCAAGGGGATGAGTGGAAAACCGCATTTAATACGCCCGAGGGCCACTTTGAGTATTTGGTGATGCCTTTTGGCCTTTCAAATGCCCCTTCAGTCTTTCAGTCCTTTATGCATGACATTTTCCGTGATTATTTGGATAAATTTATGATCGTGTATCTGGATGATATTCTGATTTTTTCGGATGACTGGGACTCTCATGTCCAGCAGGTCAGGAGGGTTTTTCAGGTTTTGCGGTCTAATTCCTTGTGTGTGAAGGGTTCTAAGTGCGTTTTTGGGGTTCAAAAGATTTCCTTCTTGGGATACATTTTTTCCCCCTCTTCCATCGAGATGGATCCTGTCAAGGTTCGGGCTATTTGTGATTGGACGCAACCCTCTTCTCTTAAGAGTCTTCAGAAATTTTTGGGCTTTGCTAACTTTTATCGTCGATTTATTGCTGGTTTTTCTGATGTTGTTAAACCATTGACTGATTTGACTAAGAAGGGTGCTGATGTTGCTGATTGGTCCCCTGCTGCTGTGGAGGCCTTTCGGGAGCTTAAGCGCCGCTTTTCTTCCGCCCCTGTGTTGCGTCAGCCTGATGTTGCTCTTCCTTTTCAGGTTGAGGTCGACGTTTCTGAAATCGGAGCTGGGGCGGTTTTGTCGCAAAGAAGTTCCGACTGCTCCGTGATGAAACCTTGTGCTTTTTTTTCTCGTAAATTTTCGCCCGCCGAGCGGAATTATGATATTGGGAATCGGGAGCTTTTGGCCATGAAGTGGGCTTTTGAGGAGTGGCGTCATTGGCTTGAGGGGGCTAGACATCAGGTGGTGGTATTGACCGACCACAAAAATTTAATTTATCTTGAGTCCGCCAGACGCCTGAATCCTAGACAGGCGCGCTGGTCGTTGTTTTTCTCTCGGTTTAATTTTGTGGTGTCATACCTACCGGGTTCTAAGAATGTTAAGGCTGATGCCCTTTCTAGGAGTTTTGAGCCTGACTCCCCTGGTAATTCTGAACCTACAGGTATCCTTAAGGATGGAGTGATATTGTCTGCCGTTTCTCCAGACCTGCGGCGGGCCTTGCAGGATTTTCAGGCGGATAGACCTGATCGTTGCCCACCTGGTAGACTGTTTGTTCCTGATGATTGGACCAGTAAAGTCATTTCTGAGGTTCATTCTTCTGCGTTGGCAGGTCATCCTGGAATCTTTGGTACCAGGGATTTGGTGGCAAGGTCCTTCTGGTGGCCTTCCCTGTCACGAGATGTACGAGGCTTTGTGCAGTCTTGTGACGTTTGTGCTCGGGCCAAGCCTTGTTGTTCTCGGGCTAGTGGATTGTTGTTGCCCTTGCCTATCCCGAAGAGGCCTTGGACGCACATCTCGATGGATTTTATTTCGGATCTTCCTGTTTCTCAGAAGATGTCTGTCATCTGGGTGGTGTGTGACCGTTTCTCTAAGATGGTCCATTTGGTTCCCCTGCCTAAGTTGCCTTCTTCTTCCGAGTTGGTTCCTCTGTTTTTTCAAAATGTGGTTAGTTTGCATGGTATTCCGGAGAATATCGTTTCTGACAGAGGAACCCAATTCGTGTCTAGATTTTGGCGGGCATTCTGTGCTAGGATGGGCATAGATTTGTCTTTCTCGTCTGCTTTCCATCCTCAGACTAATGGCCAGACCGAGCGGACGAATCAGACTTTGGAGACATATTTGAGGTGTCTTGTGTCTGCAGATCAGGATGATTGGGTTGCTTTTTTGCCTTTAGCGGAGTTTGCCCTCAATAATCGGGCCAGCTCTGCCACCTTGGTGTCTCCTTTTTTCTGTAATTCGGGGTTTCATCCTCGATTTTCCTCCGGTCAGGTGGAATCTTCGGATTGTCCTGGAGTGGATGCTGTGGTGGAGAGGTTGCATCAGATTTGGGGGCAGGTGGTGGACAATTTGAAGTTGTCCCAGGAGAAGACTCAGCTTTTTGCCAACCGCCGGCGTCGGGTTGGTCCTCGGCTTTGTGTCGGGGACTTGGTGTGGTTGTCTTCTCGTTTTGTCCCTATGAGGGTTTCTTCTCCTAAGTTTAAGCCTCGGTTCATCGGCCCGTACAAGATATTGGAGATTCTTAACCCTGTGTCCTTCCGTTTGGACCTCCCTGCATCTTTTTCTATTCATAATGTTTTTCATCGGTCATTGTTGCGCAGGTATGAGGTACCGGTTGTGCCTTCCGTTGAGCCTCCTGCTCCGGTGTTGGTTGAGGGCGAGTTGGAGTACGTTGTGGAAAAAATCTTGGACTCCCGTGTTTCCAGACGGAAACTCCAGTATCTGGTCAAATGGAAGGGATACGGTCAGGAGGATAATTCTTGGGTGACTGCCTCTGATGTTCATGCCTCCGATCTGGTCCGTGCCTTTCATAGGGCTCATCCTGATCGCCCTGGTGGTTCTGGTGAGGGTTCGGTGCCCCCTCCTTGAGGGGGGGGTACTGTTGTGAAATTGGATTTTGGGCTCCCCCGGTGGCCACTGGTGGAATTGAACTTGTGTGCATCATCCCCTCTGTTCACCTGTTCCCATCAGGATGTGGGAGTCGCTATTTAACCTTGCTCCTCTGTCACTTCCATGCTGGTCAACATTGTAATCAGAAGCCTTTCTGTGCATGTTCCTGCTACCAGACAACTTCCAGCTAAGTCGGACTTTTGTCCTTGTTTGTTTTTTGCATTTTGTTCCAGTTCACAGCTGCAGTTTCGTTTCTGTGTCTGGAAAGCTCTTGTGATCTGAAATTGCCACTCTGATGTTATGAGTTAATACTAGAGTCTTAAAGTAATTTCAGGATGGTGTATTGATAGGGTTTTCAGCTGACCATGAAAGTACCCTTTCTGTCTTCCTGCTATCTAGTAAGCGGACCTCGATTTTGCTAAACCTATTTTCATACTACGTTTGTCATTTTTCATCTTTAATCACCGCCAATATATGTGGGGGCCTCTGTCTGCCTTTCGGGGAAATTTCTCTAGAGGTGAGCCAGGACTATATTTTCCTCTGCCAGGATTAGTTAGTCCTCCGGCCGGCGCTGGGCGTCTAGGGATAAAATGCAGGTTACGCTACCCGGCTACTGTTAGTTGTGCGGCAGGTTTAGTTCATGGTCAGTTTAAGTTTCCATCCTTCCAAGAGCTAGTTCCTATGTATGCTGGGCTATGTTCTCTTGCCATTGAGAACCATAACACGTCACATTGCGTTTGCGTTAATGTACCTAAACAGTAGAAACCCCCCACAAGTGACCCAATATTGGAAACTAGACCCCCCAAGGAACTTATCTAGTTGTATTGTGAGAACTTTGAGCCCCAAAGTGTTTCACTACAGTTTATAACGCAGAGCTGTGAAAATTTAAAAAAAAAAATTCCCCCCCAAAATTATATTTTTTAGCCCCTAGTTTTGTATTTTCCCAAGGGTAACAGGAGAAATTGGACCCCAAAAGTTGTTGTCAAATTTGTCTTGAGTATGCTGATACCACATATGTGGGGGGGAACAACCGTTTGGGTGCATGGGAGGGCTCGGAAGGGAAGGAGCGCCATTTGGAATGCAGACTTAGATGGAATTGTCTGCAGGCGTCACATTGCGTTTGCAGAGCCCCTAATGTACCTAAACAGTAGAAACCCCCTACACGTGACACCATTTTGGAAAGTAGACCCCCTAAGGAACTCATCTAGATGTGTTGTGAGAGCTTTGAACCCAAAAAATCATCATGATGACTGTTATTTCTGTGCAGTGCAAGTGCAAGGATTCAATAAGCATAAGAAACGAAAATGGGAGTAACATGGAATCTGCAAGAAGGCCTGTCCCTCATTGTGAAGATGTGCCTGTACCTGTGTTTACCATAAATAACAGTCATCATGATGATTTTTTGGCTCTCTCCACACCATTGGAACACCAAATTTGAAGCTTTTTCTTTGTCCTTTGCTCCATTTTCGTAATAATTCGATACATGCTTTGCACACTATGTGTGGTGCCCAAAACTTGTCTTGGTCCCCAAGCATAACCCCAAAATAGGCAAAATACACTTTTTTTACGAAGTCTGTTATGTTTCTTCTATGTTTTGGCAGTGTGTATTCACCACAAATGTAACAGAATGAGTCTGGATCGTTAAGACAACTTCTTCTTGATGAGTTCATGCTTTTCACTGGAAAACAGACAGCAACATAAAGTTAGTGCAAAAATCAAGCTATGAACAAACTTTTAGAACACTAATTAACACAAAACTATATTGAGAACTGCTCAGTTCAAGTACTAATCCAAAGAAATTAATGAGATGATGCGTCGCATTTACCAACAAGTGCTATAAATAAGATACCAAAAATCTCAAAAACTTGAGCCAATCTGGCAAAACTGATGACATATTCAGAATCAGCACCCCAAAAATACCCTAAATTCGATGAAATATCTTTGGCACCAAAAATGCTGTTGACCAGTGTTATCGTCTTCTGAATAAGATCACTGTTAAATTTCAGTATCCTTTGCCATTGTTGTCTGATTTGTTTGCTCGGATTAAGGGATCCAGTTGGTTCACCAAGATAGATCTTCGTGGTGCGTATAACCTTGTGCGCATAAAGCAGGGAGATGAATGGAAAACGGCATTTAATACGCCTGAGGGTCATTTTGAGTACCTGGTGATGCCTTTCGGATTATCTAATGCTCATTCTGTGTTTCAGTCCTTCATGCATGACATCTTCCGGAAATATCTGGATAAATTTATGATTATTTATCTGGATGATATTTTGTTTTTTTTCTGATGATTGGGAGTCCCATATGAACCAGGTCAGGATGGTGTTTCAGGTTTTGCGGGAGAATGCTCTATTTGTGAAGGGCTCAAAATGTATCTTTGGGGTACAGAAGGTTTCTTTTTTGGGTTTTATTTTTTCCCCTTCTACTGTGGAGATGGACCCAGTTAAGGTCCGTGCCATTCATGACTGGACTCAGCCCACGTCTGTTAAGAGCCTGCAGAAGTTCTTGGGCTTTGCTAATTTTTACCGTCGTTTTATCGCTAATTTCTCCAGCGTGGTTAAACCTTTGACGGATATGACCAAGAAGGGTTCTGATGTTGCGAATTGGTCTCCTGCGGCCGTGGAGGCCTTTCGGGAGCTGAAGCGTCGGTTTACTTCAGCGCCAGTCTTGTGCCAGCCGGATGTCTCTCTTCCCTTCCAGGTTGAAGTTGATGCTTCTGAAATTGGTGCAGGGGCTGTTTTGTCGCAAAAAAGTTCTGATGGCTCCGTGATGAAGCCATGCGCCTTCTTTTCAAGGAAATTTTCGCCTGCTGAGCGGAACTACGATGTTGGTAATCGGGAGTTGTTGGCCATGAAGTGGGCATTTGAGGAGTGGCGACATTGGCTCGAGGGAGCTAAACATCGTGTGGTGGTCTTGACTGATCATAAAAATCTGATTTACCTCGAGTCTGCCAAGCGCCTGAATCCTAGACAGGCCCGTTGGTCGTTGTTTTTCTCCCGTTTTGACTTTGTGGTCTCGTACCTGCCTGGTTCGAAGAACGTGAAGGCTGATGCACTTTCTAGGAGTTTTGTGCCTGATTCTCCGGGAGTCTCTGAGCCGGCTGGTATTCTCAGAGAGGGAGTAATTTTGTCTGCCATTTCCCCATATTTGCGACGAGGGCTGCAAAAATTTCAGGCTGATAGGCCTGATCGTTTTCCACCAGAGAGATTGTTTGTCCCTGATGGATGGACCAACAGAGTTATTTCTGAGGTTCATTCTTCGGTGTTGGCGGGACATCCTGGGATTTTTGGTACCAGAGATTTGGTGGCCAGGTCCTTTTGGTGGCCTTCCTTGTCGCGGGATGTGCGTTCTTTTGTGCAGTCCTGTGGGATTTGTGCTCGGGCTAAGCCTTGCTGTTCTCGTGCCAGCGGGTTGCTTTTGCCCTTGCCTATCCCAAAGAGGCCTTGGACGCACATTTCCATGGATTTCATTTCGGATCTTCCGGTGTCTCGGAAGATGTCTGTCATCTGGGTGGTGTGCGATCGTTTTTCTAAAATGGTCCATTTGGTGCCCTTGCCTAAGTTGCCTTCCTCCTCTGATTTGGTTCCTTTGTTCTTTCAGAATGTGGTTCGCTTGCATGGCATCCCTGAGAATATTGTATCTGACAGAGGATCCCAGTTTGTGTCCAGATTCTGGCGATCCTTTTGTGCTAAGATGGGTATTGATTTGTCTTTTTCGTCGGCTTTTCATCCTCAGACTAATGGCCAGACCGAGCGAACTAATCAGACGTTAGAGACTTATTTGAGATGTTTTGTTTCTGCTGATCAGGACGACTGGGTTACCTTTTTGCCACTGGCCGAGTTTGCCCATAATAATCGGGCTAGTTCTGCCACCTTGGTTTCACCCTTTTTCTGCAACTCTGGTTTTCATCCTCGTTTCTCCTCGGGTCAGGTTGAACCTTCTGACTGTCCTGGGGTTGATTCTGTGGTGGATAGGTTGCAGCGGATTTGGAACCATGTGGTGGACAATTTGAAATTGTCACAAGACAAGGCCCAGCGGTTTGCCAACCGCCGCCGCGGTGTGGGTCCCCGACTTCGTGTTGGGGATTTGGTTTGGTTGTCTTCTCGGCATGTTCCTTTGAAAGTCTCCTCTCCTAAGTTCAAGCCTCGCTTTATCGGTCCTTATAAGATTTTGGAAATCCTTAACCCGGTGTCTTTTCGCTTGGACCTTCCAGCGTCTTTTGCTATTCATAATGTGTTCCATAGGTCCTTGTTGCGGCGGTACGTGGTGCCTATGGTTCCTGCTGTTGAGCCTCCTGCCCCGGTTTTGGTTGAGGGTGAGTTGGAGTACGTGGTGGAGAAGATTCTGGATTCTCGTATCTCTAGACGGAAACTCCAGTATTTAGTTAAGTGGAAAGGCTATGGTCAGGAGGATAATTCCTGGGTTGTCGCCTCTGATGTTCATGCGGCTGATTTGGTTCATGCCTTTCACGCTGCTCATCCTGATCGCCCTGGGGGTCTTGGTGAGGGTTCGGTGACCCCTCCTCAAGGGGGGGTACTGTTGTGAACTGTGTTTCTGGGCTCCCTCTGGTGGTCACTAACGGTATTGTGTTAGGTATGTCTTGTTGCAGGCCTGAGCTCCAGCTGTGTCGTTAAGCAGCGGGTGTTTCTTATTTGAGTCTCCTCTGGACTCAGTCTCTTGCCTGGCATCGTTGTATCCAGACCTATTTGGTCTCCTCCGGATTCCTTTCAGTCTGCCTCATGCAAGAAAAGCTAAGTCTGTTTTGTACAATTTGGATCGTTTGCATTATTCAGTGTTTTTGTCCAGCTTGCTTTACATTTGATTTTTGACTCGCTGGAAGCCCTAGGGGGCTGATATTCCCCCTCCACACCGTCAGTCGGTGTGGGGGTTCTTGAATGTTCAGCGTGGATGTTTTGTAGGGTTTTCTGCTAACCGCATAGTCCACTATCTATTTTCTGCTATCTAGACTATTGGGCCTCACTTTGCTGAATCTAGTTCATCTCTACATTTGTGTTTTCCTCTTGCCTCACCGTTATTATTTGTTGGGGGCTTTCTATATCTTTGGGGTTCAATTTCTCTGGAGGCAAGCGAGGTCTTATTTTTTCCCTCTAGGGGTAGTCAGTTCTCCGGCTGGCTCGAGACGTCTAGAACCAACGTAGGCACGTTCACCGGCTACTTTTAGTTGTTTGTGTCAGGATCAGGTATGCGGTTAGCCCAGTTTCCACCTCCCTAGAGCAGTATTTATATTTTTACTATCTTGCCGGAATATCAGAGATCCTCTGCCATTGGGATCATAACAGAGTTGACGTTTTTATTGGTAACATGTTCGGGCACGGGAGATTTTTTGATCCCTTTTTATTCCGATTTTTGTGAGGCAGAATGACCAAAAAAACAGCTATTCATGAATTTCTATTGGGGGAGGCGTTTATACCGTTCCGCGTTTGGTAAAATTGATAAAGCAGTTTTATTCTTCGGGTCAGTACGATTACAGCGATACCTCATTTATATCATTTTTTTAATGTTTTGGCGCTTTTATACGATAAAAACTATTTTGTAGAAAAAATAATTATTTTGTCATCGCTTTATTCTGAGGACTAAAACTTTTTTATTTTTTCGCTAATGATGCTGTATGGCAGCTCGTTTTTTGCGGGACAAGATGACGTTTTCAGCGGTACCATGGTTATTTATATCTGTCTTTTTGATCGCGTGTTATTCCACTTTTTGTTCGGCGGTATGAGAATAAAGTGTTGTTTTTTGCCTCGTTTTTTTTTTTTTTTTACGGTGTTCACTGAAGGGGTTAACTAGTGATATAGTTTTATAGGTGGGGTCGTTACGGACGCAGCGATACTAAATATGTGTACTTTTATTGTGTGATTTTTTTTAATTTAGATAAAGAAATGTATTTATGGGAATAATTTTTTTTTTTTTCTTTATTTAGGATTTTTTTTTTCTTTTTTTTTACACATGTGGACATTTTTTTAAAAACTTTTTTACTTTGTCCCAGGGGGGGACATCACAGATCAGTGATCTGACAGTTTGCACAGCACTCTGTCAGATCACCGATCTCAGTTCCAGCGCTGCAGGCTTACCTGAGCCTGGTCTGCACCCGGAAGTAATCCCTGCAGGACCCGGATGCAGCCCCGCGGCCATTTTGGATCTGGGGCCTGCAGGGATAGGAGGTAAGAGACCCTCGCAGCAACGCGATCAAATCGCGTTGCTCCGGGGGTCTCAGGGAAGCACGCAAGAGCCCCCTCCCTGCGCGATGCTTCCCTGTACCGCCGGCACACCGCGATCATGTTTGATCGCGGTGTGCCGGGGGTTAATGTGCCGGGGGCGGTCCGTGACCGCCCCTGGCACATAGCGCCGGATGTCAGCTGCGATAGGCAGCTGACACCCGGCCGCGATCGGCCACGCTCCCCCGGTGAGCGTGGCCGATCGCGCTGGACGTACTATTCCGTCCTAGGGAATTAGGGCCCACCCCACATGGACGGAATAGTACGTTCAATGGCAGAAAGGGGTTAATATCCAAATTAATTAATCCCTCAGTGACTGCCAATATGCAATAAAGCGGCGGCCGCTAAGGGTACCTATTCCCTCACTGTTGTTTTAAAATGGCAATCATGAATAAGGCTGCTGTCACACCGCCACCACCACCGCTTCCCGAGCCCTGCCATAATTACCTTTCCTCAGCGTCCCGGCACAATCCCGCATCTGCTGTTCTCCGCCTGGCGCCTCATCCTCAGTGCTCGCACCTGGCTTCTGCTTCAAGTCGGGTGCGCACGCGCGCTGGGCTCAGCGCTGCGAGCGCACACTTCTGAGCCTGGTCCTGGCCTCTCTTGCCTGTACGCTCTATCTTCCTGGAGGATTCCCCAACCCGGAAGTACGGCGCTGCACTGCCCTTATTAGGCAGCCTCTTCTTCTTGGCCGTGCCTTATACTCATTTGTGATCCACAAGTGAATCTGGCCCCACGTTTCTCCTGCGTTCCTCCCTGCCTACTTGTTCACTGTTCACTTCCCGCTGCTGTGTCCTTTATCTAATCCTGGTCCTCTCCTTTGTTCTCTCCTAGTGTCTGCCTGCCTGTGTCCTCCGCCTTGTCCGTGTTCCTGTCTCCAGCCTGTCTGCCCGTATCCTCCGTCCAGTCCCTGTTCCCGCATCTTGCCTTCCTGCCCATGTTCTCCGTTCAGTCCGTTTTCCATGCTTTCCCTGTTTCAGTCTCTCTGTCAGTAATTACTGATCCCTATTAGTTGCCCTTCTTGTCCATCCTTCCTTACCAGCTGCCATGGCTATAGTCTCCCTCGGGTCTGCCCCTAACGCTTTCTGTATAGGGGGTGGTTCACTTGGTCAACTCGCCCGTGGGAGGTTCATTGTAACGGTCCAGTGGGTCCACCCTATAGTCTCCACAGTTAAGTTCTCACAGCTGTATTGCCCCCCCAGAGTAGGAAAATCTCCGGGGTCTCGGCTACCAGGGGTAGCTGAGGCCACAGAAAACATGATCTGGGCCAGATTTCCTGGCGTGTGCTGGCTGTTAATCTTAATGGTGCATGTTCTTTAGCTGCGCTCCAGCACCTGGCTGTATCTGCTGGCATGCACCATTAAGATCCCACACTACTGTGATGGCCACCAATGATTGCTACTGTGGACTTACACAGGGATCCTTTCCCTTCAGTCTAGCCCTATATTCCTCCATTGCCTGAAACTAAGCAACCCCATGACTAAGATCTGGGAGGGTTGAAACATCGGGTGTTTCAGTCATATTGTACTATTTATGAATTTCATTTTTTCGGCATTTCTTTTGGATTCTTATTAAATAAGCTTCCACTATTTTTGCACAGTACCTACTGGAGTGTGCGGTGAATTTTGATTTATTTGACTTAGGGACTCTAGCAGTCCATTCCACCAGCATCTCACTTCTTTCTGACTTGAGTGCGCACCAATTTTTCCCTCACACTACACATGCAGAGTGGTAGAGTGTCCACTGGAAACAACCATACATAAATGATACTAGTGCAAAGGCGTGCGCCTCTGACAGCTTTTTATACACAAGACTCATATCCAGTCAGACAGGACCTTGCATGTGGACCAATCCGGAGCTGCCACATCACCAGAGCATCGGATGTCCGTCCACCAATGAGAAAACACCACCTCTTAGACTCCAGTGTGGCAGGTTGCTCCTGTATAACACTGGTTACAAAGGCCTTGGCTGGAGAGCCTGCAGTAACCAACCATATACCATGAGCTTGAGCTAGACGCTGGAACCGACGTCTATGCTGAGCAGCACCTGCCATGGCTGAACCCGAATGGGAGATTGCTGAGGCAGACAAGGCTTGGGATCTACCCCGTGCAGAATCCCGGTGCCTAACATTACCGCCCTCTAGCATCCCCCCGGCGATGCTTGCCACGCTCGAAAGCCGTGATAAGCTGGGGGGGCACGAATGTGCTGTATAGGCTCCCAGGCTCTATCCTCAGACCCATGCCCCTTCCAGTCCACCCAAAAAATTTTTTGGCATGCACCTCCTTGGACCCAACAATGACATTGACCTCAAAATCATCCGAGGATGTATCCGAGCTCCCAGCAGGGGTCCCAGAAGACCGGGTCATACAGTATATACGGGTTTTCAACAGAGACACATGGAAGGTGTCAGTGATGTTCAAATGTGGTGGAAGACTGGGATGATAGACTACAGGATTCACCTGTTCAAGAACCTTGAAAGGACCTAGGTAATGGGGAGCAACTTTAGTGAACTCTACTCGCAGCCTGAAGTTATGAGCTGATAGCCACACTAAATCTCCAGCAGTGTCAGCGGAGGCCCTCATTCTCTCCTTAGAAATCTTGATTGCATCCTGTGTGCAGTCCCAAAATGTCATCATGAGCCTCCACTGCCCAGTCCACCACCCTAGGGTTGGAAGACGAGACGGGCATGGGCACGGGAACACGCAGATGCTGACCATAGTTTAGGAGAAACGGCATCTGCCCTGTGGAATCAGAGATGGCATTATTCAGAACAATCTCCACCCAAGGCAATAAGGACGCCCGGTTATCATGCTTGGCAGACACAAAATGCTGTAAATACGTGACCAGAGTCTGATTGGTCCTTTCCACAAGCCCATTCGTCTCAGGATGGTATGCAGATGAGAGATTGAGCTCTATGCTGAGCAGCTGACAAAGCTCTCTCCAGAACCGAGACGTGAACTGGGGACCTCGGTAACCGACAACATTTTCAGGCATCCCATGGAGGCAGAAAATATGTTTAACGAATAGTACCGCCAAAGCTTGTGCAGATGGTACACGTGGAAAGAGGACCACATGCACCATTTTGGAAAAATGGTTGGTAACTACCCAAATAACCCTGTTGTTATGGGACTTAGGCAAGTCGACAACAAAATCCATCCTGATTATCCACCAGGGCCTATCTGCGACTGGCAAGGGTTAAAGCAAGCCTGCGGATCTCAGCCTGGAAGGCCGATTCCTTGCACACGAGACACAAGCTTAAATGTAGTCTCTAATGTCACGCACCATCCGAGTCCACCAATAAGACCTCGCCAGAAGCTCAGTGGTCCTCTTGATGCTGAAATGCCCTCCCAACTTGGAAGTGTGTGCCCAAGAGAGGTCTTCCAGTGGCAGGTTAGGTGGTACATAAGATTTGCCTAGAGGCACATGCTCTAGCGACACTGGAGCCACCATTTCAAGACTCTCCAATGGGACGATTAGCCATGGCTCGTCCCCCTCCTCGGATGAGACTACAGAACGGAACGGGGCATCGGCATGTAAATTTTTCTCCCAGACAGAAAATAGATTGTGAAGTTAAACCGGGAAAAGAATAAGGACCACCTGACCTGGTGAGAATTCAACCTTTGAGCAGTCTGCAAGTAGAGCAGATTTTTGTGGTCCGTGAAAATCTTGAAGGGTCCGTGAAAATCTTGAAGGGATGCCGAGCTCCCTCTAGGAGGTGTCTCCACTCCGAGAAAGACAACTTCATGGCCAGTAACTCCCTGTCTCCTATAGAATAATTCCTCTATGCTGGTGAGAAGGTTTTAGAATAAAAAGAAACAAGGATGTTTCCGGCCTTGAGCATCCTTCTGGTACAGAACTGCTCCAGAACCAACGGAAGAGGCATCCACTTCCAGGATGAAGTGCTTATCCACATTGGGCCGATGTAGCACAGGCGCCCTAGCAAATTGAGACTTCAGGGACGTAAAGGCCTTAGAGACCTCTTTAGACCACTGCTTAGGATTAGCCCCCTTCTTGGTGAGGGCTACCTATGGAGCTGCTAGGGTAGAGAAGTGTGGAATGAACTGGAAGTAATAGTTGATAAACCCCATAAAGCGCTGCACCGCTTTAAGGGAATGCGATCCCTGCCAGTTCATCACCGACTCCAGCTTGGCAGGTTCCATAGCTAACCCCTTGGCCAAGATGATGTAATCCAGAAAACAGAGAGTTTTGCTCAAACATACACTTCTCTAGCTTGGCAAATAGGGAATTAGCGCGTAGAAGTTCAAACACTCTGCACACATCCTTACGGTGAGTGTCGACATCTGGGGAGTAGATTAGGATATCATACAGATATACCACCACCGAAGTGGATAATAATTCCTGAAAAATTTTATTCACAAAGTCTTGAAAGACTGCGGGAGCATTGCAGAGACTGGATGGCATGACCAAATTCTCATAATGACTGTCCCGGGTGTTGAAAGCAGTCTTCCATTAGTCTCCCTCACAATGATATTATAGGCCCTACGCAAATCCAACTCTGTGAACACCCTAGCACCCCACAGCCTATCAAAGAGCTCAGATATTAGAGGCAGAGTGTATTTATTTTTAATAGTAATTGCGTTTAAACCCCTATAATCAATGCAGGGCTGTAATTCTCCATTCTTCTTCTGAACGAAGAAGAAACCAGGCCCAGCCGGAGTCACTGACTTCCTGATAACCCCCCTCGCCAAGTTCTCCCTGATTTACTCAGACATAGCCTCCGTCTCCGGGAGAAACAGTGGATAGACATGCCTACAAGGGGGCTCAAGTCCCAGAATGAGTTCTATAGGGCAGTCATAGGGGCGATGAGGAGGAAGAGTCTCTACAGCCTTCTTGGAGAAGACATCGGCGTACTGCCAATAATGCCTTGGTAGAGAGGTTAGGTCAGCTGTGACCTCAGATGACCCAATGGAAGCTTGGCCTCATGACAGTGTCCCTTACATGAATTACCCCAACCCAATATGCTCCCTGTTGCCCAATAGATCCGGGGAGAGTGATGACGCAACCAGGACAAACCCAAAAGTACTTCATCTATGCCCTCAGAGAGTACCAGAGAAGAGATTTTCTCCTGATGCTTAGGGGGTACCTTAAGGGTAAGGGGTATCGTCTGATGTATAATTTGATTAGGGAGTGCGGAACCATTTACCACCCGAATGGTGACCGGGCTATAGAGCCTGACCAAAGGGATAGCGTGCCGTAGAACAAAGGCAGAAGACACAAAATTGCCCTCAGCCTCGGAATCCACACAGGCCACTGCAGAATGGAAAGTCGACCCAAAAGTCAAGGAAACTTTAAAAGTTAATTTGGAGGACAAATCTACCGTGTCTAGTGAACCACCTTCGATAGCCACTAGATGTGGTCATTTCCCTGGCACCGGGGACACGTGTTGGCATAATGACCAACTTCCTTACAAAGGAAGCAGGTCAGTGGTGGATGCACGGAGCGAGAATTAGGTTCCGCCCGAGATACTTCCATAGGCTCCAGCTGATCACTCACCTGAGCCAGGCATTTTAATGTGTTAGCAAAGTTCAGAGCTAGCCAAAACCTTTGTCTAACGGGAGCTCGCTCTAATCTCCACTCAGTGTGACGGAGAAAGATGCGAGTGGAAATAGATATTAAGTCTTCAAGAGAAGAAGGTATCTCCCTAGTGACCAAAGAGTCTTTTACATGATCAGCCAAGCCACTCCAGAATATGGGAATTAAGACCTTATCAGGCCACTCCAGCTCGGAGGTTAGAGTTTCAAATTGGATGGCGTACTGACTAAGCATGGAAGAGCCCTGTGCTAACGCTAAAAGTTGGAGAGCAGAATCATGCGTGATCAAATGTCCCAGAAAGACCTGTTTCAGAGCCTGTAAGAAACGAGGAGCACTCAGGACCACCTGATCATTACATTCTCACAACGGCATAGCCTACTCTAATGCCCTATCGGACAAAATGGACACCACAAATCCCACCTTGGCACACTCGGATGGGAATCATGAGGCCTGTAGCTCCATCTGGATAGAGCACTGGTTTACAAAACCTCTGGAAGCCTTACTGATCCGCGAGAACTTTTCGGGTAAAGAGTAGTGAGAAAATGGTGGGACAGAAGTCGCAGCTGACGCCATAGTGACGGCTTGACTGGCTGCTTGCGCTACCACTGTAGTAAAGTCTGCAGCAGAAGTTGCCAGCTTAAGTGTGGACAACATGCCCTCCAGCTATTGGATGTAGCGCTGGAGCCGCTGCTCATCTGCCATTATTAGTCAGACCCTGGTGCTAGTATACGGTTAGGGTTGGCGGATTGTGCTAAATAAAATAAATGATAAAGCACAATCGCAACCCGGTGTCCACTGTGCAGAGATGGAAAACTGCTGCTAGTGAATAATGACAGAATACACAGCGAGCGATTACCCATACACACTGGATTGAATGCCACTCAGTGTGAACAGCAAATGAACTGAACTCGCACACAGAAACTAAACAGACGCTCTGCAACTGAGCTGTGTCACTTGCACACAGAAGCGAAAGAGATGCTATGCAGCTGAGCTGTGTCACTTGCACACAGAAATGAAAGAGATGCTCTGCAACTGAGCTGTGTCACACACACAGAAACGGAACAGATGCTCTGCAACTGAGCTGTTTAACTCACACACAGAAATGGAACAGATTCTCTGCAACTGAGCTGTGTCACTCGCACACAGAATCGGAACAGATGCTCAGCATAATACCCTGACTAGGGTTGTGCTTGCTCTGGAACTCTACTTTGCTAACCGCACACATGTAGGAACCAGATGCTAAGCCAATGGCTAATTGCTCCCACTGATGCTAGCTGCCTCTCTACATGTACAGTCCCCATGGCTTGACTGACACACTATACATGCAGACAGATTGGTAGAGTATCCACTGGAAACAACCACACATAAATGATACTAGTGCACCGGCGTGCGCCTCTGAGAGCTTTTTATACACAAGACTCATGTCCAGTTGGACAGGACCTTGCCCGTGGACCAACCCGGAGCTGCCACATTACCAGAGCATCTGATGTCCGTTCACCAATGAGAAAACACCACCTCATGGACATGCTCAGTAAGGTGATTTCTGGACTTAAACTCCAGAGTGGTAGGTTGCTCCTGTATAATACTGGTTACAAAGGCCTTGGCTGGAGATCCTGCAGTAACCAACTGTATACCACGAGCCTGAGCTAGATGCTGGGACCGACGTCTATGCTGAGCGGCACCTGCATGGCAGAACCCAAATGGGAGACCACCGAGCCAGACAAGGTTTGGGATCTACCCCATGCAGTGGGAGAATCCTGGTGCTTTAAATGTTACAGTGGCTTGCAAAAGTATTCACCCTCTGGAGGTTTTTGTTTTTTGCTACCTCACAACCTGGAGCCTCACTTTTTTTTCTTTGAGGTTTTGCATCAATTTATGTAAAGAATATGCCTACAACGGTAAATACTTGTTTTTCTTTTTTTTAGAATCAAACAACAAATAGGACAAAATAACTGAACATTTTAGTGTCATAATTATTCACCTCCCAAAAGTCAGTACTTTGTAGAGCCTCCTTTTATGGGAACTACAGCTGCAAGTCACTTTGGAAAAATCTCTATGAGCTTTCCACATCTTGCCACTGGGATTTTTGCCCATTCCTCAAGGCAAAACTGCTCAAGCTCCTTCAAGTTAGATGGTTTCCTCCAGTGAACAGCAATCTTTAAGTCTGACCACAGATTTTCAATTGGATCATGGTCTGGGCTTTGATTAGGCCACTCAAATTTTTTTACATGTTTCCCCTTAAACCACTTGAGTGTTGCTGTAACAATATGCATTGGGTCATTGTCTTGTTGGAAGGTGAACCTCCATCCCATTCTCTAATCATTGATAGACTGAAACAGGTTTTGCCCAAAATCATCCCTGTATTTCGCACCATTCATCTTCCCCATGACTTGAACCATTTTCTCAATCCCTGCTGCCGAAAATCATCCCCACAGCCTGATGCTGCCACCACCATGTTGCTCTGTGGGGATGAGCTGTGTTGGCTTGGCACCAGACATAGTGTTTACCTTGGTGGTCTAAAAGTTCAGTTTTGGTCTTATCTGACCACAACACCTTCATCCATAAACTTGGGGAGCCTATCACGTCTTTTGGCAAACTCAAAATAAGCATAACAATTTTTATGTGTACATAAAGGTTTTTTTCTGCCCACTCTTCCATAAAGGCCAGCTCTATGGAGTTTACAGCTTATTGTAGTCATATGCTGTCCCGACTCATTTTTGGAGTTATGACAGCTCTGGTTCTGCTTTAATTTAAACGTGATTTTTACTTTTGGGCCAGCAAGGGTTAATGTCAGTTTCCGTGCTGGCAGCTGCTGTGTTGCTGGTCAGCTGATGTGGGTGGTGACCACTATCACCATCCTTTAAATAGTCACATGATGCATCAGATGACTGTTGGTAATAGAGTTTTTCTCTGAAGACCAGCCTGCTGGTGGTCTTGGTCCCATATTGTCAGCTGTGTGGAGCTTGTAGCAGAAGTTTGAGCTAAGTTATTCATAGTTCCTTTCCTTGCCTGTCTCCTGCTTGTCACTACCCACTGTGTTGATACCATCTGCATTGGAGAGGCTAGCGTCCTTGCTGGCCAGGGCACTAGCCAGGGTATAGTGAGGTGACAGCTAGGGACTAGGCACATGATGGTGGTGAGAGGAACAACTTTCATAGGGCATTGGGGGAGCTTAGTGATAGGCACAGGTTGCTGTTTAGGTTGTTGTTTAGGAGGTGCCCCATCCCTCATTTCCTATTGTTAGGGCCTTCCTCTCCCTTTTTCCATCCTGATGTGTGTGTTGTGCCATCCGCTGGACTGACCCCTGTTGGGTTGAAACATATGTACAGATACTTCAGTCTTTACTTGGGAGCTCTGCAGCTCATTCAGGGTTACCTTTGGCCTCTGTGCTGCCTCTCTGATTAATGTCCTCCTTGCCCAGCCTGAAAGATTTGATGGGCGGCCCTCTTTTGGCTTGTTTGTTGTGGTACCATGTTCTTTCCATTTGATGATAATGAATTTGATGGTGCTCCGGGGGATCATCAGAGGAGGTCACCCAGACTTCCAGGTACCCTTTTACACCTCAGATAAAGTAAAGCTACATCCTCAGGTAAATGTAATTTTAACATTTTACTACCTTATCTGGGCATGGTGATATGGTCACACACATCCTGTTTAATTTATGAAGGAAGGACTCTGAAACCCACAAAGCCTATGCAGAAAATGGAAGAACTGGCAAAAATTAGAAGGAAGAGGGACTGTTATACATACTGTATTACACATAAAGGAGAGCCTCATACACATTCCGTTAACATTTTTAGGTAGTGGGACTCCTAGAATCATAAGGACTATGCACTAAGTGCCAGGGCTGCCAAAAAATAGTAGGAGGGACTGCAATAGACACTGGAAGACATGTAGAGAAGTGACTCAGAAAACATTTTTTTCCTATTTTTGAGGAGTGGGTCTAGACAGGTTAAGTCTATACATTAAGGCCATGTTCACACTTTGCGGTTTTTACCGCGGAACCACGGCGATTTTGATGCTGCGGGTCCGCAGCAGTTTCCATAGCGTTTCCATTTACATGTAAACCCTATGGAAACCGCAAACCGCTGTGCACATGCTGCGGGAAAAACCGCGCAGAAACGCAGCGGTTTAAAACCCGCAGCATGTCACTTCTTTGTGCAGAATCGCTTCTATTCTGCACCCATAGGAATGCATTGAACCGCTTACTTCCCGCATGGGGCTGTGCCCACGTTGCGGGAAGTAAGCGGTTAATGTGCGGGTGGTACCCGGGGTGGAGGAGAGGAGACTCTCCTCCAGGCCCTGGGAACCATATTTGGGGTAAAAAAAAGAATAAAAATAAAAAATCATGTTATACTCACCTCTCAGCGCTGCACGCGGCCGGCCGGTCAGAGTTGCTGTGCGAACAGGACCTGCGGTGACGTCGCGGTCACATGACCGTGATGACGCCCAGGTCACATGACCGTGACGTCACAAAGGTCCTTCTCGGCACAGCATCTTTGGAACCGGAGCGCCGCGTGCAGCGCCGAGGAGATCCGGACATCGGAGGGTGAGTATAACCAATTTTTAGTATTTTTAACATTACTATTGATGCTGCATATTGCTGCATATGCAGCATCAATAGTATAGGAGTAATCCCGCCGCGGAAACCGCAGAACAAACCGCGATAAATCTGCAGGGATAACCGCAGCGGTTTTGCCCTGCAGATTTATCAATTCCGCTGCGGGAGAACCCGCAGAGGGACGCCGCAAAGTGTGAACGTGGCCTAAGTAAAGGGCTGTGAAGAATTAGAAAGTGGGATTGCAATATACCCAGGAAGATAAGTAGTGAAAAGCCTGAATAAAAAAAAGTTCTCCTATTTTTAAGGAGTGGGAGTCCTAGACCGGTAAAGCATATGCACTAACTGCAAAGGCAGAAAAACATTTACCCCTGGGGGGTATAAAAATATATATGTAAGAGAATTGTAGAGGTAAACCTCATACACAATCCTGTAAAAACAATAAAGGAGGGTATCATATACACCCTGGAAAAAATAAGAAAATAATGAGCGAGGGCCTCATGATGACCCTCTAAAAATATTTTGAATGAGAGCAGCCTGTTTACCCTCTAAAAATTATAAGCGAGGGCCTCATGATGACCCTACAAAAATTTTGAGTGAGGGCCTTCTGCTTACCCTCTAAAAATTTGGAGCAAGGACCACATGATGACCCTCTAAAAATTATGAGCAAGGGCTACATGATGACCCTGTTGATGGTGGAGGAGGAGAAAAAAAGAAGAAACAATGAACCGTATACCCTTTTCTGAGTAGGAAGGGGTGCATAAGAATACACCAGAAAAAAAGGAACATTTGAATTGGCTTTATGTTGAGCTGTTGTCATCCGGTGGGGTTGAGAAGTCTGGACTAATCCAGGCCTTGTTCATTTTGATAAGAGTCAGCCTGTCAGCATTTTCAGCTATTATGCACCCGGAGGTACTAAAAAACCTGCTCTGACAAAAGCCTAGTGGCAGGGCAGGTCAGCACCTCCAAGATATAGAGAGACTGTTCATGCCACGTGCCCAGCTTGGATACCCAATAGTTCTATGTCACAAAGAATTGTGGTACAGAAGGCTAGGTACTCCTTTACCATCTTCCAAAACTTTTCCCTCCTTGTTAGACTACCCCATGCATCAGGGCCTGGGTGCTGGGAGGGTCTAATGAAACTGTCCAAGACCTTTGATAGTGTTCCCCTGCCTATGTCGGACCTGGTGTGTGTCTCCCTCATCTCTACTCCTTGTTTGCCCAAGGATCTATGACCACTGCCACCAGAGTTGTCAGATGGGAATTTTTGGACTAATTGTTCAACTAGATCCTTCGGGTATTACACCATTTTACTAGCCCTTTCCGCCTTGCTGGAAAGTTCTCCTTGTAGTGTGGGTTGGGTTGGGTGAATAACCAGCAATCAATGTTGACCAAAATGTGTATAATGCGAGGCTCATGTGAAAGGCAGCGGGACATAAAGTCAGCCATGTGTGTCAGACTCCCAACTGGCAAAACTTCCATGTCCCCACCAGGTGGATGACTCTCCATAGCCTCCTCCTCCCTCTCCTCTTCATCTTCAGCCCATCCACCCTGAACAGACCAGATGAAGCTAGTGTGAGTAGTACACTCTGTAGTGCAGACAACCATCTCCTGTTCCTCCTCCTTCTCCTCAACCTCCACTTCTTCATTATCACCAATCCATTCTGAGAAGATGAAATGAGGCTGAGTAGTATCACCCTGTGTACTTTCTTCCTCCATCTCCACATGCAATGCTTCCTGTTAATTGTGAGCAGCTAGCGTTTGAGTAGACAGAGAAGTGGGATGGTTATGCTGATCAAGGCATCATCAGTGTTCATCATCTTGGTTGTTTTCTCAAAGCTTGGAGGAACCTCATAGATGTCAAACATCCATAACCACCTGTCGGTTGTGCTGTGTGGAGGCTGACCAGGATACCAACAGAAATTTTGTAGCTGGTATTCAACTACTGCCCTCTGTTGCTCACAAGCCTCACTAACATGTGTAATGTGGAGCTCCAGCGCATGATCATGTTGCACACCAGTCGGTGAGCTGGCACTTGCAAGCACTGCCAGACCGGTGGCAGCCATAGCTGACTTGCAAAAATAGGAGCACATGTGGCGTACCTTCACATGTATGCCAAGTGTGCGGGTAGGATTTCAAAAACTGCTCAACCACTAAGTTAAGCACGTAGCCAAGGCATGATACATGCGTGAACTTGCCAAGCTTCAGCATTGCCACCAGGTTAGAGTTATTATCACACACGACCATGTCTGATCATAGGTTCAGCGGCGAAAGCCACAGATCTGTCGGGTCTGTTATTTCTTTCCACAATTCTGCAGTGGTGTGCTGTTTGTCAATTAAACAAATTAATTTCATTAGAGCCTGATGCCGCTTCACCGAGGCAGTGCTACAGTGCTTCCATCTTGTGACTGATACAGATGATGTGCTTCGAGATGACAATTCAGAGATGGAGGATGAGGAGTAGGAGTGGGTGCAGGAACTGGTGTACAAGATGGAGGAAACACTCATAGAACTAGGGCCTGCGATCCTCAGTGTCAGTGTGCCGTCCCAAGGTCTGACTCAGTTTCAATCTGCACAAAGTTCACCCAGTGTGCCGTCAGGAAAATGTAGCATCCCTGGCCACAAACACTTGTCCACGTGTTGGTTGTTAAGTGGACCTTACCAGTAACTGCATTGGTGAGGGCACTGTTAATGTTGATGATTATAGCTTACAGCCAATGAAAACCAAAAAGTCATTACCTCAGTAAATTAGAATACTTTATAGAGTGCTTTCAGTGGGAGAAACAAAATAGGAATCTTGTGGATGTGATACCTTTTAATGGCTAACAAAATATAGTGAATGATGTTACAAAGCAAGCTTTCGAGACTGCTTACATCTCTTCATCAGGCTGATATAACAAGATATTTGAGGAAACCCAATTATATACAGTAAAGAGCACAGGCATGGTGTGATACATGGACATTTAAATAAACAAACAGCTTAAAGAGAGAATCCTTAATTAGGTAAGATTAGATAAGTGGTGTGAACATTTTATGGACCCCATATGCATGTGAGATCAAAGGGCTGGTGGTGTCTTCTTTTTTTTTTGGAGGAAATTGCTCAGATTTGGTAATGGGCCATAAATCCTCCTGACAAATTGAGTCCTGTGTGAACAGAATCAAATATGGTAATGCATTTGTATTTCCAGACCCTGCGATGTTTCTGTGATTTGAAATTGCCTTTCAAAATGACAACTTTCATATTGTCTACGTTGTGTCCTGGACCACAGAAATGTTTGGCCAAAATGTGATACTTGTAGCCCATGTCCTGGATACATCTGTGTGTGGTGGCTCTTGAAGCAATGACTCCAGCAGCAATTCTGTCACAATTCCTCTGCTCAGAGTGTCTGGGACTCGGTGATGGAGAAGCTCAGTCATCCTATCCTGTGCTGGGGCGTGCTGAGCTGTCAGTGATTTGATTGACAGCTCAGTTGACCTATCTGAGACTGGAAGAGGCAAAGATTTCCACAGGTGCTCCCTGTTTTTGGTAATTGCCCTGATATTTAGGTGAGCTGTCTGGCCCAGATAACTGCCAGTCAAAAGCTTGTTCTAAGCTTTTTCTCCCTGGTGTGTGTTTGCCTGTTCCCTGTGCCATAAGTTCTGATCTGTTACTGCTGACCTTTGGACCGTGTTCTGACTACACGTTTGTATTTGCCCCTTTTCACCTGTTATTCCACTACTGACCTTTGGACTGTGTTCAGACTACCCGTTTGTTATTGCCCCTTTGTATCTGATATTCTGCTGCTGACCTTTGGACTGTGTTTTGATTACCTGCTTGTTATTTCCCCTGGTTTACTACGTGCTCTTTTGGTATTGACCCTGGAACGTCTCACTTCGCTGACTCACGGCCTGTCCGTGGGTTGTGACTAGCGTCACATTTTGACTGGCCACAAAAGTACTTTTTTTTTCTCCACCAATGGATCCCATTCATGCACTCTGTGATCAGGTGGTGAATCTATCCTATATGGTTCAGGATCTGGCAAGGGAACACCAAAGACTAGAAACTTCACAATCTCAGCTGCAGGGTCAGGTTTCTAGAAATATGGATGCTTAACAAAGATTTCCACCATCGGCTGTAGCAATGACTCCTGTACCTTCTGATGTGCAGTTGGTCTTTCCAGAACCTGTAGTGGCACTTCCTGATAATTTTTTTGGGGAGAAGGATCAGTTTAGGGTGTTTAGGGAGAGCTGCAATTTATTTTTTACCTTACAACCCCGATCTTCAGGGGATGAGTCCCAGCAGATGGAAATAATCATGTCCCTATTACGAGGGGGTCCTCAGAGTTGGGCATTCTCTTTGTCCTCACTAGCCCCAGAGCGGTCTTCCGTTGATGCCTTTTTTGACGCCTTAGAGATGATCTATGATGAACCTGACAGAACCCAAGACGCAGAAGCTAAGATCATGAACCTAACGCAGGGGGCCATACCACAGAGGACTATAGCTCTGAGTTCCGGGAATGGTCCTCTGAGGTTTTGTGGAATGATGCAGCTCTCAGGTGTCAGTTTCACCATGGCCTTTCAGATACTCTAAAGGACACTCTAGCTTTGCATACTCCACCCTGATCCCTGGGGGAGGCCATGACCCAGGCCATTCGAATGGATCGTCGAATTTGTGAGAGACATGGTGAATGACAGGGGGCTTCAGTCGTCCTGCCAAAGTCTGTTCACTTGCCAGAAATGGAACCAATGGAGGTTGCAACAGCCCGCTTTCAGGTCATGGAGAGGAGGTGTCGATGTGATCTTGGACTCTGCCTTTATTGTGGCCGTGCTGGACGTTTCCTCAAAGACTTCTCGATACGCTCTCAAGCCAGCAAGCCGTCGGGTAAACGTCTAAGTCTGGGTGATATTCGAGGAGGTCACCCAGACTTCCAGGTACCCTTTTACTCCTGAGATAAAGTATTGCTGAATGTGGAACTTTGTTTTCAGAATCTGTGGTTATCTGCTCTTGCCTTTATTGACTGTGGATCTGCCACCAATTTCATTGATTCTAGACGGGATCTTAAATTAGGATTAGGGACAGTTAGATTGGAAAGACCTATTCAGACTGTTACTATTGACAAAACACCGTTACTCCAGAAATTTGTCCAGCTGGTAATGGTGAATTCACACTTAGAGTGGGAACTCTTCATTCTGAGTCCATCTCCTTCTATATGTTGGATAATGTACCTGCTGGGTTGGTGATGGTATTTCCATGGCTGCATATCCATAATCCCATAATTGATTGGTGTCAGAAGGATATTGTTAAATGGAGTTCCTACTGTCATAAGAAATGTCTTAGGCTAAGTTAACATTAGCGTTTGGGAGCTTTGCAGAGGGCTGTGTAAGGCCTCCGTTAAGCCCCGCCTACTTGCGTATATTTCTGCATGCATCCTGCATACCTATCTTTAACATTGGGTATGCAGGACATGCAGATGTATGCAGATGCGTTGTTTTGATGCCCCCGCCGACCGCATGGGAACACAAGTTGCATTTGTGCAGACGGTGGGAGTGTCAAAACGACGCATCCGCATACATTGCCCTGCGTACCCATTGTTAAAGATAGGTATGTAGGACGCATGCAGAAGTAAGTGGGGCTTAACAGAGGATGTACGCAGCCCCTGAACGCAAATGTGAACCCAGCCTTAGCTCTGTGCAAATTTGCTCCGCTAGTCTGGAGGGTCTGTCGGCTTACCTGAAAGACTTCGGAGATGTATTCTTGGAGAAAGAGGCTGAGATACTACTGCCCCATCATCCTTATCATTGTGCTATAAATCTTTTTTCTAATGCCAAATTACCTAAAGCTTGCCTGTATAATAATAATAATAATAATAATAATAATAATAATTTTTATTTATATAGCGCCAACATATTCCGCAGCACTTTACAACTTATAGAGGGGACTTGTACAGACAATAGACATTACAGCATAACAGAAATCACAGTTCAAAACAGATACCAGTAGGAATGAGGGCCCTGCTCGCAAGCTTACAACCTATGAGGAAAAGGGGAGACACGAGAGATGGATGGTAACAATTGCTTTAGTTATTTGGACCAGCCATAGTGTAAGGCTCGGGTGTTCATGTAAAGCTGCATGAACCAGTTAACAGCCTAAGTATGTAGCAGTACAGACACAGAGTGCTATTAACTGCGTAAAGTGTATGAGAACATGATGCGAGGAACCTGATAATTTTTATTTATTTTTTTATTTATTTATTTTTTTTAATAGGCCACACAGGGATAGTTAGGTTAATGCGTTGAGGCGGTAGGCCAGTCTGAACAAATGCAATTTTAGGGTACGCTTAAAACTGTGGGGATTGGGGATTAATCGTATTAACCTGGGTAGTGCATTCCAAAGAATCGGCGCAGCACGTGTAAAGTCTTGGAGACGGGAATGGGAGGTTCTGATTATTGAGGATGCTAACCTGAGGTCATTAGCGGAGCGGAGGGAACGGGTAGGGTGGTAGACTGATATAATTTGTCGGGACCTGAACGGACCGCCATGAAAGAATATGTAAGTGAAAGTTTATGGTGGCCATATCTGAATGACATTCAAATTTTTTCGCCTGATCTGAATTCTCACTATGAGCACGTTTGATTTGTCTCACAGAAACTCAGGGAAAATTCTTTGTTTGCTAAATTGGAAAAATTTACTTTTTCTGTTCAGGAAATACTGTTCCTGTGGTTCATTGTGTCAGCTGAAGGGTTTAAGATGGACCCTGTGAAAATGCAGGTTATAATCGATTGGGTTCAACCTGGTGATCTGAAAGCATTGCAACGATTTTTATGGTTCGCTAATTACTACAGAAAGTTTATTAGGGGTTTTTCTCAGATCGTGAAACCCCTTACTGACAGATCATAAAAATTTATCCTATATTGAATCTGCTAAATGTATAAACCATAGACAGGCCAGATGGTCCTTATTTTTCTCTAGGTTCAATTTTTCCATCACGTTCAGACCGGGGTCTAAGAATGTTAGGGCTGACGCTTTTTCACGCAGCCTTGATTCCGTTTCTCCTCCAGAACCTCCATCCACTATTCTTCCTCTAGGAATTGTGATTTCTGTGGTACCCTCAGAATTGAAAACTGAGATCCATGAGGTCCAGTCACTGGCCCCATCCGCTACTCCTGAACTTAAATTATTTGTGCCTGTGTATCTTATATTACGTCTATTGCAGGAATTTCATGATTCCCTCTGGTGGTCACCCGGGAGTCACTGCTACACAGAAAGCTGTTGCTAGACTCTTTTGGTGGCCATCCATGCTTAACGATATTAAGGAATTTTTATTCGCTTGTGAGATTTGTATGGATACAATATGGGGGAAATGTGTGTGTGTGTGTGTGTGTGTACAGGGGAAGAAATGTGTGAGTAAGTAGGGTTGTATGAGGGGACAGTCTGGAGTAAAAATAGAAATTTTAGAGGACAGTATGGGGGAGAAATGTGCAAGGGGGCAGTATGGAGGTAGAAAACATGAAGGGGCACGGTATATAGACTCGGTAGTGTAGGGGGGCAGTACAGAAAGGGGGCAATAGGGGGGAAAGTATGAAGGGAATAGAATGTAGATGGGGGAGCGTGAGGTGGAATAAAAAGAATGACTTCAATCAGAGAAGATGTCACCTATAAGGTTCGTGGATGCAAATGTTTATTTGTGACACAACAATTTTGTCCAGCCCATTTTGTGTAAAATCATGTCCAATTTTCCATTTTTTTTGTTTATTTTCGTGTTGCTTCAATACACAGAAAGTAAATAAACATATGTATAACAAAACATGTTTAATTGCAATAATCTCCTGAGAGAAATAACGGTAATTGTGCATGCCCTAATCATCTACCACCTCGACTATGGCAACATCCTTCTCTGCGGCCTACCTTCTAACACTCTCACACCCCTCCAGTCCGTCCTTAACTCTGCTGTCCAACTAATTAATCTCTCTTCTCGCTACACTCCTGCTTCACCTCTTTGCAAATCCCTTCACTGGCTCCCAATTTCCCAGCATATCCAGTTTAAACTACTAACACTGACCTACAAAGCCATCCATAACCTTTCTCCTCCGTATATTTCCAAACTAATCTCTCAATATCTTCCCTCACGTAATCTCCAGTCCTTCCAAGACCTCCTTCTCTCCTCAATGCTTATTCGCTTCTCACCCAATCGCCTCCAAGACGTCTCCCGAATATCCCCCATCATCTGGAATTCTACGCCCCAACATGTGCAGTTATCCATCACATTTGGATCCTTCAAACGGAACCTGAAAACCCATCTCTTCAAAGAAGCTTACATCCTGTAATAACCACACGCCCACCTCAACACCATCAGAGCTACCGCAACCCAGACTGTTGTGAATTCTGCTCTTGGGCTCCCTCCGGTGGTTGTAAGTGGTAGTGCTGCTGTCTCTGAATCGCAGCATTTATCAGGTGTGTTCACTTTTTGCAATTTTGACTGGGCTATTTAGTCTTGCTTCACCCTTTAGTCAGTGCCAGTTGTCCATTGTTCCTGGAGGATTCACATCCCTGCCTGGTCTCTTCTGCTTTGCAGTTCATTTCAACAAAGATAAGTTCTGGCCTTGATTTTTGCTGTCCACATGCTGTGGCCTTATTGTTCAGTTCTTTTCCATGTTTTTGTCTTGTCCAGCTTGGTCTGTATAAGGATTTGTTTAGCCAAGCTGGTATCTCTGGAGATGCAGATATAACCTCCATATCTTTAGTTACCTGTGGAGATTTTGTATTTTCTGTGGTGGATATTTTCTAGTGTTTTAATACTGACCGCATAGTACTCTGTCCTTTCCTTTCTATTTAGCTAGAAGTGGCCTCCTTTGCCAAAATTCTCATTTCAGTCTGTGTATGTTTTTTCCCTCTCCTCTCACAGTCAATATTTGTGGGGGGCTGTCTATCCTTTGGGGATTTTCTCTGAGGCAAGATAGTTTTCCCTTTTCTATCTCTAGGGGTAATTAGTCCTCCGGCTGTGTCGAGATGTTTAGGGAGCGCTAGGTACATTCCACGGCTACTTCTAGTTGCGGTGTTAAGTTCAGGGTCTGCGGTCAGTACAGGTTCCACCTTCTCCAGAGTACGTCTCATGCTGCTCTTAGGCCACCAGATCACAACAGTACAACTGGCCAACAATGAGTTAACCGCATCTTAGAAGAAGGGAAGGAAAGTGCTGAGCCATTTTTTTTTCTGTAATCTGTTGTGTTTTTTTTTTCTTCCCTCTTTACCTCTGGGTGGCTCAGGAGTTCGGCGCTGGTATGGATGTTCAGGGATTGGCTTCTCGTGTGGATCACCTTGCTGCTAGAGTACAGGGTATTTCCGATTATATCGTTCAGACTCCGGTTTTAGAGCTTAGAATTCCAACTCCTGATTTGTTTTTTGGGGATAGGTCCAAATTTCTGAGCTTTAAAAATAACTGTAAACTGTTTTTTGCTCTGAAACCCCGTTCCTCTGGTGATCCCATCCAGCTGGTTAAAATTGTTATATCTCTGCTGCGTGGTGACCCCCAGGATTGGGCATTTGCCCTGGAACCTGGGAATCCGGCGTTGCTGAATGTAGACACCTTTTTTCAGGCGCTTGGGTTATTGTATGACGAACCTAATTCAGTGGATCATGCTGAGAAGACCTTGTTGGCCCTGTCTCAGGGTCAAGAAGCGGCAGAATCATATTGCCAGAAGTTTAGAAAATGGTCTGTACTGACTAAATGGAATGAGGATGCCTTGGCGGCAATCTTCAGAAAGGGTCTTTCTGAATCCGTTAAAGATGTTATGGTGGGATTCCCCACGCCTGCTGGTCTGAGTGATTCTATGTCTCTGGCCATTCAGATTGATCGGCGCTTGCGCGAGCGCAGAGTTGTGCACACTATGGCATTGTCTTCCGAGCGGAGTCCTGAGTCTATGCAGTGTGATAGGATTGTGTCTAGAGCTGAACGACAAGGATTCAGACGTCAGAATAGGTTGTGTTTTTACTGCGGCGATTCTGCTCATGTTATTTCTGATTGCGTAGCAAGAGAATCGCTAGTTCTGTTACCATCAGTACTGTACAACCTAAATTTCTGTTATCTGTGACCCTGATCTGCTCATTATCATCATTTTCTGTCATGGCATTTGTGGATTCAGGAGCCGCTCTAAACTTAATGGACTTAGAATTTGCCAGACGTTGTGGTTTCCCCTTGCAGCCTTTGTGGAGTCCTATTCCTTTGAGGGGCATTGATGCTACACCGTTGGCTAAAAATAAACCTCAGTTTTGGACACAGCTGACCATGTGCATGGCGTCAGCCCATCAGGAAGATTGTCGTTTTCTGGTGTTGGATAATGTGCATGATGCTATTGTGCTGGGTTTCCCATGGTTACAGGTGCATAATCCGGTATTAGATTGGAAATCTATGTCTGTGACTAGTTGGGGTTGTCAGAGGGTTCATGGTGACGTTCCTTTGATGTCAATTGCCTCCTCCCCCTCTTCTGAAATTCCTGAGTTTTTGTCAGATTTCCAGGATGTATTCAATGAGCCCAAGTCCAGTTCCCTTCCACCGCATAGGGACTGTGATTGTGCTATTGACTTGATTCCAGGCTGTAAGTTCCCTAAGGGCCGACTTTTCAACCTGTCTGTGCCAGAACATACCGCCATGCGGAGCTATGTTAAGGAGTCCTTGGAGAAGGGGCATATTCGGCCATCTTCTTCAACATTGGCAGCAGGTTTTTTTTTTGTTGCCAAAAAAGATGGCTCCTTGAGACCCTGTATTGATTATTGCCTCTTGAATAAGATCACGGTCAAATTCCAATACCCTTTGCCTTTGCTTTCTGATCTGTTTGCTAGGATTAAGGGGGCTAGCTGGTTTACTAAGATTGACCTTCGAGGGGCATATAATCTTGTTCATATTAAGCAGGGTGACGAATGGAAAACTGCGTTTAATACGCCCGAAGGCCATTTTGAATACCTTGTGATGCCATTCGGACTCTCTAATGCTCCATCTGTGTTTCAGTCCTTCATGCATGATATATTTCGGAATTATCTTGATAAATTCATGATTGTATATTTGGATGATATTTTGATTTTTTCAGATGATTAGGAGTCTCATGTGAAACAAGTCAGGATGGTATTTCAGATCCTTCGTGATAATGCCTTGTTTGTGAAGGGGTCTAAGTGCCTCTTTGGAGTACAGAAGATTTCTTTTTTGGGCTTCATTTTTTCTCCCTCATCTATAGAAATGGATCCGGTTAGGGTTCAGGCCATTCATGATTGGATCCAGCCCACATCCGTGAAGAGCCTTCAGAAATTTTTGGGCTTTGCTAATTTATATCGCCGTTTCATTGCCAACTTCTCCAGTGTGGTTAAACCCCTGACCGATTTGACGAAGAAAGGCGCTGATGTGACGAATTGGTCCTCTGCGGCTGTTTCTGCCTTTCAGGAGCTTAAAAGCCGATTTACTTCTGCCCCTGTGTTGCGTCAGCCAGATGTTTCTCTTCCTTTTCAGGTTGAGGTTGACGCTTCTGAGATTGGGGCAGGGGCCGTTTTGTCTCAGAGGAATTCTGATGGTTCCTTGATGAAACCGTGTGCATTCTTTTCTCGAAAGTTTTCGCCTGCGGAACGCAATTATGATGTCGGCAATTGTGAGTTGTTGGCTATGAAGTGGGCATTTGAGGAGTGGCGACATTGGCTTGAGGGGGCCAAGCACCGTATTGTGGTCTTGACCGATCATAAGAATCTGATTTATCTCGAGTCTGCCAAATGGCTGAATCCTAGACAGACCCGATGGTCCCTGTTTTTCTCCCGTTTTGATTTTGTGGTCTCGTATCTTCCGGGTTCTAAGAATGTTAAGGCTGATGCCCTCTCTAGGAGCTTTTTGCCTGATTCTCCTGGGGACCTTGAGCCGGTCGGTATTCTGAAGGAAGGGGTGATTCTTTCTGCCATCTCCCCTGATTTACGACGGGTTCTTCAGGAATTTCAGGCTGATAAACCTGACCGCTGTCCAGTGGGGAAATTGTTTGTTCCTGACAGATGGACTAGTAAAGTGATTTCGGAGGTTCATTGTTCTGTGTTAGCTGGTCATCCTGGGATTTTTGGTACCAGAGATTTGGTTGGTAGGTCCTTTTGGTGGCCTTCTTTGTCATGGGATGTGCGTTCTTTTGTGCAGTCCTGTGGGACTTGTGCGCGGGCCAAGCCTTCCTGTTCCCGCGCTAGTGGGTTGCTTTTGCCTTTGCCGGTCCCTGAGAGGCCTTGGACGCATATTTGTATGGATTTTATTTTGGATCTTCCGGTTTCCCAGAGGATGTCAGTTATCTGGGTGGTTTGTGACCGGTTTTCTCAGATGGCTCATTTGGTACCTTTGCCTAAGTTGCCTTCCTCTTCTGATTTGGTTCCGTTGTTTTTTCAGCATGTGGTTCGTTTGCATGGCATTCCGGAGAATATTGTGTCCGATAGAGGTTCCCAGATTGTTTCTAGGTTTTGGCGGGCCTTTTGTGCTAGGCTGGGCATTGATTTGTCTTTTTCTTCCGCATTTCATCCTCAGACAAATGGCCAAACCGAGCGAACTAATCAGACTTTGGAAACTTATTTGAGATGCTTTGTGTCTGCTGATCAGGATGATTGGGTGGCTTTCTTGCCATTGGCCGAGTTTGCCCTTAATAACCGGGCTAGTTCTGCTACCTTGGTTTCTGTTGTGAATTCCGTTCTCGGGCTCCCTCCTGTGGTCATGAGTGGTACTTTGTGAGTTCTGTTCATGGGCTCCCTCTGGTGGTTCTTAGTGTTACGGCTGGTCTGTAGCTGGACTCCAGCTGCCTCGTTTCCTGCTAGGCCTGCTGCCTATTTAACTCCATCTGGACCTTTACTTGTTGCCTGCTGTCGTTGTATTCAGTACTGGTTCAGATCTCTCTGGGACTTCCCTTGTGACCTGTCTCCTCGTGAGAAGCTAAGTTCATGCTAGTTCTTTTTTGCTCATTTCTATTTGAAAATGTTTCTCAGTATGTTATGAGTTTAGTCCAGCTTGCTTATATGCTATTTGATTGCTAGCTGGAAGCTCTGGGGTGCGGAGTTGCGCCCCTCACATCGTGAGTCGGTGTGGGGGTCTTTTTGTATTCTCTGCGTGGATACTTTTGTAGTATTTTATACTGACCGCACAGATTCCTTGCTATCTTCTGACTTTTTAGTTATTAGCGGGCCTCATTTGCTAAAACCTATTTTCATTTCTATGTTTGTGTTTTCCCCTTAAACTCACCGTCATTATTTGTGGGGGGCTGCTTACACTTTGGGGAAAATTTCTCTGAGGCAAGTTAGGCTTTGTTTCTCTCTAGGGGTAGCTAGTTTCTCAGGCTGTGAACAAGGCTTCTAGGCCGAGTTAGGAACGCTCCACGGCTGCCTATAGTGTGGTTTGATAGGATCAGAATTGCGGTCAGTAAAGTTCCCACATTCCCAGAGCTTGTCCGTATTTTTGGGTTTACTTATCAGGTCAGTTCATGTGTTCTAACCACCAGGATCATAACAGTACAGCAGGCCCGTAAAGTGTTAATGCATCGCAAAAGAGGGATAAGAGAAGCTCTGAGGTTTTTTTTTTCCTCTGCAGTGTGTTTAGCCTCTCTCCTCCCCTTAATCTCTGGGTGGTTCAGGACTCAGCTGCAGATATGGACATTCAAGGTCTGTCCTCTTGTGTGGATCAGCTTGCTACAAGGATACAAAGCATTCAGGATTATGTAGTTCGCAGTCCTATGTCAGAACCTAAAATACCAATTCCTGAGCTGTTCTCTGGAGATAGATCTAGGTTTTTGAATTTCAAAAATAATTGTAAATTGTTTCTTTCTCTGAGACCTCGTTCCTCTGGTGACCCTGCTCAGCAAGTTAAAATTATTATTTCTTTGTTACGTGGCGACCCTCAAGATTGGGCATTCTCCCTGGCGCCAGGAGAGCCTGCATTGCTAAATGTGGATGCGTTTTTTCTGGCGCTTGGATTGCTTTATGAGGAACCTAATCTAGTAGACCAGGCAGAAAAGATTTTGCTGGCTCTCTCTCAGGGTCAGGATGAAGCAGAGGTTTACTGTCAGAAGTTTAGGAAGTGGTCTGTGGTCACTCAATGGAATGAGTGTGCCCTGGCAGCGATTTTCAGAAAGGGTCTTTCTGAAGCCCTTAAGGATGTTATGGTGGGGTTCCCCACGCTTACGGGTCTGAATGAGTCAATGTCTTTGGCCATTCAAATTGATCGGCGTTTACGGGAGCGCAAACCTGTGCACCATCTGGCGGTGTTTTCTGAACAGAAGCCTGAGTCTATGCAATGTGACAGGATTCTGACCAGAATTGAACGGCAAAATCACAGACGTCAGAATGGGTTGTGCTTTTACTGTGGTGACTCCACTCATGTTATCTCTGATTGTTCTAAGCGCACAAAGAGGTTCGCTAAGTCTGTCACCATTGGTACTGTACAGCCTAAATTCATTTTGTCTGTTACTTTGATTTGCTCTCTGTCATCCTACTCTGTTATGGCTTTTGTGGATTCAGGCGCTGCCCTGAATTTGATGGATTTGTCATTTGCCAGGCGCTGTGATTTTATCTTGGAGCCATTTCAATTCCCTATTCCACTAAAGGGAATTGATGCTACGCCATTGGCCAAGAATAAGCCTCAATACTGGACTCAAGTGACTATGTGCATGACTCCTGCACATCAGGAGGTTATTCGCTTTCTGGTGTTACATAATTTGCATGATGTTGTCGTGTTGGGTCTGCCATGGCTGCAGGTTCATAATCCAGTCCTGGATTGGAAAGCAATGTCTGTGTCAAGTTGGGGTTGTCAAGGGGTACATGGCGATGTTCCTTTGGTGTCAATTGCTTCTTCTACTCCTTCTGAAGTCCCTGAATTTTTGTCGGATTACAAGGATGTATTTGATGAGCCCAAATCCAGTGCCCTACCTCCTCATAGGGATTGTGATTGTGCCATAAATTTGATTCCTGGTAGTAAGTTCCCTAAGGGTCGACTTTTTAATTTATCTGTACCAGAACATACCGCTATGCGGAGCTATATAAAGGAGTCTTTGGAGAAAGGGCATATTCGTCCGTCCTCGTCACCTTTGGGTGCAGGGTTCTTTTTTGTGGCCAAGAAGGATGGTTCTCTGAGACCCTGTATAGATTATCGCCTTCTAAATAAAATCACGGTCAAATTTCAGTACCCTTTGCCTCTGCTGTCCGATCTGTTTGCTCGGATTAGGGGGGCTAGTTGGTTCACCAAGATAGATCTTCGAGGATCTTATAATCTTGTGCGTATAAAGCAGGGCGATGAATGGAAGACATCATTTAATACGCCCGAAGGTCATTTTGAGTACTTGGTGATGCCTTTTGGGCTTTCTAATGCCCCTTCCGTGTTTCAGTCCTTCATGCACGACATCTTCCGAGAGTATCTGGATAGATTCATGATTGTGTACCTGGATGATATTTTGGTCTTTTCTGATGATTGGGAGTCTCATGTGAAGCAGGTCAGGATGGTGTTTCAGGTCCTGCGTGCCAATGCCTTGTTTGTGAAGGGCTCTAAATGTCTCTTTGGAGTCCAGAAGGTTTCCTTTTTGGGCTTCATTCTTTCCCCTTCTACTATCGAGATGTATCCAGTTAAAGTCCAGGCCATCTATGACTGGACTCAACCTACATCGGTGAAGAGCCTTCAGAAGTTCTTGGGTTTGCTAATTTTTACCGGCGCTTCATCACTAATTTTTCTAGTGTGGTTAAGCCTTTGACGGATTTGACTAGAAAGGGTGCTGATGTGACTAATTGGTCTTCTGCGGCTGTTGAGGCCTTTCAGGAGCTGAAACGTCGGTATTCTTCGGCTCCTGTCTTGCGTCAGCCTGATGTCTCTCTTCCCTTTCAGGTCGAGGTTGATGCTTCTGAGATTGGAGCAGGGGCTGTCTTGTCACAGAGAAGCTCTGATGGCTCGGTGATGAGACCATGTGCTTTCTTTTCTAGAAAGTTTTCGCCTGCCGAGCGGAATTATGATGTTGGTAATCGGGAGTTGTTGGCAATGAAGTGGGCATTCGAGGAGTGGCGACATTGGCTTGAGGGAGCCAAGCATCGCGTGGTGGTCTTGACGGATCACAAGAATTTTATTTATCTCGAGTCTGCCAAGCGGTTAAATCCTAGACAAGCTCGATGGTCGCTGTTTTTCTCCCGTTTTGATTTCGTGGTTTCATACCTTCCGGGCTCAAAGAATGTGAAGGCTGATGCCCTTTCTAGGAGTTTTGTGCCTGACTCTCCGGGAGTTTCTGAGCCGGCTGGTATCCTCAGAGAGGGGGTGATCTTGTCTGCCATCTCCCCTGATTTGCGGCGGGTGCTGCAGGAGTTTCAGGCCGATATACCTGACCGTTGTCCACCGGAGAGACTGTTTGTCCCGGATAGATGGACCAGTAGAGTTATTTCCAAGGTTCATTCTTCAGTGTTAGCGGGTCATCCTGGGATCTTTGGTACCAGGGATTTGGTGGCTAGGTCCTTTTGGTGGCCTTCTTTGTCGCGGGATGTGCGTTCCTTTGTGCAGTCCTGTGGGATTTGTGCTCGGGCCAAGCCATGCTGTTCTCATGCCAGTGGATTGCTTTTGCCTTTGCCTGTCCCGAAGAGGCCTTGGACGCATATTTCCATGGATTTTATTTCGGATCTTCCAGTCTCTCAGAGGATGTCTGTCATCTGGGTGGTTTGTGATCGTTTTTCTAAAATGGTCCATTTGGTGCCTTTGCCTAAGTTACCCTCCTCCTCTGATTTGGTTCCTCTGTTTTTTCAGAATGTGGTCTGTTTGCATGGTATTCCGGAGAACATTGTGTCTGACAGAGGGTCCCAGTTTGTGTCCAGATTTTGGCGGTCCTTTTGTGCTAAGATGGGCATTGATTTGTCTTTTTCTTCGGCCTTCCATCCTCAGACGAATAGCCAAACCGAACGTACGAATCAGACCTTGGAAACTTATCTGAGATGTTTTGTTTCTGCTGATCAGGATGATTGGGTGACTTTTTTGCCATTGGCTGAGTTCGCCCTCAATAATCGGGCTAGTTCCGCTGCTTTGGTTTCACCTTTTTTTTGTAATTCTGGTTTTCATCCTCGTTTTTCCTCAGGTCAGGTTGAGCATTCTGACTGTCCTGGGGTGGATTCTGTGGTGGATAGGTTGCAGCAGATTTGGAACCACGTAGTGGACAATTTGACGTTGTCACAGAAGGCTCAGCGCTTTGCTAATCGCCGTCGCTGTGTGGGTCCCCGACTTCGTGTGGGGGATTTGGTATGGTTGTCGTCTCGTTATTTTCCTATGAAGGTTTCCTCTCCTAAGTTCAAACCTCGTTTCATCGGTCCTTCTAAGATTTTGGAAATCCTCAATCCGGTGTCATTTCGTTTGGACCTCCCAGCATCTTTTGCCATTCATAATGTGTTCCATAGGTCATTGTTGCGGAGGTATGTGGTGCCTGTGGTTCCGTCTGTTGACCCTCCTGCTCCGGTGTTGGTCGAGGGAGAATTGGAGTATGTGGTGGAGAAGATCTTGGATTCTCGTGTTTCGAGACGGAAGCTTCAGTACTTGGTTAAATGGAAGGGCTATGGTCAGGAGGATAATTCCTGGGTTGTTGCCTCTGATGTCCATGCTGCCGATTTGGTTTGTGCCTTTCGTTTGGCTTGTCCTGATCAGCCTGGGGGCTATGGTGAGGGTTCGGTGACCCCTCCTCAAGGGGGGGGGTACTGTTGTGAATTCTGTTCTCGGGCTCCCTCCTGTGGTCATGAGTGGTACTTTGTGAGTTCTGTTCATGGGCTCCCTCTGGTGGCTTTTAGTGTTACGGCTGGTCTGTAGCTGGACTCCAGCTGCCTCATTTCCTGCTAGGCCTGCTGCCTATTTAACTCCATCTGGACCTTTACTTGTTGCCTGCTGTCGTTGTATTCAGTACTGGTTCAGATCTCTCTGGGACTTCCCTTGTGACCTGTCTCCTCGTGAGAAGCTAAGTTCATGCTAGTCCTTTTTTGCTCATTTCTATTTGAAAATGTTTCTCAGTATGTTATGAGTTTAGTCCAGCTTGCTTATATGCTATTTGATTGCTAGCTGGAAGCTCTGGTGTGCGGAGTTGCGCCCCTCACATCGTGAGTCGGTGTGGGGGTCTTTTTGTATTCTCTGCGTGGATACTTTTGTAGTATTTTATACTGACCGCACAGATTCCTTGCTATCTTCTGACTTTTTAGTTATTAGCGGGCCTCAATTGCTAAAACCTATTTTCATTTCTATGTTTGTGTTTTCCCCTTAAACTCACCGTTATTATTTGTGGGGGGCTGCTTACACTTTGGGGAAAATTTCTCTGAGGCAAGTGAGGCTTTGTTTCTCTCTAGGGGTAGCTAGTTTCTCAGGCTGTGAACGAGGCGTCTAGGCCGAGTTAGGAACGCTCCACGGCTGCCTATAGTGTGGTTTGATAGGATCAGAATTGCGGTCAGTAAAGTTCCCACATTCCCAGAGCTTGTCCGTATTTTTGGGTTTACTTATCAGGTCAGTTCATGTGTTCTAACCACCAGGATCATAACAGGTTTCACCCTTCTTTTGTAACTCTGGTTTTCATCCTCGTTTTTCTTCAGGGCAGGTTGAGCCTTCTGATTGTCCTGGGGTGGACTCTGTGGTTGACAGGTTGCAGCAAATTTGGGCTCATGTTGTTGACAATTTGGTGTTGTCTCAGGAGGGGGCTCAGCGTTTTGCTAACCGTCGTCGGTGTGTTGGTTCCCGGCTTCGGGTTGGGGATTTGGTCTGGTTGTCTTCCCGTCATGTCCCTATGAAGGTTTCTTCCCCTAAGTTTAAGCCTCGGTTTATTGGCCCTTATAGGATTTCTGAGATTATCAATCCAG
Organism: Ranitomeya variabilis; assembly: GCF_051348905.1. Classification (NCBI taxonomy): domain Eukaryota; kingdom Metazoa; phylum Chordata; class Amphibia; order Anura; family Dendrobatidae; genus Ranitomeya; species Ranitomeya variabilis. The sequence continues at coordinate 532,534,915 of NC_135236.1, forward strand.
TGTCTTTTCGTTTGGCCCTTCCAGCCTCTTTTTCCATCCATAATGTTTTTCATAGATCTTTGTTGCGGAAATATGTGGTGCCTGTTGTTCCCTCTGTTGATCCTCCTGCTCCGGTGTTGATTGATGGGGAGTTGGAGTATGTGGTTGAGAAGATTTTGAATTCTCGTTTTTCGAGGCGGAAGCTTCAGTATCTTGTCAAATGGAAGGGTTATGGCCAGGAGGATAATTCTTGGGTTGTTGCCTCCGATGTTCATGCTGATGATTTGGTTCGTGCCTTTCATTTGGCTCGTCCGGATCGGCCTGGGGGCTCTGGTGATGGTTCGGTGACCCCTCCTCAAGGGGGGGGTACTGTTGTGAATTCTGCTCTTGGGCTCCCTCCGGTGGTTGTAAGTGGTAGCGCTGCTGTCTCTGAATCGCAGCATTTATCAGGTGTGTTCACTTTTTGCAATTTTGACTGGGCTATTTAGTCTTGCTTCACCCTTTAGTCAGTGCCAGTTGTCCATTGTTCCTGGAGGATTCACATCCCTGCCTGGTCTCTTCTGCTTTGCAGTTCATTTCAACAAAGATAAGTTCTGGCCTTGATTTTTGCTGTCCACATGCTGTGGCCTTATTGTTCAGTTCTTTTCCATGTTTTTGTCTTGTTCAGCTTGGTCTGTATAAGGATTTGTTTAGCCAAGCTGGTATCTCTGGAGATGCAGATATACCCTCCATATCTATAGTTAGTTGTGGAGATTTTGTATTTTCTGTGGTGGATATTTTCTAGTGTTTTAATACTGACCGCATAGTACTCTGTCCTATCCTTTCTATTTAGCTAGAAGCGGCCTCCTTTGCTAAATTCTCATTTCAGTCTGTGTATGTTTTTTTCCCTCTCCTCTCACAGTCAATATTTGTGGGGGGCTGTCTATCCTTTGGGGATTTTCTCTGAGGCAAGATAGTTTTCCCTTTTCTATCTCTAGGGGTAATTAGTCCTCCGGCTGTGTCGAAATGTCTAGGGAGCGCTAGGTACATTCCACGGCTACTTCTAGTTGTGTTAAGCTCAGGGTCTGCGGTCAGTACAGGTACCACCTTCTCCAGAGTATGTCTCATGCTGCTCTTAGGCCACCAGATCACAACACCAGACTTACTGTCTCCTTCTCCATAATCCTTAATATTCCAATTTCCAGACTCATAGTGTGACCCATACACAATACTAGATCACTATGTATGCTTCCATAGCAAGCACTATAAAAACACTGGAGAAGGCTAGGAGTTTTGATAAAAGATAGAAAAGCCTTATTTAATCACAATACAAAAAATGCTTAAAGACAGAAAGTATAAATAGATGTGTTATAGAAAAAACACCTGAAAGATTAAAGCACTCAGCACATCATTTACTTTGTATCATGACCATTATATAGGTAACGGATGAGGACAACAGATGAAAATAATCCCTTCCCTGAATATCCACAAGAAAAAAAGAAAGGATGAATCCCTCTTTTAAATAAATCAAGGCCCTTTCGTAAGCAATGTTCACAAATTGCCACCTGGGAAATTCCTATACATGTCCACCAGTTCTCTAAGGCATATCAGTTAGATATGCCCGACATGGTGGGCATAGAGGGGAGAGGGTAGGGAAAGGAAAAGAAAATCTCTCACCGTGTGCTTGAATGCTCACTGAACGCACCCCTTAATCCTGTAGAATGTAAGTCCGCAAGGGCAGGGTCCTCTTCCCTCTGTATCAGTCGGTCATTGTTAGTTTTGTTTACTGTAAGTGATATCTGTATTTTGATGCAACCCAGTCTAATGTACAGCACCATGGAATAAATGGTGCCATATAAATTAATAATAATAATAATAATTCATTTTCTGGAACAATTTTAAGGTTGTCAACACTTTTAGCTGTATTTCTATTAAAAAGGGAAAGGACAATTCTAGTGAAAAGTGTTAAACTGTGTATAATAGTTAACCTTGGGACATTTTCTACACATGGCATTGAAGAATAGTATATTTCTGTCTTTATTTCTGATCTTTATGTGTAATTTTTAAATAATATAAAGGAAGCAGAAAGTTTTGATGACAGATGATTTATTGATTTTTCCCATGTTATTATTCTCTTTAGTTAGCTTTTATCACACTGACAGCATGTAATTTAAATGGCAAACAATGACATGTAATTAGATTTATTATAAACATGTGGTGTTTATGCAGTACAATGTTATCAGTGAAATCTGCTTCTTTCTCTGCCAGGACTGATTATTCATTCTAAAAATTCTCAATGTACTGTTAAAATCTTTGTTCAGTGAAGACAGATTTTTACATTACTGAAATAGATGGCAGAGATGGCAGTTGTGATGACACAGCATTTCTTCTTAATTATGCCAGACGTAAATTGAGTAGGCCCAGAATCATAAACTGTTGTCTGAAGTATTGACTCTTCTTGTAGGATGTATATTTACCTCTAATATAATCTCCTACAGTTTATCTTCTATTATCTTTGCAAAACACTGTGGCACTAGAGTTCTAGTTCTCTTCCTCTCTGAAGAGACAATTTGCATAATTAGCATATTTACCAGAGGAGCATTGCGGCTTTGCATGCTTAGCATGTCAATCTCCGCAAGAAGAAATGATACTTCTTGGATATCGGTCGGACGCCTCTCACACAGCCAAACCAGATCTCCGCTTTGCACTGACGAGGGGCAGTACCCCGAAACACAGTGTCTGCAAATTGAGATTCTGGTTTGGCTATTATTCTAAGTCATGTGACAAGGCTCGTTAAAGGGTCAACATTGACTTGTAGGATTGCTACCTTCCAATAGGTGGCACTAGAGTTCTAGTTCTCTTCCTCTCTGAAGAGACAATTTGCATACTTTGCCTGGCCAGTAATGCCTGGCCACTGGACAATGATGTTTGCTGATATGTTGATTACTTATATTGTTTATGCCAGCCAGATTCTTGGCATTCAAAAGAGAGGAGGAAAGACTTTGTAATAAATTACATAATTGAACAATGCAGGTTGGCGTCATTCACATCTTTCTCTGACCTCTGGATGCTGGTTGAAGGCCAGTTGAGAACTATATAAAGAAACATTTTCTTCTGATCTGCATGACTCTTCAGGATCTCAGCTTATGATACTACGGACCTGACTGGAAGAACACAGGACTGCTTCACTGACCTTCACTGAAACCCCAGAGATGTCTGAGAGAATCCAGGTTGGGACAGTCGGGTCACTTGGGTACATACCACACTGCTCTTGGTTAGCTTCCTAAGTTTGTCATTACCTCCTCGCTGTGGGGCCCACCAAACGTGGGGACAGTCGGGTCACTTGGGTACATACCTCACTGCTCTTGGTTAGCTTCCTAAGCTTGTCATTACCTCCTCGCTGTGGGGGCCCACCAAACGTGGGGAGCCACTGGTGGGGGTATGCAACACTGGAAACAGCTCTAATCAAAGTGAGTCAGAGGAAGGGTGAGACTGTAATTTACACCATCTTGGGTATTTGCTGGGACTGTTCTGTATACTATTGTGTGTTGGTGGTTCAATAAATTATTGCCACTGTTTTACCCTCACCCTGTGTTGTCTAAGTAGTGTTCTGCCCACGGGGAAAGTGAGCGGGCGTTCAGTTGGTATGAGCCCTGGTCCATGCGGTCTTTCTTAAGACAGCCAGGCCAGGGGACGAGAGCACCCACTGACCACCCGTGTCTCCACAGCAGTTACTTCTGATAAGGTACTATGTGGAAGGGAGAAGGAGTAGCTCTGCCTCTAGTTCCTTCCCCCTCCTCTACATAGAATCTTATCAGAAACCAATAATGGTAAAGTGCGAGATAAGGAAAAAGTAATCATAATAATAAATAACTTACTGCAAAAAAATGATTACAAGAAAAAAAGTTTATAATGGTAATTGTCCCAACACAGGGGACACAATTGACACGTATTGGTGAGTGAATCAAAGAGGAAAAAACTCCCTAGAAGTAATAATACAAGTAGAAAAGATAAAACGTAACCAATTCATAATGACATGTGCACAATGGAAATAAGAATGGCATGCCAGGATAAAATTGTATTGAAGTAAAAGAAGTAAAGAGTTACCGTAATAAATTTAAGAGTATAATAGTCTGCATTCTGGCAGAGAAGATTAAAGGGACTTATAAAATTACCATTACTCACTTTTTTGTATTTTAATTGATTTTTTAAATAAAAGTTATTTATTTTGAATAATTTTTCTCTGTCCTGAACTTTATTATTATTGGTGTTTGCTTTATGCTATTGCTATTTGGGACTGACTTCCTCTCTCTGGATTATGTTTTCGGTTCGTAGAATCTTATCAGTAGCCTCTGCCACTGCAGACAGATTTTACCACTAAAATGAGAATTTTTGAGAAAGGCAGATTTCTGTGATATTATAGAGTCACTCATTTTCACATGTACTATTGATTTATAAAATTAAAATGATGTTTACTTTTTAACCCCTTCACACCGCAGCCCTTTTTCGTTTTTGCATTTCTGTTTTTCACTCCCCTTCTTCCCAGACCCATAACTTTATTTTTCCATCAATATGGCCATGTGAGCGCTTGTTTTTGCTGGACAAGTTGTACTTTTGAATGACGCCATTAGTTTTACCATGTCGTGTACTCGAAAATGGGAAAAAAATTCCAAGTGTGGTGAAATTGCAAAAAAAAAGTGCAATTCCACAACTGTTTTTTGGACTTTTTTATTTAACATTTTCACCAAATGCTAAAACTGCCACTATGATTTTCCAGGTCATTACGAGTTCATAGATACCAAACAGGTGAAGGTTGTTTTTTATTTAAAAGGTGAAAAAAAAGTCCAAATTTTGTTAAAAAAAAAATAAAATAAAATTTCAAGACCCATAGCATCTCCATTTTTTCATCATCTGGGGTAGGGTGAGGGCTTATTTTTTGCGTGCTGAGCTGACGTTTTTAATTATACCATTTTGGTGTAGATATAATGCCTGTTATTGCCCTTTGCATTTTTTGTCGTTACACCATCTACTGATCGGATTAATTCTTTTTATAGCTTGATAGATCACGAAATTCTGAACGTGGCAATACCAAATGTATATATGTGTGTATATATATATATATATATATATATATATATATATATATATATATATATATATATATATTATCCAGAAAAATGAAGGCAGCACTCCAATAGAAAAAATAAAAGTGGTCCACATCCTGGACTGAAACGTCGCACATGGGCCAATAAACCACTTTTATTTTTTCTATTGGAGTGCTGCCTTCATTTTTCTGGATAATAGCATGAGGTTTGGTAAATACCTGGAAGGATTTTTTGCACCCTTTGTTTTCTTTTGGTGCTGCTTTTTGTTTGTTTTCTTTATATATATATATATATATATATATATATATATATATATATATATATATATATATATATTTTACTTTCTGCATGCATCAATAGTCTCCATGGGAGACTAGAAGCTGCAGTTGTCTGATCGCCTATGCTACATACAGGCGATGATCAGATCTGCCTGTATGTAGCAGAATTGCTCACTTGCTATGAGCGCCGACCACCGGGCGGTGCTCCTAGAAATCTGGCAATGACAACCATAGAGGTCTGCTGGAGACCTCTGGTTGTCATGCCGACCCATCGTGAGCCACGATCATGAGACGGGGTCACCAATGGGCAGGATTAGTGACGTACTTCTGACGCAATCACAGTAACTGCTGCTGTCAGCGATTGACAGCGGTGTTTACCGGGTTAACAGCCACAGGTGGATCGCGATTCCACCAGAGGATGTTAGGGGTACATGTCAGCTGTTCAAAACAGCCAATATCAAAGGGAGGGATGCGACATGCGGCGTACTAGTGCGGCGCATGTCGTGAAGGGGTTAAGAGGAACCTGTCAAATTGACCAAGCAGTTCTATCTGTGGGTAGCATGTTATATAGCAGAAAACAACTGTATATATGTCTATTCAATTCATTCAGCTGCCCACAAATAGCATACTAAATATAACAAGTTATCTTTAATCTGTAAGTGACCATGTACATGGCAATGCTACAGTTCGGTAATTAGAAATCTACAGCAATCATTGTATTCACAAGGTATCTCACTAACCCTCCAATAATATTGACAAAAAAAAATCAAAAACAAACATACACTTGTAGGAGATAGTACATATTTAATCAGGAAACAAGGCAGTGACGCTTTACTGACCCCTAGTGCTCATTGTAACTCTTTGTTTTGTTGCTTGCCTGCAAAGGTTACTCATGACATAACATTAGGTGAACTGTTACTTATGTGTACAACTAAATGACAGTTATATTTCCAGTCCAACAACACAAATATGTCAGAACTTGTATAAAAACACATACACTGAATACATTACCAGAATATAAAAATCAAGCATCAACTTTTCCTTTTTCTTCTGATGCTCCTCAGGTACAGCAGGTATATTACTCAGAATCCTGTTGTGTATTATTTCTTATGTTCTGAGATGTTAAGTATATCAAAGTTCCAGTCCTAAAAGTCTGTGGATTTTTTTGCAATATAAAATTATTTTTTACCTATTATATTGGTGACCTTTATTTAAAAAACAGTCACACACATAGATATACAGTTTGCAGCCCAACCCAAGCGTCAGACCTCTTTCTTGTTTGAGTGTCCCTCCCAGCATAGATGTGAGATTTGTATGCAGAGTGCTACTGTCTTCTTTAGCTCATTTCTCAGCACAGCTTTTATCCTGCACTTGTTTCCTCTCCATGCCCTTTCCTATAGCCTGTTTTCTCTCTTTGAGACTGTACATTCTTTCTCCAGTGACAACACTGTGGAGATCTGTGTGCAACACAATTCCTGCTGCTATCTCTAACACTAGGAGGAGGGAGAGAGTGAAGAGGGCAGTGGGATCCAGGTGCAAAGCTCTAATGGATTTGTATAACCTTTCTAAAAGCACTAAGCTAGAAAAAGTACTTACAAACACGCTGCAGCAACAAAAAGTAAAATGTTTAATGAATACTATTTAGAAGTTGCTTGAGTTTGCAAGGATATCACAGTAAACTTTTCACCCCTCTTGAATACCAAGAATAATATATTAACGTCTTAATATTTAACGTATACAATATATCTCTGTTGTGCACATATACTAGTTTCTGCTCTATGATGGGTATATACGTTGTGCTAATCATCCGATACTCGTTCTGTACATGGCACAATCAGCTGCAGGAGCCACACTGATGTAACCATTCAAGCTCTTGCTGTAACTGCTGTATCATTGTTCTCACTGGTATCAGCAGCTTAAACCTTCAATAGTGACATAAACTCATAAGGAGTTTGATAATAAGAGAGTGCTTCCTTTGTCAGCACATTCGCTCCTCCACAGCGCGATCGTGGAGAGCCGATGGGTTGAATTGGCAAATTGGGATCTACCAATCGCTTCTGGGACTATACCATAGCCTATCAGATTCTCCATGAAGTAGGGTCTATTAGGCTACCTATGAGTCTTACACTTACAGTATGAGGCAAGGCACTACATTAGTAGTGCATTGTATTACTCATGTGGTCAAAGGATGGCATATGCAAGTTCCCTTGGGACATATTTTTTACTCTGCTTTTTTTTTAAATAAAAAAGAAGAAAAATAAAGGAAAAAAAAAGAATTCCCAAAATTTCAGTTTTCCCAATGTAAATTGTTTTAAAAACTAAAGTGATTTTCTGGTGCAAAAGTAGGCAATCATCAAAAAAGCCTTGGATATTACCCTAATTGTATTGACCCTTCCTACAAAAAATGTACCATTTATCCACATGTTGAATCCTCTTAGAAAAAAAATACAAAAATAATGGTAAAATTGCTGTTGTTTTTTTCAAGCCTCACAAAACCTAAGTAAATAATTAATGATTAAAAAGTCAGATGTATCCAAAAAATGGCACAAGTAAAAATGACAACTTCTTCCACAAAAATAAGCCTTCACAAAACTCTGTTCACAGAAAAATAAAAGTTATTGATCTGAGAATATTGCGATCGCCTTCAAAATGAGATGGGTTCTAATTGTTTACATCCATTTTAAATTGACATAATTGTCCCGACCTGCAAAATAACATTAAGATGTCAATTAACCCTTTGACTCTACATTCAATTTGCGTTTTTACATTTGCATTTTTCCTTCCCTTCTTTCAAGAGTCATAACTTCTTTAGTGTTTTTGAAGGATGAGTTTTCAAATGGTAAAAAAATGCAATTCATGCATTATTTTTTGGGATTTGTTTTTACAGTATTCATTGTATAATAAAAATAACCTGGAATCATGATTCTTTAGGTTAGCACAATTACAGTGATACGAAGCTCGTATAGATATATTTTTTGCAAAAAAAAAATGTTTGTTTTTATGTCAGAATTTTCTGAGCCTGTAACATTTTGATTTTTTTTATATTGCATTTTTCTAGGTAGGTGTGAGGATGGAAAAAACTTAAATCTAGTGTTTTGAACTTTTTTATTTTTTCAGTGTTTACCATATGTATGGGTTAATTGATTTTATATTTTAATACTCTGTACTTTTATGGACGCAGTGATTCCAAATATGTTTTTTTTTTTTTTTTTTTTAATAGGTTAAAGGGTTTGAAACAAATTTTAATATTTTTTTAAATTTTTTTTTGTTTTTAGGGAATTTGAACCTGCAATCACCTGATTGTTTTTACAATATACTGCAATGCTACAATATTGCAGTATATAGGGAGAACACTCAGCTTGGGGTTGAGCACACTAGCATCTGATCCATTTAAATGCCACTGTCAGCGACTGATAGCGGCATCTAAATGATTAATAGCAGCAATCTGAGACTGATGTCGGCTACGTGCATGAAGGGAGCTCAGCTCTTAAAACCCCCCCCCCCCCCCCCCATACACACGATAATCCCAGTACTGAGGTACAGGTACATTATTTTGCACGAAGGAGATAACTAAATAGTGAATGGTGATTTTAAAAAAATCCAGAAATGCCATTTCTTTTGTTCATTCTTTTTAGCAAAATTGCAATAAAAAGTTAACAAAATGTCGCATGTCCCAGAAAAAGATACCACTGAAAACTACATCTTGTCACACAAAAAACAATCCTCATACAGCTCGATTGATGGAAATACTGAAAAACGCATGGCTCTCAGAATTTGGCAATATAAAAACAAATTAATTTTTTTCAACCAGTGTATATATTGTATAAAAGTCAGAAAACATAAATAAAACCAGTGTAAAACATACAAAAATCTCAGCTATGTGTATATTAAACACAATGACTAAAGACAATTCCATACACCATGAACAACTATTGGGAGGTAACAACTCAAAAAAGTTTAGTAGAGTCTAAGGGATACGCAACCACTAAGCAAGTAGGAGTGCTGTCAGAAAAGGACGTAAATTAAGTAGAAGAAGAACCTTCGGCACAATACATAAATTTGATGAGAATGTGAAGCCATGTGCAGGCGTCCTCCAGGGTCCACATTCTCATAACCAAAATTACACATGTTCACTACTACCGCAGATAATCCTTGATAAAGGCCAATATAGGCCCAAAAGTTGGGCTTTTTTTGTTGATGCCAAAGTATGCTTGCTATAAACAAATCGCATCATTTACTGTAAATTTACATATTGTGCCAAAAGTTCTTCTATTTAACTCTAAAAGTTTGGTACGAATAGATAACGATTAAATAAGCAAATAATAGAAGAACAACTTCTTAAAAGGCAAAGCTCAATGTCAAAGTGACTATAAGCCATAATTCAAATAAATAACTGACTATACTTGACAAAATAAAACACAGATTAAATAAAATGTATAGTAGATGAGTTTGACACATTATATGTAATTTCCTATGATGAGTTAATGAGTAAAATGCTCTCACACTGTGAATAATAAGTTTAACACTTGTACATACAATGTAGGATCCGTAATCGCAGTCCTGTGGATGTGGCAAGAAAACTAAATTCCACTTGTATGAAGTATAGCCTGGTTATAAAATAAAAAGCTTCTCCATGCTGTGGCACCCCTACTGGCAGCATTCATAGCAATCTCGAGCATACAGTTCGTATGGCACCACTGAACGAGTGACGTCACCGCTGCAAGTACGGTGGTCTACAGAGACCAAAAAGCATTCTACGAGTTTCAGAAATTAACAGAGAAAAACCATAGCAGAATTGGTTTTCTATTTATACATAACAAGTTATATGTATCCTAAAGTGGTGCTACTGACGAATACAATTCATCACGCAAAAAACAAGCCCTCGCACAGCTACTTTAACAAAAAATCTAAAAGCATTATGGCTCTTGGAATGTGATGACAAAAATATACTGTACAAAAGATTCTTAGAAGGTGATTAATCTGTCTGCACATGTTTTGACACACTCTCAGATCAAATTGTTAGAAAGAGGTCATACGTTGTCCCTTTCCTCCCATTTAGACCCCTTTACTGCGATATAGGATTTGAATTTATTCGCAAGAAAAATTGGGCTGAAAAAGCTACATTTTAAACCTGAGGAGTTTGACTCTACTTTTCCTGCCACATCGGTGGATAGAGAGGCCATTGAGATTTTGGAATCATTGGCTTTAGAGCAGGGGTGGTGAACCTCAGGCCCCAGGGCCATTTACGGCACTCGATGACCTTTTATCAGGCCCCCAAGCAGATTCTCAGGAACTGCATTCTTGGGCAGAGAGGTGTATTTTGATTAAAACCAGCTCATTAATTTCATCTTGCTCCGTTAGCACACACACAGTGTTCACTACTGAACACATAAGGGCATGCAATGAAAGATTACGTCCTGAAACCAGTGCCAGAGTCAGGATGTTCTTTGTGGGCGGAGTTTGTTCGGTTCCCAAAGGATGGTATAAATATCCAAATGGCCCTTGGTAGAAAAAAGATTCCCCACCCCTGCCTTAGAGAATGAACAGCATGAGGTAAGTACCATTCCATCTCAGCTTTTTATCAAGTCTAAAAATTTCCCATCCCTCAATTTATGTCCAGCAGTAGAGGTGTTTACCTGTCTGGTAACTAAGGATATTGAATTATTGGCACAATCCCAGAAATATAGGGATAATTTATCAAGAGAGGAGAGTGATGCTTTAAAGGGTTTGGTTGGATGGGATGATGTAGTCTTCAAGTCAGCGGACAAGGGGGGAATCTAGTGATATGGCCTATTGAGATGTATGAGAGACAGGCTCATAAACTACTAAAGGATGATAAATGTTATCGGAAATTGACCTTTAATCCAATATCTTCGTTTCAACAGGATCTGATCTCTATCCTGGAGAGGGCATTTAATGACGGCTTGATCTCTAAGATGTTTTTAGATCGGATCCGTGACCATCAACCTAAACTACCAACATTTTACCTCATTCCAAAGGTACACAAGAATGCGTTGGACCCCCCAGGGAGACCATTTGTGGCTGGGAATGGGGGTTTATGTGAGATCATTTCCTATGTCGTTGATTACTTCTTAAAACCTATTGTCTCCACTCTCCCTTCCTTCATCAGGGATATGAACCAAGCCCTACAGCGCATTGACCAATTACAGTTGGAGGATCATCAGATTCTGGTCACGGCAGATATAGAAGCTCTTTACACCTTCATTAGACACAGTGACAGTTTAGCAGCTACTGCATGGTTTTTGCGTTCCAGAAATATTGAAGGCCGGTTAGCAGACCTTATTCTAACCCTACTGGAATTCATTCTGAGACGCAATACCTTTATCTTTGATCACAAGATTTACCTCCAACTCCAAGGTATGGCTATGGGGGCCTCCTGTGCCCCCTCGTATGCAAATTTATTTCTAGGAGATTGGGAGAGAGATCTTTTTGGGAGATGGTATTGAGGAAATGGGGAAAGTCCATAGTTGGATGAGATACATTGACAACGTGATGTTTTTTTTGGGAGGATACAGAAGAAGATTTGGGAAGACTGATGAGGAAACTTAATGACAATGATATTAATGTGAGGCTCATCTTTAAATCTGGCAGGAGTTTGGAGTTCCTGGACATTTGGGTTGAAGCCTCAAGCGATGGAACTATTCATAGATGTATTCAGAAAACCAACAGCTACGAATTCATACCTGAATGCTGATTCTGCCCATCTGATTAGCACTATTCGTGGCATCCCCATAGGTCAGTTCCTACGTGCTAAAAGAATTTGCTCAGATGTAACCACTTTTGAGAAACAGTGTGAAGAACTGACTAGGAGGTTTGAAGACAGGGGTTATAGTCGAAGGATGATTAGAAGGGGGCACAAAAGGGCTATTGCTACCTCTAGGAATGATCTGCTATATAACAATAACATTAAAGAGAGTGGGGATGATAAACAGGTGCGTTTCATTTCCACTTTTAATGGTCAATGGAGTAACCTGAAGGAATTGATCGAGCAACACTGGAAAGTCCTTTTAACTGATCCTGTCCTGAAACAAGCTTTGCCCCCCTTCTCCACAATGTGTAGCTCATCGTTCAGCCAATTTTAAAGACTTATTGCTGCATAGCCACTATGACCCTAAAAGTTCTCTCAACAATAGACAGTCATCTCCAGGCTTTTTTCCTTGCGGCTTATGCAAGGCTTATCTAAATCTAGACAAATAAAAAAAAATTGCAATTTTGATGGGACACGCCTACAGTACAGACCAAAAGTTTGGACACACCTTCTCATTTAAAGATTTTTCTGTATTTTCATGACTATGAAAATTGTACATTCACACTGAAGGCATCAAACTATGAATTAACACATGTGGAATTATATATTTAATAGTGATGAGCGAATATACTCATTACTCGAGATTTCCGAGCACACTCGGGTGACCTCCGAGTATTTTTTAGTGCTCGGAGATTTAGTTTTCATTGCCGCAGCTGAATGATTTCATCTGTTAGCCAGCATAAGTACATGTGGGGGTTGCCTGGTTGCTAGGGAATCCCCTCATGTAATCAAGCTGGCTAAGAGATGTAAATCATTGAGCTGAGGTGAGGAAAACTAAATTTCCGAGCACTAGAAAATACTCGGAGGTCACCCGAGCGTGCTCGGGAAATCTCGAGTAACGAGTATATTCGCTCATCACTAATACTTAACAAAAAAGTGTGAAACAACTGAAATTATGTCTTATATTCTAGGTTCTTCAAAGTAGCCACCTTTTGCTTTGATGACTGCTTTGCACACTCTTGGCATTCTCTTGATGAGCTTCAAGAGGTAGTCACCAGGAATGGTTTTCACTTCACAGGTGTGCCCTGTCAGATTTAATAAGTGGGATTTCTTGCCTTATAAATGGGGTTGGGACCATCAGTTGTGTTATGCAGAAGTCTGGTGGATACACAGCTGATAGTCCTACTGAATAGACTGTTAGAATTTGTATTATGGCAAGAAAAAAGCAGCAAAGTAAAAAAAACGAGTGGCCATCATTACTTTAAGAAATGAAGGTCAGTCAGTCTGAAAAATTGGGAAACTTTGAAAATGTCCCCAAGTGCAGTGGCAAAAACCATCAAGCGCTACAAAGAAACTGCTCACATGAGGACCACCCCAGGAAGGGAAGACCAAGAGTCACCTCTGCTTCTGAGGATAAGTTTATCCGAGTCACCAGCCTCAGAAATCGCAGGTTGACAGCAGCTCAGATTAGAGACCAGGTCAATGCCACACAGAGTTCTAGCAGCAGACACATCTCTACAACAACTGTAAAGAGGAGACTTTGTGCAGCAGGCCTTCATGGTAAAATAGCTGCTAGGAAACCACTGCTAAGGACAGGCAATAAGCAGAAGAGACTAGTTGTTAGGGGTCGAGTTCCCGCCTCTGCACAGGGGGAATCTCAGGCCATCTCTGCTGCGGTCTCCCATTCTTCTCCTGCCGCAGTGGAGCCTGCTCAGCAGAGACTTCGGTCCCAGCGTCTCGCTCAGTCTGACTCTGTACAAAGAGTTACTGCTGCCTTTCCTGCTTCTGCCATTGAAGTCAGTGCTGGGCAGCGGCGAGCAGACGCTTCTGGGACTAAGTCCTGCTTTTCTCGTTTTGAGCATGACCAGAGTAAGATCTCTCAGTGGAGATCGAGGGTCACATGATCAGATACTGCAGCTAAGGCCATTAGTCCTTCAGGAAGGTCCTGTAGGTGCTCACGCTCTGTGGCAGCCTCTCATTGGTCCTTCTAGGAAGGTCCTGTACGTGCTGCAACTATTTAAGGCTCGCATGGCCGCACGGCCATGCGCTAGTATTGTTCTTTGTTATGTGCTTTGTGCCAGTGTGGTCACGTGAGAGTGTGTTCAGGGACCTGGCTGAAATAAGCCCCTAGAATGCTGGCATCTCCGGCGAGGAGTTTGTGTTTTTATGTATTCAGGGACCTGGCTGAAATAAGCCCCTAGAATGCTGGCACCTCCGGCGAGGAATTTTGTGTGCATGCGTGACCACTGACTGCTCTCTGTTTGGGCAGTTAGCCTGTGCCTCTGTGAAGTCTAACAGGGCACAGTGCTTTGCTTTCACGGCTACTCGGTGAATTAACTGAGTTAGTCCATACCGCCATATAGTGCCGCCGTTTGCTAGCAGCACATAGTCCTACATGGTGGATCCCGGGCTGCGAACGCACCAATATCAATAAAAACATCTCTATTTACTCGGTGCGTTCCGCTAGCCCTAACACTTGTTTGGGCTAAAGAACACAAGGAATGGACATTAGACCAGTGGAAATCTGTGCTTTGGTCTGATTAGTCCAAATTTGAGATCTTTGGTTCCAACCACCGTTTCTTTGTGCGATGCAGAAAAGGTGAATGGATGGACTCTACATGCCTGGTTCCCACCGTGAAGAATGGAGGAGGAGGTGTGATGGTGTGGGGGTGCTTTGCTGGTGACACTGTTGGGGATTTATTCAAAATTGAAGGCATACTGAACCAGCATGGCTACCACTGCATCTTGCAGCGGCATGCTATTCCATCCGGTTTACATTTAGTTGACTAAGCCCGAACATGCTTGAGAAAGACCTCTATGGTCAAAACATTGCTCGGATATGGCAGAATAAACTTGTTCTTTAATTACTACACTCGGATGGAGCGCTGGTCCTTCACTATTTTTGATTTAGTGGAAAGTATGTTGATTTTTCTATTTATACATAGCAAGTTTTATGTATCCTAAAGTGGTGCTACTGACGAATACAATTCATCAAGCAAAAAACAAGCCCTAGTACAGCTACATTAACAAAAAATCTAAAAGCATTAAGGCTCTTGGAATGTGACCGCAAAAATATACTGTATGTGATGCTGAGTCACTTCTCTTGACCAATTCAGGAAACAAGATAGTCAGGAGTCCGAGGTCAAAAGCCAGAAAGGTACATCATAAACAGAAGGAAGAGACAAAGGTGTAATCAGGTAATGTTCCAAGGTCAAAATACTAGGAGGATAGCGGATCAGAGCCAAAGCGATTAAACAGATGGATGGTCAGAACGAGGTCCAAAGTCATGCAACGAAAGATCTACAAACAGAACTCAAGGCACAGAGAGACAAACCACATAATAGCTGAATGTACGTCTGGCAGAGGACTGGGAGTAACAGCCCAGTTATATAGCCTGGCAATCACCTGGAATAATGAACACCTGGTGACAGCCAGCGCTTCCCAGTCTCAGATTGACAGCTCAGCATACCCATGCACCAGACTGGATGACAGCTGTCAATCAAAGTACTGACAGCTTCAGCATGCCCCTGTACCAGATTGGATGGCTGAGCTGTCTGTAACTGCATCCCAGACACACAGAGGGGTGAAACCGTGACAGTGTATGTGCCTAATGAAAATATGGTCTTATGCCTCTTCCCTGCTATCCACATTGTCCTGTTAAACCTTGTATCATTTCTTACCAGTCACATGGGCCTAAAATTGCTCATAGTTTTTTACCCCCTAATCTGAATATCCCCAGGATATACTTGTACACAAGCTCGGACTGGCACACAGGAGAATCCTCCGTTGGGCCACCACCCTCTTATATAAATAGTACTTGGCACAATATACTTGAATCACTATGTACAGATAAAAGCGGCATCTTAATAATTTATAAATCTATCCAGTTCATTGTTATATACATTTGTGAATGGGGATAAAGTCATATTCACATGTCGCTGAAAAGTGTGGCCCTGGAGTTAGTTAATGGTGGGTCCTTGGCACCTTAGTCTGACACTGCTTGTACACTAATCAATTGTTACATTTACTACTTGCATCCTCTGACTTTATTTGAAGGGCGGTGGATTATTTTTTGCATGATTGTTGATTCACAGAGCTTTTAACATAGTCCTGTGGAACAAAACAGAGATTGCAGCCCTAAAGTTCCAGAAATCATGGCAAAGTAGTTCTGGCACCAGTTATGATGTCGTAATGCAAATGGTTGTCGATCATAGTATTTATTATGGAAGACCAAATGGACCAATTCTAACTTATCGCTCTACAGAGCTTTTCTTGCTTATTCAGATGTTCTTTTGCAAACTATAAATGGCAACAGAATTCTTATATATTAGTTGCTTCTTCTTTGCGATCATCCTACGCATATTATTCTTGTACAGAGATCACAAGAATATTCTATGGCTCCTTAGGTGTTACTTTGGGGTTATTGTGATCTTTTGGAATATTATATGCCCTGCTCTTTTGATTTCTGTTGGATGAATTCTCTTGGGAAGAAGAACAATGATTTCTATGCTATATGCCAACATCTTTATAACCTTTTTTCAGAACTCTGAGCACTGAACATTTTTTTCTGATGTTCTTAAAAATCTCCTTAGACTGAGGAATGGCATATGTTTACAAACCTATTTGAAAAAGATTGAACTTGACAAGAAACCATGCAAGAAAGAAAAGAAGCATTGAACCAGGTGCACACAAAAAATAGAAGTTTATTATCAAGCAAGAAAATAAATATACAAAACGACAGGACAAGACTACATAAAGATAATGAATAATACACTGCATGCACCACATCTGAGGGAGTCACCTGAAGTAAGATGAACTCTTCTCCTACCCTAAAAAAAACACGTCATAAGTGGAGAAAATTTAAACCACAATCAATTATTAGTATACAAAGTAATAACTAATAACAAAGAACAGATCTGACCCCTCAATATTAAAAAAGTGTGATACAATGAAATGCCAGAGTATGACCTTAGGTGTTAGAGTAACTGTCATGAGGGTGTCAGGTCCCCCTGGACGACCTGGAGTTAGACGGTCACGTCGGGTAATAAATCGCATGTCTTCTTTAGAGATGGTGTGATGTGTTCCACATTAAATGGATTTAGTTATCTCTGGTGCTGAAGAGGTTAACGACCCTTTCTATGTTGGTCAGAAACATGCAGCTCCATTTCAGCTCCTTCTGATCTGGTCATTACCACTTCCTATAAAAACTGGCCAGACCTTCTTGTCCCTGCCGGTGAAAGATTCATCTTCTTGTGATGTGCTGAAGCTAAGTGGTTGGAGTGGAGTTGTTGTAGTAGTGAACTGTGAGTTGCTGTAGTATATTTGTGTTTATCTCCTGGTCCCTTTTCCCATTTAGTTTATTCCTACCTGTCCCTATCCTTCTCCCTATTGTTGGTTAGTGCTTTTGTATGATAAAGGTTTTTTGCTATCCCCGTTTTGTCTTTGTGTCTTGCTTACCTTACATTTCTATCCCATGCCTCATGGGGTGAGAGAGGGGACAGATCAGGGTTTAACAGGAGCAAAGTAAGGTTGGAGAGTCGGGCCTCTCTACCTTTAACCCCTTCCCGACCTTTGACGCCACGTAGGCGTCATGAAAGTCGGTGCCAATCCGACCCATGACGCCTATGTGGCGTCATGGAATGATCGCATCCCTGCAGATCGGGTGAAAGGGTTAACTCCTATTTTACCCGATCTGCAGGGAGAGGGGGAGTTGTACTTCAGCCCAGGGGGGGTGGCTTTGGCCCCACGTGGCTACGATCGCTCTGATTGGCTGTTGAAAGTGCAACAGCCAATCAGAGCAATTTGCAATATTTCACCTATGAAAATGGTGAAATATTGCAATCCAGCCATGGCCGATACTGCAATAGCATCTGCCATGGCTGGAAATCATGTTCTGCCCCCCCCACCGCCCCCGATCTCCTCCCCAGTCCTCCGTTCTCTCCGGTACCCCCCTCCGTCCCCCTGTCCGCTCCCCCGTGCTCCTGTCCGCTCCCCTGTGCTCCTGTCTGCTCCCCCGGTCCTCCGATCCCCCCCCCCCCTGTGCTCTGATCCACCCCCCCACCACCCCCTCATACTTACCGAGCCTCCCGAAGTCGGTCCGTCTTCTCCCTGGGCGCCGCCATCTTCCAAAATGGCGGGCGCATGCGCAGTGCGCCCACCGCATCTGCTGGCCGGCAAAGTACATTTTGATCGCCGTGGTAGGTTCTATCACAGCGATCAAAATAAAAAAATAATAAATAAACCCCCCCCCTTTATCACCCCCATAGGTAGGGACAATAATAAAATAAAGAAAATATATATATTTTTTTTTTCCACTAGGGTTAGGGTTAGAACTAGGGTTAGAACTAGAACTAGGGGTAGGGTTAGGGTTAGGGGTAGGGTTAGGGTTATGGCATGTGCACACAGTGCGGATTTGGCCGCGGATCCGCAGCGGATCGGCCGCGGATCCGCAGCGGATACACAGCGGATCCGCAGCGGATCGGCCGCGGATCGGCAGCGGATACACAGCGGATCGGCAGCGGATCGGCAGCGGATCGGCAGCGGATCCGCAGCGGATCGGCCGCGGATCCGCAGCGGATCCGCAGCGGATCGGCAGCGGATCGGCCGCGGATCGGCAGCGGATACACAGCGGATCCTGTCATGGTTCTCAATGGCAAGAGACCGTAGTAAAGCATACAAAAGGACTAGCTCTTGGAAGATGGGAACTCGAGCTGACTGTGAGCTAAACCTACCGCACAACTAACAGTGGCCGGGTAGCGTGCCTACATTTTATCCCTAGACGCCCAGCGCCAGCTGGAGGACTGCCTGACCCTAGCAGAGGAAAATACAGATCTGGCTTACCTCTAGAGAAATTTACCCCAAAAGGCAGACAGTAGCCCCCACATATATTGTCGGTGATTTTAGAGGAAATTGACATACGAAGTATGAAGATAGGTTTAGCAAATTGAGGTCCGCTTACTAGATAGTAGGAAGACAGAAAAGGGAACTTCACAGTCAGCTGAAAACCCTTTTCAAAACACCATCCTGAAATTACTTTAAGACTCTAATATCAACTCATGACACTAGAGTGGCAATTTCAGCTCACAAGAGCTTCCAGCCTCAGAAATATTCAAACACAGAGAACTGGAACAAAAATGCAAAACAAACTTAGGACTACAAGTCCAACTTAGCTGATAGTAGTCTAGGAGCAGGAACATGCAACAGAAAGGCTTCTGGTAACATTGTTGGCCGGCATAAAAATGACTGAGGAGCCAGGTTAAATAGAAAACTCCCACATCCTGATGGAAACAGGTGAACAGAGGAGATGAAGCACACAAGTTCAGTACCACCAGTGACCACCGGGGGAGCCCAGAAACCCAATTCACAACAGGATCCGCAGCGGATCCGCAGCGGATCGGCCGCGGATCCGCAGCGGATCGGCAGCGGATCCGCAGCGGATTGGCCGCGGATCCGCAGCGGAATGGCAGCGGATTGGCCGCGGATCCGCAGCGGATTGGCCGCGGATCCGCAGCGGATCCGCCAAGCGGATTGGCCGCTGCGAATTCGAAGCAGTTTTCCATCAGGTTTACAGTACCATGTACACCTAAGGAAAACCAAATCCGCTGTGCCCATGGTGCGGAAAATTCCGTGCAGAAACGCTGCGTTGTATTTTCCGCAGCATGTCAATTCTTTGTGCGGATTCCGCAGCATTTTACACCTGTTCCTCAATAGGAATCCGCAGGTGAAATCCGCACAAAAAAACACTGGAAATCTGCTGTAAATCCGCAGGTAAAACGCAGTGCCTTTTACCTGCAGATTTTTCAAAAATCGTGCGGAAAAATCTCACACGAATCCGCAACGTGGGCACATAGCCTTAGGGTTAGGGTTGGAATTAGAGTTAGGGTTGGAATTAGGGCTAGGGTTTGAAATAGGGTTAAGATTAGGCTTGTGGTTAGGGTTACGGATAGGGTTAGGGGTGTGTTGGGGTTACAGTTGTCGTTAGGGTTGGGATTAGGGTTAGGGTTGGGATTAGGGTTAGGATTAGGATTGGAATTAGGGTTACGGGTGTGTTGGGGTTAGGGTTGTGGTTAGGGGTGTGTTGGGGTTAGGGTTGTGATTAGGGTTATGGCTACAGTTGGGATTAGGGTTAGGGGTGTGTTGGGGTTAGTGTTGAAGTTAGAATTGAGGGGTTTCCACTGTTTAGGCACATCAGGGGTCTCCAAACGCAACATGGCGCCATCATTGATTCCAGCCAATCTTGCGTTCAAAAAGTCAAATGGTGCTCCCGCCCTTCCAAGCCCCGACGTGCACCCAAACAGTGGTTTACCCCCACATTTGGGGTACCAGCGTACTCAGGACAAACTGGGCAACAACTGTTGGGGTCCAATTTCTCCTGTTACCCTTGCAAAAATAAAAAATTACTTGCTAAAACATAATTTTTGAGGAAAGAACAATTATTTTTTATTTTCACGGCTCTGCGTTATAAACTTCTGTGAAGCACTTGGGGGTTGAAAGTGCTCACCACACATCTAGATAAGTTCCTTCGGGGGTCTAGTTTCCAAAATGGGGTCACTTGTGGGGTGTTTCTACTGTTTAGGCACATCAGGGGCTCTGCAAATGCAATGGGACGCCCGCAGACCATTCCATCAAAGTCTGCATTTCAAATGTCACTACTTCCCTTCCGAGCCCTGACGTGCGCCCAAACAGTGGTTTACCCCCACATATGGGGTATCAGCGTACTCACAACAAACTGGGAAACAAATATTGGGGTCCAAATTCTCCTGTTACCCTTGTGAAAATAAAAAATTACTTGCTAAAACATCTTTTTTGAGGAAAGAAAAATGATTTTTTATTTTCACGGCTCTGCGTTGTAAACTTCTGTGAAGCACTTGGGGGTTGAACGTGCTCACCACACATCTAGATAAGTTCCTTGGGGGGTCTAGATTCCAAAATGGGGTCACTTGTGGGGGGTTTCTACTGTTTAGGCATATCAGGGGCTCTGCAAACGTAACATGATGCCCGCAGACCATTCCATCAAAGTCTGCATTCCAAAACGTCACTACTTCCCTTCCGAGCCCCGGCATGTGCCCAAACAGTGGTTTACCCCCACATATGGGGTATCAGCGTACTCAGGAGAAACTGGACAACAACTTTTGGGGTCCAATTTCTCCTGTTACTCTTGCAAAAATAAAAAATTCTGGGCTAAAAAAATATTTTTGAGGAAAGGAAACACATTTATTATTTTCACGGCTCTGCGTTATAAACTTCTGTGAAGCACTTGGGGGTTCAAAGTGCTCACCACACATCTAGATAAGTTCCCTTGGGGGTCTAGTTTCCAAAATGGAGTCACTTGTGGGGAGTTCCTACTGTTTAGGCACATCAGGGGCTCTGCAAACGCAACCTGATGCCCGCAGAGCATTCCATCAAAGTCTGCATTTCAAAACGTCACTACTTCCCTTCCGAACCCCGACGTGTGCCAAAACAGTGGTTTACCCCCACATATGGGGTATCAGCGTACTCAGGAGAAACTGGACAACAACTTTTGGGGTCCAATTTCTCCTGTTACTCTTGCAAAAAAAAAAAATTCTGGGCTAAAAAAATATTTTTGAGGAAAGGAAACACATTTATTATTTTCACGGCTCTGCGTTATAAACTTCTGTGAAGCACTTGGGGGTTCAAAGTGCTCACCACACATCTAGATAAGTTCCCTTGGGGGTCTAGTTTCCAAAATGGAGTCACTTGTGGGGAGTTCCTACTGTTTAGGCACATCAGGGGCTCTGCAAACGCAACCTGATGCCCGCAGAGCATTCCATCAAAGTCTGCATTTCAAAACGTCACTACTTCCCTTCCGAACCCCGACGTGTGCCAAAACAGTGGTTTACCCCCACATATGGGGTATCAGCGTACTCAGGAGAAACTGGACAACAACTTTTGGGGTCCAATTTCTCCTGTTACTCTTGCAAAAATAAAAAATTCTGGGCTAAAAAAATATTTTTGAGGAAAGGAAACACATTTATTATTTTCACGGCACTGCGTTATAAACTTCTGTGAAGCACTTGGGGGTTCAAAGTGCTCACCACACATCTAGATAAGTTCCCTTGGGGGTCTAGTTTCCAAAATGGAGTCACTTGTGGGGAGTTCCTACTGTTTAGGCACACAGGGGCTCTCCAAACGCGACATGGTGTCCGCTAATGATTGGAGCTAATTTTCCATTCAAAAAGCCAAATGGCGTGCCTTCCCTTCCGAGCCCTGCCGTGCGCCCAAACAGTGGTTTACCCCCACATATGGGGTATCATCGTACTCAGGACAAACTGGACAACAACATTTGGTGTCCAATTTCTCCTATTAACCTTGGGAAAATAAAAAATTCTGGGCTAAAAATCATTTTTGAGGAAAGAAAAATTATTTTTTTATTTTCACGGCTCTGCGTTATAAACTTCTGTGAAGCACCTGGGGGTTATAAGTGCTCACTATGCATCTAGATAAGTTCCTTGGGGGGTCTAGTTTCCAAAATGGGGTCACTTGTAGGGGAGCTCCAATGTTTAGGCACACAGGGGCTCTCCAAACGCGACATGGTGTCCGCTGACGATTGGAGCTAATTTTCCATTCAAAAAGTCAAATGGCACGCCTCCCCTTCCGAGCCTTGCCGTGCACCCAAACAGTGGTTTACCCCCACATATGAGGTATCGGCATACTCAGGAGAAATTGCCCAACAAATTTTAGGATCCATTTTATCCTGTTGCCCATGTGAAAATGAAAGAATTGAGGCTAAAAGA
Source organism: Ranitomeya variabilis (assembly GCF_051348905.1). Classification (NCBI taxonomy): domain Eukaryota; kingdom Metazoa; phylum Chordata; class Amphibia; order Anura; family Dendrobatidae; genus Ranitomeya; species Ranitomeya variabilis. The sequence goes on from NC_135236.1 coordinate 532,557,779, forward strand.
AATTTTGTGTGAAAAAAAAGTACTTTTTCATTTTTGCGGATCAATTTGTGAAGCACCTGGGGGTTTAAAGTGCTCACTATGCCTCTAGATGAGTTCCTTGGGGGGTCTAGTTTCCAAAATGGGGTCACTTGTGGAGGAGCTCCAATGTTTAGGCACACAGGGGCTTTCCAAACGCGGCATGGTGTCCGCTAACGATGGAGATAATTTTTCATTCAAAAAGTCAAATGGCGCTCCATCCCTTCCGAGCCTTACCATGTGCCCAAACAGTGGTTTACCCCCACATGTGAGGTATTGGTGTACTCAGGAGAAATTGCCCAACAAAATTTAGGATCCATTTTATCCTGTTGCCCATGTGAAAATGAAAAAATTGAGGCTAAAATAATTTTTTTGTGAAAAAAAAGTACTTTTTCATTTTTACGGATCAATTTGTGAAGCACCTGGGGGTTTAAAGTGCTCACTATGCTTCTAGATTAGTTCCTTGGGGGGTCTAGTTTCCAAAATGTGGTCACTTGTGGGGGAGCTCCAATGTTTAGGCACACGGGGGCTCTCCAAACGCGACATGGTGTCCGCTAAAGATTGGAGCCAATTTTTCATTCAAAAAGTCAAATGGCGCTCCTTCCCTTCCGAGCCCTGCCGTGCGCCCAAACAGTGGTTTACCCCCACATATGAGGTATCAGCGTACTCAGGACAAATTGGACAACAATGTTCCTCGTCCAGTTTCTCCTTTTACCCTTGGGAAAATAAAAAAATTGTTGCTAAAAGATCATTTTTGTGACTAAAAAGTTAAATGTTCATTTTTTACTTCCATGTTGCTTCTGCTGCTGTGAAACACCTGAAGGGTTAATAAACTTCTTGAATGTGGTTTTGAGCACCTTGAGGGGTGCAGTTTTTAGAATGGTGTCACTTTTGGGTATGTTCAGCCATATAGAACCCTCAAAATGACTTCAAATGTGAGGTGGTCCCTAAAAAAAATGGTTTTGTAAATTTTGTTGTAAAAATGAGAAATCACTGGTCAAATTTTAACCCTTATAACTTCCTAGCAAAAAAAAAAATTGTTTCCAAAATTGTGCTGATGTAAAGTAGACATGTGGGAAACATTATTTATTAACTATTTTGTGTCACATAACTCTCTGGTTTAACAGAATAAAAATTCAAAATGTGAAAATTGCGAAATTTTCAAATTTTTTGCCAAATTTCCGTTTTTTTCACAAATAAACTCAGAAATTATCGACCTAAATTTACCACTAACTTGAAGCCCAATATGTCACGAAAAAACAATCTCAGAATCGCTAGGATCCGTTGAAGCGTTCCTGAGTTATTACCTCATAAAGGGACACTGGTCAGAATTTAAAAAAACGGCAAGGTCATTAAGGCCAAAATAGGCTGGGTCATGAAGGGGTTAAGAGTACTGTCCGGACAGGGATAATTAGGGTACCAGTTCCAGGGACAATTTGTGGCCCCCTTTTCTTACCGAACACAATTACAGCGTGACAGTAACACATTATATAAAATAATAATTGTATTGAATTGTAATTCGTCTTGGGGTTTCTTCTGCTGGAGACGGGTTACTTACCGGCAGTGGGCATTAAGTAAGGCAGGAGTAAGAAAACATAATTTTTAACTAAAGGTATTTGAAAATTACAATGTTTATTATTTGTACACAAATTTCACAAGTATTTGTACAAAAATTGTTCAAAAACAAATATTTTAATAAATTAACAAGGAATATGATGCAACTGCTATGAATGGACATCTAGAGAACATAGACTACATTTCATTTAACAGTGTAAGTGCTGCTCTAGTTTAGATTTTATATGACATAATCCAAAGCATTTATGGAAGAACGGGAAGAATTACAAAGCAACCATGATAAATGTGGTAATTGTATGTATAAGCCCACGGATATAATTTCACTTCACCTGAGATGAGTAACTTATGGTGGGTTGAACAGCACAGTCATCATGATAATAAGGGATAATTAAAAAATAAATGCATTCATAGAGAATTTAACTTAAATTTTTTTTAGACTAAAAGGCAGTGGAAAAAAATAAGCAGAACAACATTGTGTAAATAGAATATATTAAAACATGATATTAGCTTTAAAAAAAGAGATGAAGCTTAAAATGTAATTAAAAGAGATAACAAACAGCAGTCACTAATTTTTCCCAATGTCTGCATGGCCTATCCTGTCACATAAGACTAGTAACACTATAAGTATGTTGTGCAAAGGTCCAATAACAAATCTATTTATTGCAAAATTATGTAATTATGCCATACACAGCAATCTAGTTGGAAAGTCAGTGTGCCCATGTAGGGGCAGCCATATCATTGGTGCAACCTATGCGGCCACACAGGGGCCCAAGAGGTTAGGGGTCCCATTTCTACCTCCAAAGCAGGTGGAATTGTACATTATGATGAGCTCATGCACTGCAAACGGTCCACATACTGTTCTTGCACAGGGTCATTTTTCTGTCTGTGTCCACCAGTGAGCCCAAGTTTAGTTTATGCATTTAGTAGTTTACATAAAGGGTTATTCTCATTTTCTATCTTCAGGAGTGCACTGCTCCGCAGTCAGCTACATTTCCTGGTTTGACAGTGAGTGGATGGGTGCTCCTGATTGAGGGTCAGTTTAATCCATCAGCATTGTAGCTCTGTTGGCCTGAATATCCAGTTTTGCAACTAACAAGGGGGAGCAAGACGGTACAATAGATTGGCTCTTGGTTGGGTTACTGTGTATGCCCAGGAGGCTTTCTATAGGAATTAAAGGTTTTGGAGGCAAGTATGCAGAATCAAGAGCTAGTGTGCATGTGTGCTCCCAAGTTCCCAATCAGCTTCATAATAAACCTTTGGGCAGCAATGGCATTATTGCATTTTTGCCTTCACAACAAGGAATCTCGAACCATGTCTGCTGCGGTCTCCTATTCTCCTTCAGCCGCAGTGGAGCCTGCTCAGCAGAGACGTCGGTCCCAGCGTCTGGCTCAAGCAGATACTGTGCGTTTGGTTACAGCTGCCTTTCCAGGCTCAGCCTTTGTAACCAGCATTGATCAGAGGCGAGCAGACATTCTAGGGACTAAGTCCTGCTTTTCTTCTACTGAGCATGCCCACGGGACGACCTCTCATTGGTGGTCGGGGGTCACATGCATTCCCATCCCTAGTGTTGATGAATGCTCGTGAATGTTGGAGCTGTCTAGCACCAGTTAGTGCCATGCAGCACCAGGCACAATCTATAGCGTCCAACAGCAGAGATAGCCAGTGCGGCACCGTGCGCAACCAGTGTGCTTACCTGTCCCTAGTTAGGGCAGTTAGTGGTGTTCGCCAGAGCTGCGCTGCCTGCACTCAGAGCGGTAAATCATTATTTAGGTTTTTCCCTGGCACCGCAGTTGCGGCGCTGAGCGCTAGTGGTCTAGAGGGACTATAACCCCGTGTCCTTGGGGCAGAGTCCTGTGACCCAATACTAGCGTTCACTCTGCGGTATTGCAGCCCTGCGATGCAACAGGGTTTGCTTCCTTACATACCGGGTGAAGCTAACCCGTGTGTGTTCACATTATACCGCCATATACTGTCCGCCATTACCGAGCAGCAGGTGTCGTCTCTGCATGGTGGACTCCGGGCTGCGAATGCACCTTATACCATCCTTATACCATAATTATTTGGTGCGTTCCGCCAGCCCTAACAAGGTGTGGCAGTAATCGGGCCTTTATGTGGCTAGGCATTTTGAACTCCGCTTCCCAGAGATGTGATAAACTACAGTTAATTTATGTTTAAGGGGGGAGGTGCAATCACTTTTTCACACAGGGCCCTTAGGTTTGGATTTCTTTTTCCCTTAATAATAAAGGCCTTAATTTAAAAACTGCATGTTGTGTTATCTTTGTTTAATATTTAAATTTGTTTGGTGATCTGAAACATTTAAGTGTGACAAACATGGAAAGGGGCAAACACTTTTTCACACAACTGTATATATTTGTATCTCATAAAATTATGTCATTTTTAATTGGCGTCCTGTGAAAGCAACTATAGTGTAGCCCTGATTTATTCCTGGGACTTGTAATCTGGACAGGCTAAATGCTAGATAGTTTGTCTTTTTGTCTGCTTTCAACCCCTGGAGGGGCTGTTTGCTTTTTATGCCCCAAAGAATCAGTTCCCACTGCCAGACTAACTAGCCTTATGAGCTTGTTGTGTGTATCAGCTCTTGTTTTAGTGGATTTTTCTGATTGATTTTTGCTTGTTTTCTGGTGATTCAGGACCTTTGGTGACATCGTGGTCATGTGATCTGTTATGACCCCAATGGCAGAGGGTCTCAAAAAAACATACCAAGTCTGCAAACATAAAAAAACCAGCTCATAGGGCAGTGGTAACTGGGCTAACCGTATATCTAATCCTAGCACCACAAATAGCAGCAGCCGGGGAACGTGCCTACGTTGGTTCTAGACGTCTCGCGCCAGCCGGAGAACTAACTAACCCTAGAAGGGAAAATATAGACCTTTCTTGCCTCCAGAGAAAAGACCCCAAAAGTTGGATACAAGTCCCCCACAAATAATAACGGTGAGGTAAGGAGAAAAGACAAACGTAAGAATGAACTAGATATTTAGCAAAGAGAGGCCCACTGACTAATAGCAGAATATAGTAAGATGACTTATACGGTCAGCAAAAACCCTATCAAAATTTCCACGCTGGATATTCAAGAACCCCCGAACCGTCTAACGGCCCGGGGGGAGAATACCAGCCCCCTAGAGCTTCCAGCAAAATCAGGAATCACATTTAGTACAAGCTGGACAGAAAATAAGAGCCATACAAATAACCAAAAAACAAGGAAGCACGACTTAGCTTAATTTTGCAAGAACCAGGAACAGCAGACAGGAGCAAACAGAAAGGATCTGATTACAACGATGCCAGGCACTGGACTGAGAATCCAGGAAGCTTATATAGCAACACCCCTGGGCTAACGACCCAGGTGGGTGCCAAACTGAGAAAGACAATCCCAGAGTCATATCACCAGTGACCACAAGAGGGAGCCAAAAAAGTCTAATTCACAACAGTACCCCCCCTTTAAGGAGGGGTCACCGAACCCTCACCAAGACCACCAGGGCGATCAGGATGAGCAGCGTGAAAGGCACGAACTAAGTCGGCCGCATGCACATCAGAGGCAACCACCCAGGAATTATCCTCCTGACCATAGCCCTTCCACTTGACCAGATACTGAAGCCTCCGCCTGGAGAGACGAGAATCCAAGATCTTCTCCACCACGTACTCCAACTCACCCTCAACCAACACCGGAGCAGGAGGCTCAACAGAAGGAACCACAGGTACAACGTACCGCCGCAACAAAGACCTATGGAACACGTTGTGAATGGCAAACGACACCGGAAGATCCAAGCGAAAGGACACAGGATTAAGGATTTCCAATATCTTGTAAGGACCGATGAAGCGAGGCTTAAATTTAGGAGAGGAGACCTTCATAGGAACAAATCGAGAAGACAGCCATACCAAATCCCCAACACGAAGTCGGGGACCCACACCGCGGCGGCGGTTGGCAAAACGCTGAGCCTTCTCCTGTGACAACTTCAAGTTGTCCACCACATGATTCCAGATCTGCTGCAACCTATCCACCACGGAATCTACCCCAGGACAGTCAGAAGGCTCCACATGTCCCGAGGAAAAACGAGGATGGAAACCAGAGTTGCAAAAAAAAGGCGAAACCAAAGTAGCGGAACTAGCCCGATTATTAAGGGCAAACTCAGCCAACGGCAAGAACATCACCCAATCATCCTGATCTGCAGAAACAAAACACCTCAAATAAGCCTCCAGAGTCTGATTAGTTCGCTCCGTTTGTCCATTAGTCTGAGGATGAAAGGCAGACGAAAACGACAAATCAATGCCCATCTTAGCACAGAAGGATCGCCAGAACCTGGAAACAAACTGGGATCCTCTGTCAGACACAATATTCTCAGGAATGCCGTGTAAACGAACCACATTCTGAAAGAACAAAGGAACCAGATCGGAAGAGGAAGGCAGCTTAGGCAAAGATACCAAATGGACCATCTTGGAAAAGCGATCACATACCACCCAGATGACAGACATGCCCTGAGACACCGGAAGATCTGAAATGAAATCCATGGAAATGTGTGTCCAAGGCCTCTTCGGGACAGGCAAGGGCAAGAGCAACCCGCTGGCACGAGAACAGCAAGGCTTAGCTCGAGCACAAGTCCCACAGGACTGCACAAATGACCGCACATCCCGTGACAAGGAAGGCCACCAAAAGGACCTAGCCACCAGATCTCTGGTGCCAAAAATTCCCGGATGCCCTGCCAACACCGAGGAATGAACCTCGGAAATGACTCTGCTGGTCCACTTATCAGGAACAAACAGTCTGTCAGGTGGACAAGAGTCAGGTCTACCAGCCTGAAATCTCTGCAACACACGTCGCAAATCCGGAGAAATGGCTGACAAGATAACTCCCTCTTTAAGAATACCAACTGGTTCTACGACTCCAGGAGAGTCAGGCACAAAGCTCCTTGAAAGAGCATCAGCCTTCACATTCTTTGAACCTGGTAAATACGAGACCACAAAGTCAAAACGGGAGAAAAACAATGACCAACGGGCCTGTCTAGGATTCAGGCGTTTAGCAGACTCGAGATACATCAGATTTTTGTGATCAGTCAAGAACACCACACGATGCTTAGCACCCTCGAGCCAATGACGCCACTCCTCAAATGCCCACTTCATGGCCAACAACTCCCGATTGCCAACATCATAATTCCGCTCAGCAGGCGAAAACTTCCTAGAGAAAAAGGCACATGGTCTCATTACAGAGCAACCAGGGCCTCTCTGCGACAAAACGGCCCCTGCCCCAATCTCAGAAGCATCCACTTCAACCTGAAAGGGCAGTGAGACATCAGGCTGGAACAAAACAGGCGCCGAAGTAAACCGGCGCTTCAACTCTTGGAAAGCTTCCACGGCTGCAGGAGCCCAGTTACCAACATCAGAACCTTTCTTGGTCATATCCGTCAAAGGTTTAACAACGCTAGAAAAATTAGCGATAAAACGACGGTAGAAGTTAGCAAAACCCAAGAACTTCTGAAGACTTTTAACTGACGTGGGCTGAGTCCAATCATGAATAGCTCGGACCTTGACTGGGTCCATCTCCACCGCAGAAGGGGAAAAAATAAACCCCAAAAAGGGAACCTTCTGTACTCCAAAGAGACACTTTGAGCCCTTAACAAACAAAGCATGCTCACGCAAAACCTGAAATACCATCCTGACCTGCTCTACATGCGAGTCCCAATCATCAGAAAAAACCAGAATATCATCCAGATAAACAATCATAAATTTATCCAGATACTTCCGGAAAATATCATGCATAAAGGACTGAAACACTGAAGGAGCATTAGAGAGCCCAAAAGGCATCACCAAGTACTCAAAATGACCTTCGGGCGTATTAAATGCAGTTTTCCATTCATCTCCCTGCTTAATGCGCACAAGGTTGTACGCACCACGAAGATCAATCTTGGTGAACCACTTGGCACCTTTAGTCCGGGCAAACAAGTCCGACAACAGAGGCAAAGGATACTGAAATTTAACAGTGATTTTATTCAGAAGCCGATAGTCAATACAAGGTCTCAAAGATCCGTCCTTCTTGGCCACAAAAAAGAATCCCGCACCAAGAGGGGAAGAGGATGGACGGATATGCCCCTTCTCCAGAGACTCCTTGATATACGAACGCATTGCGGTATGCTCAGGTACAGACAGATTAAATAATCTTCCCTTAGGAAATTTACTACCTGGAATCAAATCTATAGCGCAGTCACAGTCCCTATGAGGAGGCAGAGCACTGGACCTGGACTCGCTGAATACATCCTGATAATCAGACAAATACTCAGGAACTTCCGAAGGAGTAGAGGAAGCAATAGACACCGGCGGGGAATCACCATGAATTCCCTGACAGCCCCAACTTGACACAGACATTGCCTTCCAATCCAAGACTGGATTATGGGTCTGTAACCATGGCAGACCCAAAACGACCAAATCATGCATTTTATGCAGAACAAGAAAACGAATCACCTCCCGATGTTCAGGAGTCATACACATGGTTACCTGTGTCCAAAACTGCGGTTTATTTTCCGCCAATGGCGTAGCATCAATACCTCTAAGAGGGATAGGATTTACCAAAGGCTCAAGAACAAAACCACAGCGCTTGGCAAATGACAGATCCATAAGACTCAGGGCAGCACCTGAATCCACAAACGCCATAACAGGGTAGGAAGACAATGAGCAAATTAAAGTCACAGACAAAATAAATTTAGGTTGCAAATTACCAATGGCGACAGGGCTAACAACCCTTGTTAGGCGTTTAGAGCATGCTGATATAACATGTGTAGAATCACCACAGTAAAAACACAACCCATTCTGACGTCTATGATTTTTCCGTTCATTTCTAGTCTGAATTCTATCACATTGCATTAAATCAGGTGTTTGTTCAGACAACACCACCAGAGGATTAGCAGTTTTGCGCTCCCGCAAACGCCGGTCAATTTGAATAGCCAGCGCCAAGGAATCATTCAGACTTGTAGGAATGGAGAAACCCACCATCACATTCTTAATGGTTTCAGAAAGGCCATTTCTGAAATTTGCAGCCAGAGCACACTCATTCCACTGAGTAAGCACGGACCATTTCCGAAATTTTTGGCAATACACTTCAGCTTCATCCTGGCCCTGAGAAATAGCCAGCAAGGCTTTTTCTGCCTGAATTTCAAGATTGGGTTCCTCGTAAAGCAATCCGAGCGCCAGAAAAAACGCATCAATATTTACCAATGCCGAATCTCCTGGTGCTAGCGAGAAGGCCCAATCCTGAGGGTCGCCCCGTAAGAAAGCGATAACAATTTTAACTTGCTGAGCTGAGTCTCCAGATGAACGGGGTCTCAGAGATAGAAACAATTTACAATTATTCCTGAAATTCCTAAACTTGAATCGGTCTCCAGAGAACAGTTCAGGAATAGGTATTTTAGGTTCAGACATTGGACTACTGGTAACAAAATCTTGTATGCCCTGCACACGAGCAGCAAGCTGATCCACACTTGTAATCAAGGTCTGGACATTCATGTCTGCAGCAAGCACAAGCCACTCAGAGGTAAAGGGGAGGAACAAAGAGAGGAAAGAAAAAAAAAAAAAACTCAGAATTTCCTTTCTTATTATCCCACTTCTGCAATGCATTAAACATTCAACTTTGGGCCTGGCATACTGTTATGACCCCAATGGCAGAGGGTCTCAAAAGTACATACCAAGTCTGCAAACATAAAAAAACCAGCTCATAGGGCAGTGGTAACTGGGCTAACCGTATATCTAATCCCAGCACCACAAATAGCAGCAGCCGGGGAACGTGCCTACGTTGGTTCTAGACGTCTCACGCCAGCCGGAGAACTAACTAACCCTAGAAGGGAAAAGATAGACCTTTCTTGCCTCCAGAGAAAAGACCCCAAAAGTTGGATACAAGCCCCCCACAAATAATAACGGTGAGGTAAGGAGAAAAGACAAACGTAAGAATGAACTAGATATTTAGCAAAGAGAGGCCCACTGACTAATAGCAGAATATAGTAAGATGACTTATACGGTCAGCAAAAACCCTATCAAAATTTCCACGCTGGATATTCAAGAACCCCCGAACCGTCTAACGGCCCGGGGGGAGAATACCAGCCCCCTAGAGCTTCCAGCAAAATCAGGAATCACATTTAGTACAAGCTGGACAGAAAATAAGAGCCATACAAATAACCAAAAAACAAGGAAGCACGACTTAGCTTAATTTTGCAAGAACCAGGAACAGCAGACAGGAGCAAACAGAAAGGATCTGATTACAACGATGCCAGGCACTGGACTGAGAATCCAGGAAGCTTATATAGCAACACCCCTGGGCTAACGACCCAGGTGGGTGCCAAACTGAGAAAGACAATCCCAGAGTCATATCACCAGTGACCACAAGAGGGAGCCAAAAAAGTCTAATTCACAACAGTGATCGTGATGTCACCATGGTCCTGTACCATGCTGGAGTCTACAAGAGTTGAAAATTGTAAGTCTTCTATAGTATGTGTGTGCGTGTGTATGTGATGTTTGTATATATGCAAATGTATGTATGTGATGTGTATACATCTCTCTGTATGTATGCGTTTAGTGTACACATGACTCTGTATGCATTTATGTGCTGTTTAAGTGCTCTGTGTATACATGTGTCTGTAAGTTCTCTGTGTATGTATCTGTATGTATGTGCTCTGTGTATGCATGTGTCTTTTCTGAGTATATATGTCTCTGTATTTATGTGCCATCTATACACCATCATTTTATAGACAGTCATCTTGCCTTTCTAATATATAAATTTGACTTACAACTATTTAGCATATGGTTAGTTCTGCAAATTTTTCTCATGTCACTGCATTGTTATGGCTTTGCTCCTGGTGGTGGAAAAATCTTTTTCTTTCTCTATACTACAAATGACAACCTGCTCTCACATTGACTAATAGCTCAGTGTGTCATCAGGTTGACTCCCAAGCGAAAGGTCACTGGTTCAAATTGAGAACCAAAAATGAAGAATATTTTTGAAGAAAAGAGACATAGCATTATCTAGCTAATCTACAGCAGTCTCTCGGCCAAGAAAATTACCAAACTGCATTCTGGAAGTGCCATGACAGATGGAAGAATATGAAATGAAGTCAGTCCATCCATTCCAATGCCAAGAGGTTGACATCCAGGCAAAATATCGAAGTCAATAAGTCAGCTCATCACAAGGTCTATCAGTTCTGGCGCGAAAAACACGGCAGTGAAGGTGGCCTGTTTGCTTCGTAATAGTGAGATCATAGACATCCATGCCCGAAAAAAGGTGAAGAAGCCTCAACTTTAATATCGTTATATGAAGCGATGGCTCGAGTTTGTAAAAAAGTATGAAAAGTGTACAGAATAAGACTGCAAATAGGTGATTTGGAGCGATGAGCTAAAATGGGACTGTAAGAAACAATGGAAAAAGGGGCTAAAGGATCGGGAAATTGAAAGAACTGTAAAGTTCGGTGGGCGAAGCCTAATGATATGAAGTTGTTTCACAACCACAGGTGTTGGATACTTAACCAAGATAGATGGTGATCTCAATGCTGAGTTATATGTTTCTACAAGATGAGTTACTTCGTACACTTGAGTACTATGGGTATGAAAAGGATGACAGTGTTCCAGGAGGACAGCGACCTGAAGCATATGTCGAGATTGGCAAATAAATAGTTCAATGACAAATAAGTAGAGGTGTTGGACTGAACCCCACAGTCCCCAGACACCAACCCAATCAAACACTTGTGGGTAGAGTTGAAGAAAAAGCAGTATGCCTAACCAAGAGAGTCGACCTGTTTGCTGTCACGATAATGTAACAGGATTTCCCGAGGCAATTGTCTCCTTCCCTGTCCCTCAAGCTAGGAGGAATCTAGGCTATCCCTTAACCCCAAATTACCCATGAAGATGGAAATGCTGGAGTCTCGTTCCTTGCTGTGTTCCTATTTGCATGCTGATCTGTTTCCTCCCTCACTCAGGGAGGTATGGAACAGAAATATATAGGATGGGGAAAACCAAATGGGAGAGAATTAGGATAAATACACAATATCAAATCTATGTAGATACCTCCTGTAAACTACACCAACCAACTGCTACTAATTCAGAAATCTCATTTACCACCAAACCAGAAAGTTGTAAGCAGTAATTCCCTAGTGCAAGAGGTGAACATATATACCTGAGAGGAGTGGCCAACACAGAACAGCTGGGGCAATTCAGGACGGAGCGCTCCAAGTGATAGAACTGATTTAATCCTTGTAACGACAGAGCACTGCTAATAGGAAGGTGAAGCAAATTAAATACATGCAGGGATTTTTGAAACCTGATGCCACGATCTGCTGGCCCCTGTCTGTCACGGTATTCCCGTGACATATGCACTAACTTTGGGAATGTGTAGAAGAGACCTAAGATCAAATTTTGGTCAAGGCATGCTTGAATCTGATCGAGAGCATGCCCAGAAAGATTCAGGTAGTAACAAAATGATAAAATTTGACATTTAGATTTTTAGGAGCAATACAGTAACAATGCAAAGACATGACAACAATCTGCATAACTAATCATATGCTAATAAGTTGCAAGTCAAATTTATGTATGAGATAGCCAAGATGATTGTAAAAATATGGTAGTCTCACGCTGGAAGCTGTAGTGGATGGTGAGATATGGAGCTAGAAAGTCAAAAGTTCAAAACAACGTTACCCTTTTGTTCATCAGTATATATATATCTGTATGATGTATGTGCTGTGTATGCATGTATGTATATGTGTGCTTTGTGTATTCATGTATGTATGTCCTGTGAGTGTATGCATATATCTGAAAGTATGTGCTGTGCAGACGTTTCCATATGTATGTCTTCTGTGTATACATGTATATGTGTATACGCTCTGTGTATATGTAACGCTGCTGCTGGTGTCTCTGCATAGAATCCCCTTCTCTCCCCATACAGGGACACTGGCTTACTCAATGCCCCAACCCTCGGCATGGTCCCCGCCATGTTTCCTGCCCTGTGTGTGCACAACAGTTCCTGGCAATGCAAGCTCCCCTGCTCTTAAAGGGGTGATGCGCGCATATAGTAAATGCCCTTAGCTTGCTGCTAAGAGGCATTTAGTATAATTTAGTCAGTGGCAGATTATAATGAGGTCAATCTGGGTGGTAGCCCAGGGCCCAGTGGTGTGGGGGGGCCCTGGGCAACCGCTCAGATTGACCGCCGCCATCAGGGCATTACTGCCCTGACTGGCGTATGGGCCCGGTGGGCAGATGGGGCCCACACCGGGCCCCGTCTCATCTGGTCACCGGGCCCCTACTGGCGCTGCAGCAGTTTCTCGCTATTGACGTGCGGGCGCGCGCCCGCACGTCAATAGTTAACAGCCGCCAGCCAATTGGAGGCTGGCAGCTGACGTCAGCCGCAGTGCGCACGTCGCCGGCGTCTGATGTCATTGTCAGTCGCCGGCGAGTGTGCGCTGCTGGAGGGAGCTTCGCCGAAGGAGCGCGGACAGGTGAGGAGAACTCGTTTTTTTTTGGTTTTTTTTAAATAAATATGCTGGACACACTGGGGGCAGGATGCTGGACACACTGGGGGCAATAAGCTGGACACACTGGGGGCAATATGCTGGACACACTGGGGGTAGGATGTTGGACACACTGGGGGCAGGATGCTGGACACACTGGGGGCAGGATGCTGGTCACACTAGGGGGCAATATGCTGGACACACTGGGGGAAGGATGCTGGACACACTGAGGGAAGAATGCTGGACACACTGGGGGCAATATGCTGGAGACACTGGGGCAGAATTCTGGACACACTGGGGGCAATATGCTGGAGACACTGGGGGCAATATGCTGGACACACTGGGGGCAATATGCTAGACACACTGGGGGCAATATGCTGGACACACTGGGGGCAGGATGCTGGACACACTGGGGGCAGGATGCTGGACACACTGGGGGCAATATGCTGGAGACACTGGGGTAAATTGCTGGACACCCTGGGGGCAATATGCTGGACACACTGGGGTCAATATGCTGGAGACACTGGGGCAGATTGCTGGACACACTGGGGGCAGTATGCTGGACACACTGGGGCAGAGATGCTGGACATTGAGGGGCAGAGATGCTGGACATTGGGGGCAGAGATGCTGGACATTGGGGGCAGGATGCTGGACACACTGGGGGCAGGATGCTGGACACACTGGGGGCAGGATGCTGGACACTGGGGGAAGGATGCTGGACACTGGGGGCAGAGATGCTGGACATTGGGGGCAGAGATGCTGGACACAATGGGGACAGGACTGGAGACAGATGGGGCAGGATAGGAGACATCGGCAGAATGTAGATACGGGGCATGATTGGAGACACGGGTCAGAATGAAAGACATGGGGCAGGATTGGAGACAGATCGTGCAGCATCATGGGGCAGGATGGATACGATGGAGACAGATGGGGAGATCTTATGGGGCAGAATGGGAGAACATGTGGCTGGAGCCAGGAATGAGATACACGGGGCCAGGATGCGGGATATTATTATAACCATAGGGGCTAATTAAGGGATATTATTACTGCAGTGATGTATTTACTTTATTTTTTGAGGACACTGTTTTAAATGGGGGGGCGGTCCTGTTACTGTGTAGAGTGACACTATGTTGCCTCTTTTTCTTCATGCGGTGTAATGTAGAAGTTGGGAAAAATTAAGTAATGTGTTCTGTAAGCGGAGCTCGAGATAACTGTGTTATTTCCTGAAGAGACGAGCCCTGGCTGAAAGAAGTGACGGCGGTCTGTGCTGGATGAAAGTTGAAAGATGAAGGACTTCACCTAGAGATGTCAATGTTGAGTCAGTGTGTTACCTATATGCTGACACTATACACTGTATACTAAATACAGAGGTCCTGTGTACAATGTCACCGGTGATCACTGTATTACCTCTACACAGACACTGCATACTAAGTACAGATCTCCTGTGAATAATGGCACTGGTGACAGTATTGTGTTTTTTTTTCTTCCTAACTGAAGGGTAAATTGACTAGATCAATGGATGTTTGACAGGTTATGGTTTCACACAGCAACTATTTTTCTGGAATAATCTGGTTCAGGTATATGATGACCCCGTCGCATGACCCCGTCGCATGACCCCGTCACATGACCCCATCACATGACCCCGTCATATGACCGGGGGGCCCACAGTGTCTGAACAGCCCGGGGCCCTGGCTACCCTTATTCCACCCCTGAATTTAGTGCACCTTCAAGATGGCTCCCAGTGCCTGAACATTGTTGCCTGGTAATGGAGTGGCCAGTTCTGAATCCAAAGTGCCCTATTCCTCTGATCTCAGTGATGCCAGTCCTGTTCCAGAAGTCAAGTCAATAAAGGAAGCTTACTGTCTATTAATTCATAAACCTCATTAAAGGGACTCTGTCACCTGAATTTGGAGGGAACAATTTTCAGTCATATGGGCGGGGTTTTTGGGTGTTTGATTCACCCTTTCCTTACCCACTGGCTGCATGCTGGCTGCAATATTGGATTGAAGTTCATTCTCTGTCCTCCATAGTACACGCCTGCGTAAGGCAAGATTGCCTTGTGCAGGCATGTACTACGGAGGACAGAGAATGAACTTCAATCCAATATTGCAGCCAGCATGCAGCCAGCGGGTAAGGAAAGGGTGAATCAAACACCCGAAAACCCCGCCCATATGACTGAAAATTGTTCCCTCCAAATTCAGGTGACAGAGTCCCTTTAAAGTCAAAAGATGCTATATTTACCATATTTACTAAGGTCTACCTAGTGAGAGTTTCTAGAGCTTTGCATGCAATGTTCTATCTATATTATGCCTAGAAGCTCTTGAAAATGTATATGTTATCCAGGTACAAAACAAATAGAGACACTAAGATCGACTACTATAATGTATTGGTATTAGAATTAAAATATGAAAATCCAGAAATGTAAATAGATACCATCTAAATTTGTTCTGCCCTTATAATATAAATGCATAAGCACTTTGGAATCAAAAAGTAGAAAAGTAGAGTGGTTTCCCTGTTTCCAAAAAAACCCTGAATGTTTTTATTAAAGGGAACCTGTCACCCCCAAAATCGCTGGTGAGGTAAGCTCACCGGCATCAGGGGCTTATATACAGCATTCTGTAATGCTGTAGATAAGCCCCCAATGTAACCTGAAAGATGAGAAAAAGAGGTTAGATTATACTCACCCAGGGGCGGTCCCGCTGCGGTCCGGTCGGATGGGTGTCTCCGGTCCGCTCCGGCGCCTCCCATCTTCGTTCCATGACGTCTTCTTCGGGTCTTTACGCCGCGGCTCCGGCGCAGGCGTACTTTGTCTGCCCTGTTGAGGGCAGAGCAAAGTACTGCAGTGCGCAGGCGCCGGAAAGGTCAGAGAGGCCCGGCGCCTGCGCACTGCAGTACTTTGCTCTGCCCTCAATAGGGCAAAGTACGCCTGCGCCAGAGCCGCGGCGTAAAGACCCGAAGAAGACGTCATGGAACGAAGATGGGAGGCGCCGGAGCGGACCGGAGACACCCATCCGACCGGACCGCAGCGGGACCGCCCCTGGATGAGTATAATCTAACCTCTTTTTCTCATCTTTCAGGTTACATCGGGGGCTTATCTACAGCATTACAGAATGCTGTAGATAAGCCCCTGATGCCGGTGAGCTTACCTCACCAGCGATTTTGGGGGTGACAGGTTCCATTTAACTGTGGCTTATTCACCTTCCCAGGTCCGACACTGAGTCTCCGTGGCTGCTCATAATGTCTGTTGTCTCCGGTACTGACAAAACAGCGACAGCACTGTAGCCAATAAATGAGCTCATTACCTCTGGCGAAATACATGGCACAAGTAGTCTAAAGCTGCTGAGGTCACTTATTGTAGCGCTGTAGCAAACACTAACACACTAACAATCAGCGACTGAGATTATTAGTGTACAAATCGTGGAGGCTGAGTAAAGGATAGTTTGTTTTTCCAAAACTCTTTTAAGTACACAACTATTAAGTAAACTTTGCATATTGTCTCATAGCTCCAAGCAGCTTATGTAATATGGCACTAAGTATCTTGCCATAAAACCATAATATCAGAGGACCTAGTGTCTTCATCATTGCGTAAACATAGTATTAATGGAATAATGCAGTCACATTAAACGGTAATAAGAGAGAGAGATTTCTGTTACACAAAGACCGGTAGAGTCTAAAGGCAGCATTGCTTCTATACAAAAAACATTAGAATTGAATAGATAAACTAGAGCACTCTTAAAATGCTATGAAGGAAGGCACTTGATAAAGCTTTCATACAGTGCTGGCCGGTATGTCTATTCTCTATTGAAGAGGATTCAGCCTGTTTATATTTCTCTGCTCAAAGGCTACAGCTGCATCAGTAAAGAGCAGACTTGGCGCGATGTTAAAAAGATCCCCTCTGCAGGATTTAGCCTTATAAACTAAATGCATGGCTATAATACTACTGTGATGCAGATTAGTCTGATACCTGATGTAAAGGGTTCTGATCAGTGGCTGATGAATACTCACCTTGTGAAGTTTTCATAAAAAAGAGATCTTCAGTGCTTCAGTGTGCTTTGAGGTAGGACGTGGGGGCAATAGCCTCCTCCGCTTCTTGTACAAGTCACTGATTATTCAGTGATCTGCCTCCTTTTTAAAATTCCACTCCGCCGCCGCCATCAATGTGTGGGCAGCGTGTGCGCAGTGTGAGTCTGCGTCCTGTGTGTGCAGTAGTTCAATAAAATGGCACCGGATGCAGACTTCCACTACGCATGCGCTGCCCACACAATATTGGCGGGGCGGAATTTTAAAAAGGAGGCAGGTCAGAGACCATGTCCCCCGTCATTTTATGAAAACTTCACAAGGTGAGTATTCGACAGTCACTGATCAGATCCCTTTGCATCAGGTATCAGATTAATCAGCATCACAGTGCAATCTAATCTTCTCAAACTGCTTGTCTGCTATCTGTAAAAATGTTTAATTGGCCAATCTTACATTTGAATGTATAGAAAATAAAAGGTGTGTTCACTACAGAGTAATAAGCAGACAGATTTCCGCAACTGTATATTAGCCTTAGCTCTGTGGATTAATTTTGAATTTTGACACTGATCAATATCTCTCAAATGAACTGCATATATCACGTTCATAAACTATTCTTTTTCCTAAGGTGACTAACTCATTGACTTTGCGCTTGTTTTTGTCTAGTTTCTGTGTGTTTTGTGCTTTTTTTAAGTTAGCATTAGTGTTGAGCGATACCTTCCGATATCCAGAAGTGTCGGATTGGATCGGCCGATATCCAAAGAATATCGGATATCGCCGATACCGATACCCGATACCAATGCAAGTCAATGGGACACAAATATCGGAATGTAAATAAGCCCTTTCTGTCCTTCTACATCCTGTTCCAGAGGGGGGGAAGAGTGTGGGCGGTGCGTGGGTGGAGACTGTGCGTGTCTGTGTGTGCGTGCCGGGGATCTGTACGGGCCTCTTGGGGGTCTGTGCGGGCTGCCGGGGGTATGTGCGTGCCTGATGGGGGTCTGTGCGGGCTGCCGGGGGTCTGTACGGGCCTGCCAGGGGTCTGTGCGGGCTGCCGGGGGTCTGTACGGGCCTGCCGGGGGTCTGTGTGGGCTGCCGGGGGTCTGTGTGGGCCTGCCGGGGCTCTGTGCGGGCTGCCGAGGGTCTGTGCGGGCTGTCAGGGGTCTGTGCGGGCTGCCGGGGGTCTGTGCGCACTGTCGGGGGTCTGTGCGGGCTGCCGGGGGTCTGTGCGTGTGTGCAGGCATCGTCCGATGGGACTATAAGTCCCATCGGACAATGCCTGCTACAGTGACAGTGATTGACACATTAGCCAATGATGGGACAGTAGTAGTCCCATCATCCGGCTAATGTGCTGAATGTAAAAAAACGAACAAAAAAAACCATACATACTACATACATACTACATACAGTACATTCATACATTACATACAATACATACATGCAGACATACAGTACATTAAACATAGAGTACATACTCACCATTACTTGTCATTTTGATCCCCGAAGCCAGTGTCACCTGTAAAAAATATTAAAATAACAAGCAACCAATATACTTCCTGATCCGCAGCAATCCACGAGTGTCCCACAACGATCTCCCGTAGAGAACAGCAGCATCAGCTGATACTACCGCTCTCTAGGGGCACCAGGAATACAATAACGGGAGGAAGGTATCCTTCCGAACTGTATTCCTCCGCCGCTGTAAAAAAAATAGTCCCTAGTCTCACTTATGGCATTGCTGTGTGAGAAATTTTCCCACACAGCAATTGCCATAAAGTGAGACTTTGAACTATAGTAACCTCAGTGATGCACTGCAGGAGCCATTGTCTCCTGTCAGTGTGTCACTGAGGGTCCTATAGAGCAGTGACATCACCCGATGTCACTGTTCTATAGGGGAGATCGTCGTGGGACACTCGTTATTAATTGGACTATGGCGGACGGGTAGTATATGGTTTATTATTTTATGTTTTTTGCAGGCGCTGAAGTATGGTAAGTATGGTTAAATGAAGAATATTAAAATACTTTTTTCCTAATGTGTGTGTGTTTTATTAACCTTTTATTACTATTGGATTAATAAAGGAATAAAGGATAGGCGTCTTATTGACGCCTCTCCGTTATTAACCCGGCTTAATGTCACCTTACAATAGCAAGGTGACATTAACCCCTTATTACCCCACATCCCACCGCTACACGGGAGTGGGAAGAGAAGGGCTAGGTGCCGGAATAGGCGCATCTCACAGATGCGCCATTTCTGGGGTGGCTGCAGACTGGTATTTGTAGCCAGGGGGGCCAATATACATGGCCCCTCTCTAGGCTATGAATATCAGTCCGCAGCTGTCTGTGTAGCCTTTCTGGCTATAAAATATAGAGGGAGCCCACGTCATTTTTTGGGGGGGTCCCCCTAATTTAATAGCCAGTAAAGGCTACGCAGACAGCTGCAGGCTGATATTCATAGCAGGCTACAAATATTGCCTGTCGGTTTTCCCCCTCTGGTGCAGAAAATTACGTGGGAGCCCACGCCGTTTTTTTTTTTTTTTTTAATTAAACGCTCATTAAGGCCTCTTTCACACTTGCGTCGGGATGGGTCTGTCGCTATGCATCGGGCCGACGTACCGACGCACGTTGTGAAATTTGTATCCCGACGTGGGCAGCGGATGCAGTTTTTCAACGCATCCGCTGGCCATTCTGAAGTCCGGGGAGGAGGGGGCGGAGTTTCGGCCACGCATGTGTGGTAGAAAATGGCAGACGCGACGGACAAAAAAGTTCACTTGAACGTTTTTCGTGCCAACGGTCAGCCAAAACACAACGGATCCGTTGCACGACGGACGCGACGTGTGGCCACGTCGCGATCCATTGCTAATACAAGTCTATGGGTAAAAAACGCATCCTGCGAGCACATTTGCAGGATCCGTTTTTTTCCCAAAACGACGGATTGCGACGGATTGCTAAAAACGCAAGTGTGAAATTAGCCTTAGAAACATCGGCCTTTCTATTATATATCTATGGATATATCTATCTATCTATCTATAGATATATTTATAGATAGATATATCTGTAGATACATAGATGTATCTATCCATATATCTGGCTGCTTTCACACATCAGGTTTTTGCCGTCAGGCACAATCCAGCGAGTTTTGAAAAAAACGGATGGATATGGGGTAATAAGGGGTCAATGTGACCTTGCTATTGTAAGGTGACATTAAGTTGGGTTAATAACGGAGAGGCGTCAATAAGACGCCTATCCATTATTAATCCAATAATAATAAAGGGCTAAAAAACACACACACATTAGGAAAAAAGTATTTTAATATTCTTCATTCAACCATACTTACCATACTTCAGCGCCTGCAAAAAACTTAAATAAACCGTATACTACCTGTCCGCCGTAGTCTAATTAATAACGAGTGTCCCACGACGATCTCCCCTATAGAACAGTGACATCGGGTGAAGTCACTGCTCTATAGGACCTTCAGTGACACACTGACAGGAGACAATGGCTCCTGCAGTGCATCACTGAGGTTACTATAGTTCAAAGTCTTTTTTTTAAAGCGGCAGAGGAATACAGTGCGGAAGGATACCTTCCTCCCATCATTGTATTCCTGGTGCCCCTAGAGAGCGGTCGCATCAGCTGATGCTGCCGTTCTCTACGGGAGATCGTCATGGGACACTCGTGGATTTCTGCGGATCAGGGAGTATATTGTTTGTTTGTTATTTTCATATTTTTTACAGATGACACTGGCTTCGGGGATCAAAGTGACAAGTGATGTGAGTATGTACTCTATGTTATATGTACTGTATGTCTATATGTATGTATTGTATGTAATGTATGAATGTATTGTATGTAGTATGTATGTAGTATGTATGTAGTATGTATGTTGAATGTATGTAGTATGTATGTAGTATGTTGTATGTATGTAGTATGTACAGTACAGGCCAAAAGTTTGGATAAACCTTCTCATTTAAAGATTTTTCTATATTTTCATGACTATGAAAATTGTACATTCACACTGAAGGCATCAAAACTATGAATTAACACATGTGGAATTATATACTGAACAAAAAAGTGAAACAACTGAAATTATGTCTTATATTTTAGGTTCTTCAAAGTAGCCACCTTTTGCTTTGATGACTGCTTTGCACACTCTTGGCATTCTCTTGATGAGCTTCAAGAGGTAGTCACCGGGAATGGTCTTCCAACAATCTTGAAGGAGTTCCCAGAGATGCTTAGCACTTGTTGGCCCTCTTGTCTTCACTCTGCGGTCCAGCTCACCCCAAACCATCTCGTTTGGGTTCAGATCTGGTGACTGTGGAGGCCAGGTCATCTGGCGTAGCACCCCATAACTCTCCTTCTTGGTCAAATAGCCCTTACACAGCCTGGAGGTGTGTTTGGGGTCATTGTCCTGTTGAAAAATAAATGATTGTCCAACTAAATGCAAACAAGATGGAATAGCATGCCGCTGCAAGATGCTGTGGTAGCCATGCTGATTCAGTATGCCTTCAATTTTGAATAAATCCCCAACAGTATCACCAGCAAGGCACCCCCACACCATCACACCTCCTCCTCCATGCTTCACGATGGGAATCAGGCATGTAGAGTCCATTCACCTTTTCTGTGTCGCACAAAGACACGGTGGTTGGAACCAAAGATCTCAAATTTGGACTCATCAGACAAAAGCACAGATTTCCACTTGTCTAATGACCATTCCTTGTGTTCTTCAGCCCAAACAAGTCTCTTCTGCTTGTTGCCTGTCTTAGCAGTGGTTTCCTAGCAGGTATTTTACCATGAAGGCCTGCTGCACAAAGTCTCCTCTTAACAGTTGTTGTAGAGATGTGTCTGCTGCTAGAACTCTGTATGGCATTGACCTGGTCTCTAATCAGAGCTGCTGTTAACCTGCGATTTCTGAGGCTGGTGACTCGGATAAACTTATCCTCAGAAGCAGAGGTGACTCTTGGTCTTCCTTTCCTGGGGTGGTGTTGTGAATTCGGCTCTTGGGCTCCCTCTGGTGGTTATAAGTGGTAGTGCTGCTGTCTCTGGATCGCAGCATTCATCAGGTGTGTCAAGTTTTTGCAATCCTGACTGGGCTATTTAGCCTTGCTTGACCCTTTAGTCAGTGCCAGTTGTCCATTGTTCCTGGAGGATTCACATCCCTGCCTGCTCTCTCCTGCTTTGCTGTTTATTTCAACAAAGATAAGTTCTGGCCTTGATTTTTGCTGTCCACATGCTGTGGCCTTATTGTTCAGTTCTTTTCCATGTTTTTGTCTTGTCCAGCTTGGTCTGTATAAGGATTTGTTTAGCCAAGCTGGTATCTCTGGAGATGCAGATATACCCTCCATATCTTTAGTTAGCTGTGGAGACTTTGTATTTTCTGTGGTGGATATTTTCTAGTGTTTTAATACTGACCGCATAGTACTCTGTCCTATCCTTTCTATTTAGCTAGAAGTGGCCTCCTTTGCTAAATTCTGATTTCAGTCTGTGTATGTTTTTTCCCTCTCCTCTCACAGTCAATATTTGTGGGGGGCTGTCTATCCTTTGGGGATTTTCTCTGAGGCAAGATAGTTTTCCCTTTTCTATCTCTAGGGGTAATTAGTCCTCCGGCTGTGTCGAGATGTCTAGGGAGCGCTAGGTACATTCCACGGCTACTTCTAGTTGCGGTGTTAAGTTCAGGGTCTGCGGTCAGTACAGGTACCACCTTCTCCAGAGTACATCTCATGCTGCTCTTAGGCCACCAAATCATAACAGGGTGGTCCTCATGTGAGCCAGTTTCTTTGTAGCGCTTGATGGTTTTTGCCACTGCACTTGGGGACAGTTTCAAAGTTTTCCCAATTTTTCGGACTGACCTTAATTTCTTAATTTAAGTAATGATGGCCACTCGTTTTTCTTTACTTAGCTGCTTTTTTCTTGCCATAATACAAATTCTAACAGTCTATTCAGTAGGACTATCAGCTGTGTATCCACCAGACTTCTGCACAACACAACTGATGGTCCCAACCCCATTTATAAGGCAAGAAATCCCACTTATTAAACCTGACAGGGCACACCTGTGAAGTGAAAACCATTCCCGGTGACTACCTCTTGAAGTTCATCAAGAGAATGCCATGAATGTGCAAAGCAGTCATCAAAGCAAAAGGTGGCTACTTTGAAGAACCTAGAATGTAAGACATAATTTCAGTTGTTTCATACTTTTTTCTTAAGTATATAATTCCACATGTGTTATTTCATAGTTTTGATACCTTCAGTGTGAATGTACAA
Organism: Ranitomeya variabilis; assembly: GCF_051348905.1. Taxonomy (NCBI): domain Eukaryota; kingdom Metazoa; phylum Chordata; class Amphibia; order Anura; family Dendrobatidae; genus Ranitomeya; species Ranitomeya variabilis. The sequence goes on from NC_135236.1 coordinate 532,581,115, forward strand.
TTTTCATAGTCATGAAAATACAGAAAAATCTTTAAATGAGAAGGTGTGGCCAAACTTTTGGTATGTACTGTATATATGTAGCATGTATGTAGTATGTATGTTGTATGTATGTATGTAGTATGTATGTAGCATGTATGTAGTATGTATGTATGTATGCAGCATATTGTATGTATGTAGTATGTATGTAGTATGTATGTAGTATGCAGTATGTATGTAGTATGTAGCAAAAAACATAAAATAATAAACCGTATACTACCTGTCTGCCATAGTCCAATCAATAACGAGTGTCCCACGATGATCTCCCCTATAGAACAGTGACATCGGGTGATGACAATATGTGCAAACTGTAAAGCGCTGCGGAATATGTTAGCGCTATATAAAAATAAAGATTATTATTGCTCTATAGGACCCTCAGTGACACACTGACAGGAGACAATGGCTCCTGCAGTGCATCACTGAGGTTACTATAGTTCAAAGTCTCACTTTATGGCAATTGCTGCGTGGGAAAATTTCTCACACAGCAATGCCATAAGTGAGACTAGGGACTATTTTTTTTACAGTGGCGGAGGAATACAGTGCGGAAGGATACCTTCCTCCTGTCATTGTATTCCTGGTGCCCCTAGAGAGCGGTCGCATCAGCTGATGCTACTGTTCTCTACGGAAGATCGTTGTGGGACACTCGTGGATTTCTGCGGATCAGGGAGTATATTGGTTGCTTGTTATTTTAATATTTTTTACAGGTGACACTGGCTTCGGGAATCAAAATGACAAGTAATGGTGAGTATGTACTCTATGTTTAATGTACTGTATGTCTGCATGTATGTATTGTATGTAATGTATGAATGTACTGTATGTAGTATGTATGTAGTATGTATGTAGTATGTATGCCATCATTGGCTAATGTGTCAATCACTGTCATTGTAGCAGGCATCGTCCGATGGGACTTGTTGTCCCAACGGATGATGCCTGCACACACGCACAGACCCCCGGCAGCCCGCACAGACCCCCGGCAGGCCCGCACAGACCCCCGGCAGCCCGCAAAGAGCCCCGGCAGACCCGCACAGACCCCCGGCAGGCCCGCACAGACCCCCGTCAGCCCGCACAGACCCCCGGCAGTCCCGCACAGACCCCCGGCAGGCCGGACAGATCCCCGGCAGGCCCGCACAGACTCCCGGCAGGCCGGACAGATCCCCGGCAGGCCCGCACAGACCCCTGGCAGGCCGGACAGATCCCTGGCAGCCCGCACAGACCCCCGGCAGGCCCGCACAGACCCCCGGCAGCCCGCACAGACCCCCGGCAGTCCCGCACAGACCCCCGGCAGGCCAGACAGATCCCCGGCAGGCCCGCACAGACTCCCGGCAGGCCGGACAGATCCCCGGCAGGCCCGCACAGACCCCTGACAGTCCGGACAGATCCCTGGCAGCCTGCACAGACCCCCGGCAGCCCGCACAGACCTGCGGCAGTCCCGCACAGACCCCCAGCAGGCCGGACAGATCCCCGGCAGGCCCGCACAGACTCCCGGCAGGCCGGACAGATCCCCGGCAGGCCCGCACAGACCCCTGGCAGGCCGGACAGATCCCTGGTAGCCCGCACAGACCCCCGGCAGGCCCGCACAGACCCCCGGCAGCCCGCACAGACCCCCGGAGGCCCGTACAGACCCCCGGCAGCCCGCACAGACCCCCTTTCTTGAATTCTGTTTTATATGTTCTCATTTGTTTTCTTTTTGTTTTCCACTTTGTGGATGGAGTTTAGGAATTATAGATGTTTTAACCTAATTTATCAATTGTAACGCTATAAAAATCGCAAAATATGGCGCACCTTCACTCCCGCCGTTATATTTACAAACATGCCGAATTTTGGCACAATTTTCCCAACATCAGTTTAAGACAGGAAAAAAGGCTTTTTTTACTTTTCTGCCCAATTCATGAATCCCGTGTGCCATTTTCATGTAATTGGTAACTAATACTAAGACAAAATAGGAAAGTGACTTCTAAAAAACTGAAATGTTGAATCGGGCCATAATATTTCTTTGGCAGCTTACTGTATACATATAGTTTTAGACAGATTTCTCTAATGTGAAAAAATCATACAGAGAAAAATCCTTTCAGAACTTTTTCCATCACTAATGTCAGCTATAATCTTTTCAAATTCATTGAGAAACAAACTGGAATCATTTTTCAGGCAAAAATAAAATTAACAAAATTAAATTAATGCAGTTGCCTAAGGGTTACCAACACTCTTGTAATTGGGGGTGTAGTTGTGTTCAGAATTAACAAATCCCATTTATTCCCTTCACGACACGTGCAACACAGTGGGGAAAATAAGTATGTCATACACTGCCGAATTTGCAAGTTTTCCCATCTACAAAGAATGGAGAGGTCTGTAATTTTTATCATAGGTACACTTCAACTGTGAGAGAAAGATTCTAAAAATAAAAAAAAACAGAAAATCACATTGCATTAAAATGCATTTTATTGCATGAAATAAATATTTGATCACCTATGAACCAGCAAGAATTTTGGCTCTCACAGACCTGTTACTTTGTCTTTAAGAAGCCCTCCTACTCTACATTTCTTACCTGTATAGAAGACAACAGTCCACACACTGAATCAATCACACTTCAACCTCTCCACCATGGCCAAGACCAAAGAGCTGTCTAAGTACACCAGGAACAAAAGTAGACCTGCACAAAGCTGGGATGGGCTACAGGACAATGGGCAAGCAGCTTGGTGAGAAGTCAACAACTGTTGGCACAATTATTAGAAAATGGAAGAAACACAAGATGACTGTCAATCTTCCTCGGTCTGGGGGTCCATGTAAGATCTCGCCTCTAGGAGTAAGGATGATTTTGAGAAAGGTCAGGAATCAGTCCAGAACTACATGGGAGGACTTGGTCAATGACTTAAAGTGAGCTGGGACCACAGTCTCAAGTATTACCGTTAATAACACACTACACCGTCATGGATTAAAATCCTGCAGGGAATAAAAGTCCCCCTGCTTACGCCACCACAAGTCCAGGCCTGTTTGAAGTTCGCCAATGACCATTTGGATGATCCACAGGAGGCATGGGAGAAGGTCATGTGGTCAGATGAGATGAAAATAGAACTATTTGGTATCAACTCTATTCTCCGAGTTTGGAGGAAAAAGAATGAGTACAAAAACCAAGAATACCATCTCACCAATACCATGTCCCGAAACTTACAGCCAGGGCAGCTAAGGAGTGACCCCTTAAGAAGCATGTCAAGGTTCTGTAGTGGCCTAGCCAATCCCCAGACTTGAACTCAATAGAAAATCTTTGGAGGACGTTGAAACTCAATGCTGCACAGCGACAGCCCCGAAATCTGAAAGATCTGATAAATATCTGTATGGAGGAGTGGGCCAAACCCTTGCTGCAGTGTGTGCAAACTTTTTCAAGAACTACAAGAAACGTCTAACTGATGTAATTGCAAACAAAGGTTTATGCACCAAATATTAAGTTGTGTTTTTCTATTGTATCAAATACTTATTTCATGCAATAAAATGCAAATTAGTTATGTAAAAATCATACAATGTGATTTTCTGATTTTTTTAAAGATTCTGTCACTCACAGTTTAAGTGTACCTACGATAAAAATTACAGACCTCTCCAATCTTTGTTGGTGGAAAAACTTGCAAATTTGGCAGTGTATCAAATACTTATTTTCCCCACTGTACACTGTATACATGGCGCTGCGGGAGCTGCATAGCATGGTGGGTGAATTAAGATGGCTGCTGTCTCTGGCCATCCCTGCAGGTCGCCCCAGGAGTCTGTAGCGCCCCCCTACCCAACCGCGTCAGTGATCGCTGTGATTGGCTGATCAATTCTGACCAGCCAATCACAGCGATGTGACAATAAAGTTGTAAAAAAAATAGTCATGTGACATGCTGTGATTAATGCTTACTGAGATAGCAGCAATCACAGAAGTCACACTGGATGAGGTGATCACCACGTCACCTCTCCTGATTAACCCCTTTGGTGCTGCTTCGCTGAATAATAGTTACTGACCAATTAACACCAAAGGTGTTAATTTAAAATAGTGATCACCACTCTGCACGCCATCTTTACCTCAGAGTTGGAGTTCGTTGGTTGTATATCCCTCTGTTACCTCAGGGAAAGAAAAAATCATTGGTGGCCCGTTCAATCCTCCTGCAATCTGTCTCCTGACTCCTGCGATCTCCTGTGCTGTCTGTGTGCTGGTTCCCCAATCCCTGTTCCAGTCCCCCACCAATACCCCCCACTCTCAATTGTATTTTTTGCGGGGGGGAGGGGGAGTAGTAGTAGTTAGGGCAGCACGGTGGCTCAGTGGATACCACTGCAGCCTTGCAGTGCTGGAGTCTTGGGTTCTAATCCCACTCAGGACAACATCTGCAAGGAGTTTGTATGTTCTCCCCTTGTTTGTGTGGGTTTTCTCCGGGTACTCCAGTTTCCTCCCACATTCCAAAGACATACTGATAGGGAATTTTGATTGTGAGCCCCATTGGGGACAGTGATGATAATGTGTGCAAAAACTGTAAAGCGCTGCGGAATATGTTAGCTATAAAATTAAAGATTATTATTAAAATTAGTATAGTGTAGGTTCATAAATAGCGAAGTAGCATATTAGAGTAGGGGACGTCACAGTGTTAGTGACGTCCCTATTTCTTTTAGAAAAAAAAGTACAGTAGCTTTATAGGTAGGGAGTGTTTTTCTTTTGCAAAATAAAACAGAGAAAGAATTGTTATTGCTGGACAATTTCTTACCTAGTTTAATAGGGGAGTGTACGTCTCATTGTTAGTGATGTCTGTTTTTATTTTGCAAAAAAATATAATTATTATCTCTAAGTAAATTTATAGGTAGGGCATTAGTCACCACGTCATCATATGCCAAATGTTAATTTCAAAGGGAGGCTAAAATTCCGGCAATATCTGCCCAGTAAGAGGGTCAAGTATGGAATTAAACTGTACAAGCTCTGTGAGAGTACCTCAGGGTACACCCACAGATTTAAGGTCTATGAAGGGAAGGACACCCAGATTGACCCCCTAAATGCCCCCCTTTCCTGGAGTTGAGTGGTAAAATCAAACCATAGATGCCCATAAATTAAGTTATGTGTAATAATGAAAAATAACACAGGGAAAAACTATTGAACACTTGCAAAAAGTCATGGAATGTCATGACACCAGCTGAAATCTATCAGTAATCAGAAAGTAATACTTCTACTTAGTCAAAAATAATATCAGCTGGATCAAATGATAGCCTATGAAAAGTTGTTTCAATACCAAGTTGCCAAATAAGAAATATCTCATGATGCGTGAAGCCAGGGAGCTGTCTTGAGACCTTTGCAACCTTATTCTTACAAAACATACTGATGGCATTGGTTACAGAAGAATTTTAAACTACTGAAGGTTCCAGTGAGCACTGTTTGGACCATAATCTGGAAGTGGAAAGAACATCATTTTGCCATAAACTAGCGATGACCAGTTGCTCCCCACAAGATTTCAGACAGAGAAGTGAAAATAATTATCAGAAGAATAGCCCAAGAGCCAAGGACCACTTGTGTAGAGCTATGGAAAGACCTGGAATCAGTATATACAATTGTTTCAAAGAAAATTATATAGTAAGTAATGCACTCAACCTCCATGGCCTATATGCACATTCACTACGCAAGACTGCTGTTATGATCTTGCTCACGCAGGTAAAAGAAGGACTACCAAGGAGAGAAGTCTCACCTGTACCCAACTGGCCCGTAAAGACTAGAAAATTCACTAGCCCCACAAGTAAATACACCTGCATGGTAGTGGCTCCCTAAAAGGCCATCAAGGGGTTTATCCAGAGGCCACAACACACATCCAACAAAAGATAGTGGAAGGCGTGCTGGGAAACACAAGATCCCAGGGTGAGAAACTAAAACAAATTCACAAAAGATAGACAGGGATAAAGGAGATAAGGAGAACCAAAAAAAAAAAACCAACAGAAAAAGTGAAACCTCCCAGACCCCCAAAAGTGGAGAAGTCAAAGGTACTGGGGAGGAAAACTTACAGACTCGCAGCAGGAAATACAACTGGGACAAACTGGATAAGGTAAACCACTAGCTGAAGAGCTGGAACTCCAAACACCAATCTACATGAAAGTACATCCAGCAAGTGAAGTAATTGAAAGGTGAACATATAAAAACCATCCCAAAATGTGAAAGGACAGAGCCAAAAGAGAAAATGGAAAACACCTGGAGAGAAGTCAACCAAGAAAGGAAAACCAAGACTAAAAAAACCATCATAATTTGGACAGAGACTAAAAGGACTGTAGCTCAACAGAGACGGAAGCTGACCATGCAGAAAAAAGGTCACCAGATCAAATCCCTTAACTAAGCCATGACAACTCCACTGCTGAACAAAAAGCATGTTCATGCACATTTAGGGTATGTGCACACGTCCGGATTTCTTGCAGAAATTTCCTGAAGAAAACCGGAAATTTTCTGCAAGAAATCAGCATTTTTTTTTTGCGTTTTTTTTCCGTTTTTTTCGCAGTTTTTTTAGCATTCTGCAAGCCTAATTAGCTTGCAGAATGCTAAAGTTTTCCAAGCGATCTGTAGCATCGCTTGGAAAACTGACTGACAAGTTGGTCACACTTGTCAAACATACTGTTTGACAAGTGTAACCGACTTTTTACTATAGATGCTGCTTATGCAGCATCTATAGTAAAAGATAGAATGTTTAAAAATAATAAAAAAAATAAAAAAATGGTTATACTCACCCTCTGCAGACAGCCGATCTCAGCGGCGTCCGTTCCTATAGATGCCGGTGTGGTTCAGGACCTTCGATGACGTTGCGGCTTGTGATTGGTCACGTGAGTCACATGAGCGGTCACGCGACCAATCACAAGACAGCGACGTCACCACAGGTCCTGAACCACACCATCTATAGGAACGGAAGAGAGAGCATGAACCGGAGAGGCGGGAACACTTCGGGGGCCATCAGAGGGTGAGTATATCACTATTTTTTATTTTAATTCTTTTTTTTTTACCAATTATATGGTGCCCAGTCCGTGGAGGAGAGTCTCCTCTCCTCCACCCTGGGTACCAACCGCACATAATCTGCTTACTTCCCGCATGGTGTGCATAGCTCCGTGCGGGAAGTAAGCAGATCAATGCACTCCTAGGTGTGCGGAATCCCCGCAATTCCGCATTTTTAATGAACATGTTGCTTTTTTTTCCGCGATGCGATTTTTTCGCGGGAAAAAATGCAACATTTGCACAAAAAATGCGGAATACCCTGTAAATAATAGGAGGCATATGTTAGCGTTTTTTTCGCTTTTTTATCACGGTTTTATAGCGAAAAAACGCAAAAAAAACGCGAAAAATCCTGAAAGTGTGCACATGGCCTTAGAGTTTTCTCAACAACATTAAGACAAGCCTGCGAAATACTGGGAGAAAATAGCCTGTCAGATGAGACCAAAAACTGAACTCTTGGATGCCATAATACACACCATGTTTTTTAGGCCAAAAGGTACTGTATATCACCCTGAAAATACCATGTTTTTCAGTATACTGCACTGGAAAACTTCACATAATTGAAAGAAGGGTGAATGAACAAATGTACCAAGACATTCTTGCATAAAATCTGCAGACATCTATCAGGAAGATGAAGAAGAAATGAGGGTGGACATTTCAGCAAGACAATGATCCCAAACACACAGCCAAGAAAATTGGTTTCAGGGAAAGCTGCAAGAATGATCCAGCCAGTCACCTTACCTGAATACAATAGAAAATTTATGCAAGTAACTAAAGTACAGAGTGTATAGGAGTCCACGGAACTGTCAGGATTTGAAGAATATTTGTGTGGAGGAATGGGCCAGAATCACACCTGAGCAATGCATGCATAGTTTCTTTATATAGGTGTCTTGAAACTGTCATCACCAACGAAAGCTTTTATATGAAGTATAAATCCAATTTCAGTAAAAGTGCTCAATACTTTTTTTTACGCAATCTTTGTATTGTGTCTGTGTGCGGCACACTAAGCATGGAGAACAGAGAGAGGGCAAGGGAACTGTCTGAGCACTTGAGAACCAAAATTGTTGAATAATATCAACAATCAACAATCTCAAGGTTACAAGTCCATCTCCAGAGATCTTGATGCTCATTTGTTCATGGTGCACAACATAATCAAGAAGTTTATAACCCACTAGATGGTGGCCCGATTCAAACGTATCGGGTATTCTAGAAAATGTAGGTAGTATATAGCACAGGCTACCGACGTAGTATATAACATAGCTACGTAGTATATAACAGAGCTACGTAGTATGTAACACAGCATAGGTAGTATATAGCAGAGCTACGTAGTATATAACACAGCCACATAGTATATAACATAGCCACGTAGTGTATTGCACAGGTATGTAGTATATTGGTCAGCCACATAGTATATAGCAGAGCCATGTAGTATATAACATAGCCACGTAGTATATTGTAGAGCCACATAGTATATTGCACAGGCACGTAGTATATAACACAGTCACATAGTGTATTGCACAGCTACGTAGTGTATTGCACAGCTATGTAGTATATTGGTCAGCGACGCAGTATATAACAGAGCCACGTAGTATATTGCACAGTTGACGTAGTATATAACAGAACCGACACAGCCACATAGTATATTGCACAGCTACATAGTATACAGCACAGAGATGTAGTATATAACAGAGCCCACGCAGTATGTAACACAGCCCACATAGTATATAGCAATGTGGGCACTATATGCGTGGTTAAAAAAGACTTAAAATAAAAAATAAACATATACTCACCTTCTGAAGGCCCCTTGAAGTCCTGGCGCCTGTGTGCGGTGCATGCGGCAGCTTCGGGTCCCAGGGTTGGTATGAGCACAGGACCTGTGATGTCGTGGTCACATGACCGTGACGTCATGGCAGGTCCTTCTCGCATAGCATCCTTGGCACCAGAACCTGCCGCTTGCACTGCCGAGGACAGCGTGCGACGTCGGAAGGTGAGAACAACCTTTCTTTTTAAATTATTATTATTTGTAACATTAGACCTTTTTACTATTGATGCTGCATACGCAGCATCAATAGTAAAAAGTTGGTCACACAGGGTTAATAGCTGCGTTAACTGTCATGATCTCTGCAGGCAGAGATCATAGCAAGCCTATAGAGGGACAAGCTCTCGGAAGATGGAACTATACTGACCATGAACTAAGCCTGCCGCGCAACTAGAAATAGCCAGGTAGCATTTCCTATTTATCGCTAGATGCCCAGCTCTGGCCTAAGACCTAAATAGCTAGCAGAGGGAAATATAAGACCTGGCTCACCTCTAGAGAAATATTCCAAAGAAGACAGTAGCCCCCCACATATAATGACGGTGAGTTCAGATGAAACAACAAACGCAGCAGGAAAATAGTCTTAGCAAATTTGAGGTCCGCTTACTAGATAGCAGAAGACAGATAGTATACTTTCATGGTCAGCAGAAAAACACTAACAAAACACCATCCAGAGATTACCTTAAACTCTGGCATTAACTCATAACGCCAGAGTAGCAATCCCTGATCAACGAGAGCTTTCCAGACACAGTAACAAAACTTCAGCTGTGAACTGGAACAAATAGGCAAAACAAAACATGGACAAAAGTCCAACTTATCTAGTAGTTGTCTAGAAGCAGGAACAAGCACTGAGAGGCATCAGATAACATTGTTGACCGGCAAGAAACCACCAGAGAAATGAGCTTAAATAGCGACACCCACTACTGATGAAACCAGGTGAAACAGGAAAGAGGATGACAAGTCCAATTCCACAAGCGGCCACCGGGGGAGCCCAGAATCCAAATTCACAACAGTACCCCCCCCTCAAGGAGGGGGCACCGAACCCTCACCAGATCCACCAGGGCGACCAGGATGAGCCCTATGGAAGGCACGAACAAGATCAGAAGCATGAACATCAGATGCATTGACCCAAGAATTATCCTCCTGGCCGTAACCCTTCCAGTTGACCAGATACTGGAGTTTCCGTCTGGAAACACGAGAGTCCAAAATTTTCTCCACAACGTACTCCAACTCACCCTCAACCAACACCGGAGCAGGAGGCTCAACTGAAGGTACAACAGGTACCTCATACCTGCGCAATAACGACCGATGAAAAACGTTATGAATGGAAAAGGACGCAGGGAGGTCCAAACGGAAAGAAACAGGATTAAGAATCTCCAATATTCTATAAGGGCCGATGAACCGAGGTTTAAACTTAGGAGAAGAGACCCTCATAGGGACAAAACGAGAAGACAACCACACTAAATCTCCAACACAAAGCCGAGAACCAACACGACGATGACGGTTGGCAAAACGCTGAGTCTTCTCCTGGGACAACTTCAAATTGTCCATAACCTGCCCCCAGATGTGATGCAATCTCTCCACCACCGCATCCACTCCAGGACAATCCGAGGATTCCACCTGACCGGAGGAAAATCGAGGGTGAAACCCCGAATTACAGAAAAACGGGGACACCAAGGTGGAAGAACTGGCCCGATTATTGAGGGCGAACTCTGCCAATGGCAAAAAAGCAACCCAATCATCCTGGTCAGCAGAGACAAAACACCTCAGATATGTCTCAAGGGTCTGATTAGTCCGCTCGGTCTGGCCATTAGTCTGAGGGTGAAAAGCAGATGAAAAAGACAAATCTATGCCCATCCTAGCACAGAATGCCCGCCAAAATCTAGACACAAATTGGGTACCTCTGTCAGAAACAATATTCTCAGGAATACCGTGCAATCGGACAACATTCTGAAAAAACAGAGGAACCAACTCAGAAGAAGAAGGCAACTTGGGCAGAGGAACCAAATGGACCATTTTAGAGAAACGGTCACAGACCACCCAGATGACAGACATCTTCTGGGAAACAGGCAGATCTGAAATAAAATCCATCGAGATGTGTGTCCAAGGCCTCTTAGGAATAGGCAAGGGCAACAGCAGTCCGCTAGCCCGAGAACTACAAGACTTGGCCCGAGCACAAACGTCACATGACTGCACAAAGACTCGCACATCCCGTGACAGAGAAGGCCACCAGAAGGATCTTGCCACCAAATCCCTGGTACCAAAAATTCCGGGATGACCTGCCAATGCAGAAGAATGTACCTCAGAGATGACTCTGCTGGTCCAATCATCCGGAACAAACAGTCTATCAGGCGGACAACGATCCGGTCTATCCGCCTGAAACTCTTGCAAGGACCGCCGCAGATCAGGAGAAACGGCCGACAAAATTACTCCCTCCCTAAGGATACCTGTGGGTTCAGAATTACCAGGAGAGTCCGGGTCAAAACTCCTAGAAAGGGCATCTGCCTTAACATTCTTCGAACCCGGTAGGTATGACACCACAAAATTAAAGCGAGAAAAAAATAAAGACCAGCGCGCCTGTCTAGGATTCAGGCGTCTGGCAGTCTCAAGATAAATCAAATTTTTGTGGTCAGTCAATACCACCACCTGATGCCTAGCCCCCTCGAGCCAATGGCGCCACTCCTCAAACGCCCACTTCATGGCCAAAAGCTCCCGATTCCCAACATCATAATTCCGCTCTGCGGGCGAAAATTTGCGAGAAAAGAAGGCACAAGGCCTAATGACGGAGCAGTCGGAACCTTTCTGCGACAACACTGCCCCAGCTCCGATCTCCGAAGCGTCAACCTCAACCTGAAAAGGCAGATTCACATCAGGCTGACGCAACACAGGGGCAGAGGCAAAACGGCGCTTAAGCTCCTGAAAGGCCTCTACAGCATGAGGGGACCAATTAGCAACATCAGCGCCTTGTCTGGTCAAATCAGTCAGTGGTTTAACGACATCCGAAAAACCAGCAATAAATCGGCGGTAAAAGTTGGCAAAGCCCAAAAATCTCTGAAGACCCTTAAGAGAGGAGGGCTGAGTCCAGTCACAAATGGCTTGCACCTTGACGGGATCCATCTCAATGGAAGAGGGAGAAAAAATATACCCCAAAAAGGAAATTTTCTGGACCCCAAAAACGCACTTAGACCCCTTCACACATAAAGAATTAGACCGCAGAACCTGAAAAACTCTCCTGACCTGCTGGACATGAGAGTCCCAGTCATCAGAAAAAATCAGAATATCATCCAGATATATTATCATAAATTTATCCAGAAAATCGCGGAAAATATCATGCATAAAAGACTGGAAAACTGAAGGGGCATTAGAAAGACCAAAAGGCATGACCAAATACTCAAAGTGGCCCTCGGGCGTATTAAATGCGGTCTTCCACTCATCCCCCTGCCTGATCCGCACCAAATTATACGCCCCACGAAGATCAATTTTAGAGAACCACTTAGCACCCTCTATACGAGCAAACAAATCAGTAAGCAATGGCAATGGGTATTGATACTTAACAGTGATCTTATTCAGAAGCCGATAATCAATACATGGTCTCAAAGAGCCGTCTTTTTTTGAGACAAAGAAAAACCCAGCTCCCAAGGGAGAAGAAGATGGACGAATATGTCCCTTTTCCAAAGACTCCTTTATATATTCCCGCATAGCAGCATGTTCCGGCACAGACAAATTAAACAAACGACCCTTTGGATATTTACAACCCGGTATCAAATCTATGGCACAATCGCACTCACGGTGCGGAGGTAACGACCCAAGCTTGGGTTCGTCAAAGACGTCTTGATAATCAGAGAGGAACTCAGGGACTTCAGAGGGAATGGACGACGAAATAGAAACCAAAGGTACGTCCCCATGAATACCCTTACATCCCCAGCTCAACACAGACATTGCTCTCCAGTCCAAGACTGGGTTGTGAGACTGCAACCATGGCAATCCCAGTACCAAATCGTCATGTAAATTATACAGCACCAGGAAACGAATAATCTCCTGGTGATCCGGATTGATACGCATGGTTACTTGTGTCCAGTATTGTGGTTTATTATTAGCCAATGGGGTGGAGTCAATCCCCTTCAGAGGAATAAGAGTCTCCAAAGGCTCTAAATCAAAACCACAACGATTGGCAAAGGACCAATCCATAAGACTCAGAGCGGCGCCAGAGTCAACATAGGCGTCCGTGACAATGGATGACAAAGAGCAAATCAGGGTTACAGACAAAATAAACTTAGACTGAATGGTGCCAATGGAAACAGACTTATCAAGCTTCTTTGTACGCCTAGAGCATGCCGATATAACATGAGTAGAATCCCCACAATAGAAACACAATCCATTCTTCCGTCTAAAATTCTGTCGCTCGCTCCTGGACAGAATTCTATCACACTGCATACTTTCTGGCGTCTTTTCCATAGACACCGCCAGATGGTGCACCGGTTTGCGCTCCCGCAGACGCCTATCAATCTGAATAGCCATTGTCATGGACTCATTCAGACCTGCAGGCAAAGGGAACCCCACCATAACATCCTTAACGGCATCAGAGAGACCTTCTCTGAAAGTTGCCGCCAAGGCGCACTCATTCCACTGAGTAAGCACAGACCATTTACGGAATTTTTGGCAGAAAACTTCAGCTTCGTCTTGCCCCTGAGATAGTGCCATCAAAGTTTTTTCTGCCTGAAGTTCCAAATGAGGTTCCTCATAAAGCAAGCCCAAGGCCAGAAAAAACGCATCCACATCGCGTAACGCAGGATCCCCTGCTGGCAATGAGAAGGCCCAATCTTGAGGGTCACCCCTGAGCAAGGAAATCACAATCCTAACCTGCTGAGCAGGGTCTCCAGCTGAACGAGACTTCAGGGACAAATAAAGCTTACAATTATTTCGGAAATTCTGGAAGCTAGCTCTATTCCCTGTGAAGAACTCCGGCAAAGGAATTCTCGGCTCAGATACCGGAGCATGTACCACAAAATCTTGTAAATTTTGTACTTTCGTGATGAGATTATTCAAACCCGCAGTTACACTCTGGAGATCCATTATTGTCAGGTGCACACAGAGCATACAGAGATTAGGAGGAGAGAGAGAAAAAAGACTGCAGCAAGGCAGACTGGAGGAAAAAAAAAAAAATTCCAGCAGACTTCTTATAACTCTCCTTTCTCAACCTGGGTCTTTAACACTTTAATGGCCGGTCAAACTGTCATGATCTCTGCAGGCAGAGATCATAGCAAGCCTATAGAGGGACAAGCTCTCGGAAGATGGAACTATACTGACCATGAACTAAGCCTGCCGCGCAACTAGAAATAGCCAGGTAGCATTTCCTATTTATCGCTAGATGCCCAGCTCTGGCCTAAGACCTAAATAGCTAGCAGAGGGAAATATAAGACCTGGCTCACCTCTAGAGAAATATTCCAAAGAAGACAGTAGCCCCCCACATATAATGACGGTGAGTTCAGATGAAACAACAAACGCAGCAGGAAAATAGTCTTAGCAAATTTGAGGTCCGCTTACTAGATAGCAGAAGACAGATAGTATACTTTCATGGTCAGCAGAAAAACACTAACAAAACACCATCCAGAGATTACCTTAAACTCTGGCATTAACTCATAACGCCAGAGTAGCAATCCCTGATCAACGAGAGCTTTCCAGACACAGTAACAAAACTTCAGCTGTGAACTGGAACAAATAGGCAAAACAAAACATGGACAAAAGTCCAACTTATCTAGTAGTTGTCTAGAAGCAGGAACAAGCACTGAGAGGCATCAGATAACATTGTTGACCGGCAAGAAACCACCAGAGAAATGAGCTTAAATAGCGACACCCACTACTGATGAAACCAGGTGAAACAGGAAAGAGGATGACAAGTCCAATTCCACAAGCGGCCACCGGGGGAGCCCAGAATCCAAATTCACAACAGTTAACGGAGTGCGTTACACCTCGGTCCGTTAACGCTGGCATTAACCCTGTGTGAGCACTCAGCGCTGACTGCAGAGCAGTAAAGCAGCAGCCATTTCGCTGCCAGACTATGGCCGCCGCTGATTGGTCATGGCAATGGTCGTGGGCGTTTTGCCACGACCAATCAGCGACTTAGATTTCCATGACAGAGGCCGCGACCAATGAATATCCGTGACAGACAGACAGACAGAAAGACGGAAGTGACCCTTAGACAATTATATAGTAGATGGCTCTGTGGCTAATATTCCTGGACATGGATGGCAGAGAAAAATTTGATAAAAGGTTGCAATACAGGATAGTCCCGATATTGGATCAGCAGCCCCAATTAAGTTCCAAAAAAATTCAAGCTGTCCTGCAGGTTCATGATGAATCAGTTTTAGCACAAACTATCCATCGACATTTGAATAACATTAAATGCTATAGCAGGAGACCCAGGAGGATCCCACTGCTGACACAAAGACATATAAAAGCTAGACTGCAGTTTTGCCAAAAATGTATGTGAGCAAGCCACAATACTTCTGTGAAAGTCTCTTGTGGACAGATGAGACAAAAATAGAGCTTCGTCAGGACTCCAACCCAGTGGCTTTTGTGCACCAGGTGGCGTTTTTTCCCTCTGAGCTATTCATCTCACTGGACAATTCCTTGCTAAACCAGATACTAGTACCTGTGTGGTTCCTGATTGTCTCCACCCCGACTTCCTGATTGTCTCAACCTTGTGATCTCCTGATTGAACATCCTACTTAAACCTGGCACTACATTCCCTTCCTTGTGAGATTATTGAGCTCCCAGCCTTTAGTCTAGCTTCTTTCCACCTGCTGATTATCCTCAAGATTCTACTGCTGTTCCATGTACTGACCTCTGGCTATTCCCTGACTAGGTTACCTGCTTATCCTCCCAAGTATACTGCTGCTTTGTGTACTGACCTCTGGCTACTTCCTGATGACGCTACCTGCCGGTGTTGCCCCTGTGGATTCAATAACACAACTCAGGTCAGTCTAACAAGCTTTCTGGTAACGCACATGATTCTACTGTTTAACAAAAAAAATGGAATGAGGCCTACAAAGAAAAGAACACAGTACTTAAAGTAAAAAATGGTGGAGTTTCAAAGATGTTTTGGAGTTGCTTTGCTGTCCCTGGGTTCCTTGTCTGTGTACAAGACATAATGAAATCTGAAGATTACCAATGGATTTTGGGTTGCAATGCAGTGTCCAGTATCTGAAAACTGGGTTTGCATTTTAGGTCATGTGTCTTTCAGCAGGACAAAAACCTCAAACATACTTCAAGAAGTACCCGAGAAATGGATAGAAACAAAGCGCTGGAGAGTTTTGAAGTGGCCAGCAAGGAGTCCGGATGTAAATCCCATTGGATATCTGTGGAGAGATCTTAAAATTGCTGTTGGGGAGTAGGCATCCTTCAAATATTGAGATATCTGGCGCAGTTTGCAAAAGAAGAGCGGTGACAAATTCTGGTTGAGAGGTGTAAGAAGCTTGTTGGTGGTTAGAGGAAGAGATTGATTATAGTTATTTATTATAAAGAGTGTGCAACAAAATATTAAGTTGAGGATGCCAACAATTTTGTCTGGCCCATTTTGGGGGGTTTGTGTGAAATGATGTCCAAAATATGTGTAATGGAAATAATTTTCTGGGAGAAATACTTTCTGGAATATTTCAAGGGTGCCAACACTTTTGGCCATGACCGTACATACAGTATAAATATACAGTATAACAAAGATCCATTAAACTAGGCTATACTGTATATTTTGCTAGGGTCAAAATGACCTTTTTCAATTTTTTTTGTCACTATCTCCACATTTCTATTCTATTTGGAATTCGTTCATCAGCAATCTTCAGTTCCTAGTTGGCATTTGCTAGTCTCTAAGTGAAGGGACCAGTCTACATGGTATACAGAATTGCTTACGGTTGATTTGGATTCAATAGGTAGAGATGCGATTTCCCATTGTCCATTTTCCGTAAATTAAACTGGCATCTCCAGGAAGGTCCGCCAGGATTAACTAAAAGCGAAACATATTTTAAAGATTGTGTGTCTAATTCAAGCTAATGGCCTCATTGTAGAGTAAGCATTCTTCTCTTAATTAGTAAAGGGAATTCACTTACTGTGATTGAAGCACTTTGTCTGAGCCTTAGGCATTACGATTTGATATTAAGCTCTGCAGATTTTCAGGTCTCAGTGCTGCTTCTTCTTGCAGAACAATGCACGTTATTAATGGAAAGATGAGCAAAATTAGTAGGGATATTTACCGTTACAATCGAATCCATATAGATATTTCTGCACTCGTAGCATAACCAGCTTTATCATCTCTACAAGTAATCAAGGCCTGAGGATTATGGTATTATATTTTTCAGCCTTACTCCACAGCAGTAACTGCATACCCAAATTACAGCAGCGCTTCAGCTCACGACTTAAGAGCCCGTAACCAATTGTTATACCGTGGAGCGTAAACGTATTCCTGATCATTTTCCTCGGGGTGTGTTAATATACTTTAATTTCCTGATATGAATTAGAAAGTCAGGAAAAATCTATAACTGATGAGGGAGATAATTTATTTTGTCCTATGAAGTGAGGCTGGTCTCTAGTAGACTGATGAAGACCTACCTGAGGTTGAAACGTCTGTCTAACCTGCATTTATGATGGAATGAAGGAATCCTTGTATCGAGGAGGCTGTTGACATCTTCAATTATCATCTGGATTTGATAAAGGACTTGGGGACATCCTATTATTTGGCCTACATGAATCGTTGGACATTAAACGATTGATAGAGGTTGTTGTCTTTATTTTTTTGTTTTTCTCTAGCAGCACACAGCTAAAAAGTGTTATGAATGCTGATACCAGCTTACAAGCAAGTGGCTACTGACAATACTCCTCCAAAATGTTTTTTTTCGACCAGATTCCATACTGCCCCTGTTCTTTGGGTGATGTACAGTGGAAACAATTAGTACATTCCAATTTAATCTGTTAAAAGTTTTCTGAGATTTTGATATTGATAGCCTATCCTTAGGGTAGGAGCTCAAAATCAGATTGACGCCCCCATAGATCTGAGGATTCAAGGATCCACTTCAATGTTTATTAGCCACAGTTGCATACATTTCTTAGTGACTCTGTCAGGGATATGAGCTACAGTTGCCGTACTAATAAAGGTTGCTTCAGAATACACAGCGCTGTAATGGTAAACAATGGGGACACATTGCTTGCTGGAGTGCGGGCAAAAAACCCCTTTAATTTGCTGATCTGTTAGTACACACATCAGGCCACCAATGATCTGATGTTGATTATCTTTCTTAAAGGGAATCAATCTCTCATCAGAATTTCACACCCAAACACTTCATATGTGCTTGTAGATCTTGCAAAGACAAGTGCAGCCATACCTTTGCATAGCCAGTCAGTTCATCCATCACTGAGAAATGAGCGATTAGATTAATATGCAAATGAGGTTGAAACCCATGTTAGATCTGAAACCTCTGTTATTCCAGCTTTATTCCCTGCCAAGTGCCGCCTCTTCCTGCATGATTGAAGTCTCCTTTGCCTGAAGTCGCCAGAATAGAGTAGTGATGGTGAATAGTGTTGAGCATTCCGATACCGCAAGTATCGGGTATCGGCCGATATTTGCTGTATCGGAATTCCGATACCGAGTTCCGATATTTTTGTGATATCGGAAATCGGAATCGGAAGTTCCCAGTGTATGGTTCCCAGGGTCTGGAGGAGAGGAGACTCTCCTTCAGGCCCTGGGATCCATATTCATGTAAAAAATAAAGAATTAAAATAAAAAATATGGATATACTCACCCCTCCGGCGGACCTTGGACCTTAGCGATGTAACCGGCAGCCTCCGTTCCTAAGAATGCAGTGAGTATAGGACCTGCGATAGCGTCGTGGCTTGTGATTGGTCGCGTGAGCGGTCACGCGACCAATCACAAGCCGCGACGTCATCGAAGGTCCTTCACTCCCTGCATTCTTAGGAACGGAGGCAGACGCTTGGACCGGTGAGAGCCGGGGCCGTCTGAGGGGTGAGTATATCAATATTTTTTTATTTTTATTCTTTATTTTATACATGAATATGGATCCCAGGGCCTGAAGGAGAGTTTCCTCTCCTTCAGACCCTGGGAACCATTCCGATATTTTGTGTCCCATTGATATGCATTGGTATCGGGTATCGGTATCGGCGATATCCGATACTTTTTGGATATCGGCCGATCCAATCCGATACGATACCTTTGCATATCGGAAGGTATCGCTCAACACTAATGGTGAACCTTTCACAGACCGAGTGCGCAAACTGCAATCCAAACCCACTTATTTACTGCAAAGTGTCAACACGGCAATTTAACCTGAATACTGTTTTCAGTTTAGAAAAAAACAACTCATACAGAAAGCAGGCAGGGGCAACAGAGAGCAGGCAGGGGCAACAGAGAGCAGACAGGGCAACAGAGAGCAGACAGGGCAACAGAGAGCAGGCAGGGGCAACAGAGAGCAGGCAGGGGCAACAGAGAGCAGACAGGGCAACAGAGAGCAGACAGGGCAACAGAGAGCAGGCAGGGGCAACAGAGAGCAGGCAGGGCAACAGAGAGCAGGCAGGGGCAACAGAGAGCAGGCAGGGGCAACAGAGAGCAGGCAGGGGCAACAGAGAACAGGCAGGGGCTTCAGAGAGCAGGCAGGGGCAACAAAGTGCACCAACAGACAAGAGCAAGGGTACCAGACTGAAGACATAATGGAGCAGCAAAGTACAGGCAGCAGACTGCAGGCAGGGGAGACACAGTGGTAAATTGCAGAATCAAGAAAGAGTAGAAATAGCACAAAGCACGGTAGAGTGTATGGATAAGAAATAGAGAGCAGAGATATAGAAGAGCAGAGGGGTAAGGGTATGTGTCCACGTTCAGGATTACATCCAGTTTAGCTGCGGATTGAACGCTGCGTACAGCGGCGGCGTTCAACCCGCAGCAGCCAGATGTTACAGCATAGTGGAGGGGATTTTATGAAATCCCGTCTCCACTATGTGTGTGAACACGCATCCGGCGGCCCTGCGTTTACGGACATGCGGCGCGTCTTTTTAGAATGCAGCGTGTCTGTTTACCTGTCGCCGCGGCAAGGTAAATCACAGGGCCCTATGCATGGGGTGCGGAGATTCCGGATGTGTGCAATGAACACATCCAGAATCACTGCGTGTACAGAACGGGGCGGCGCTTTGGGCAGAACAGGTTTTCCGCTCCGTCATTACAGAATGTGGACAAGCACCCTAACAGGCAGAACCCAGTGTCAGGAAGGGACAGGGGACGTACTGTGAGCCCCAGTGCAGACCAGCTCAGGTTGCTGCCAGGCAGTAATCTCTGTACGCGCTGCAGGATGTACCTCCCCAGTCACCTGCTGCTCTTCTTGGCCTCGGTACGCACCCCACCTTCCTTGGCAGAAGGAAGCCGTCTGCCCCACAGACTCATTTTGCCCCACCTGTGAAAACCTGGTGCGGGCTCCAGGTTTCTGCTCCGTGTGTCCACCCAACTGGAAAATAAATCGTGTGGGGCTGTGGTGTCTGATGGGCCCTGATACAAAATTTGGACCTGCTCCCCCTGTATGTTGGTCAGATGTATGGTCCCCAGTAGTGTTCTAATTCCAATAAGGATAAACGAGTTGCTACCCCTCCCCCATTATGTAGTTATGTCACACATCCTCGGCCCATTCCAGGTATATATGCCGCCCATCATGGTCCCCTTCCTGGTATGTACAGGTGCTTCTCACAAAATTGGAATATCATCAAAAAGTTTATTACAGTTCTTCAATGCAAAAAGTGAAACTCATATATTATACTA
Source organism: Ranitomeya variabilis (assembly GCF_051348905.1). NCBI lineage: Eukaryota > Metazoa > Chordata > Amphibia > Anura > Dendrobatidae > Ranitomeya > Ranitomeya variabilis. The sequence goes on from NC_135236.1 coordinate 532,601,734, forward strand.
GATGTTTCCAGCCAGCTAACGCTCGGCACGCTCATTGCTATCTAATTAACGCTGCTGGTGATTAAACTAAAGTAAATAATGACAACATTCAATAGCGCTTACGCAGGTGGTAAATTAACTTAAAATGAAGTTAATAACAATAGTGTGGTGATGTGTTGGGAGCAGGATTATGTGTGGTGATGTGTTGGGAGCAGGATTATGTGTGGTGATGTGGTGGGGGGGCGGGATTGTGTGTGGTAATGTGGTGGGGGGCGGGATTATGTGTGGTAATGTGGTGGGGGCGGGATTATGTGTGGTAATGTGGTGGGGGGCGGGATTATGTGTGGTGATGTGGTGGGGGGTGGGATTATGTGTGGTGATGTGGTGGGGGGCGGGATTATGTGTGGTAATGTGGTGTGGGGCGGGATTATCTGTAGTAATGTTGTGGGGGCTGGATTATGTGTGGTAATGTGGTGGGGGCAGGATTATCTGAAGAAATGTGGTGGGGGGCAGGATTATGTGTGGTAATGTGGTGGGGGGTGGGATTATCTGTAGTAATGTGGTGGGGGGCAAGATTATGTGTGGTAATATGATGGGGGGCGGGATTATGTGTGGTAATGTGGTGGGGGGTGGGATTATTTGTAGTAATGTGGTGGGGGGTGGGATTATGTGTGGTGATGTGGTGGGATTATATGTGGTGATGTGGTGGGGGCGGGATTATGTGTGGTAATGTGGTGGGGCGGGATTATCTGTAGTAATGTGGTGGGGGTGGGATTATCTGTAGTAATGTGGTGGGGGCGGGATTATGTGTGGTAATGTGGTGGGGGCGGGATTATCTGTAGTAATGTGGTGGGGGGCGGGATTATGTGTGGTAATGTGGTGGGGGACGGGATTATGTGTGGTAATGTGGTGGGGGCGCTATTATCTGTAGTAATGTGGTGGGGGAGCGGGATTATGTGTGATGTGGTGGGGGGCGGGATTATGTGTAGTAATGTGGTGGGGGCGGGATTATCTGTAGTAATGTGGTGGGGGGCGGGATTATCTGTGGTAATGTGGGGGCGGGATTATGTGTGGTTATGTGGTGGGGACGGGATTATCTGTAGTAATGTGGTGGGGGGGCGGGATTATGTGTAGTATTGTGGTGGGATTATGTGTGGTGATGTGGTGAGGCGGGATTATGTGTGGTAATGGGGTGGGGAGGCGGGATTATGTGTGGTAATGGGTTGGGGGGCCGGATTGTGTGTGGTAATGGGGTGGGGGGCGGGATTATGTGTGGTGATGTGTTGGGGGCGGGATTGTGTGTGGTGATGTGTTGAAGGGGCGGGATTATGTGTGGTAATGTGGTGGGGGGCGGGATTATGTGTGGTAATGTGGTGGGGGGGCGGGATTATGTGTGGTGATGTGGGGAGGTGGGATTATGTGTGGTAATGTGGTGGGGGGGCGGGATTATGTGTGGTAATGTGATGGGGGCGGGATTGTGTGTGGTGATGTGGTGGGGGGGTGGGATTGTGTGTGGTGATGTGGTGGGGGGCGGAGCTACTGTGCAGAGGGCGGGATTAGCGAGTAATCACGATGCCTCATATATATAGATAGAGTCATTACAGAGTGATCTATTCCAAGTATTTATTTCTGTTAATGTTGATTATGGCTTACAGCCAATGAAAACCCAAAAGTCATTTTCTCAGTAAATTAGAATACTTTATAACAACAGCTTGAAAAATTATTTTAAAATCCTAAGAGTATGTGCACACGTTGCGGTTTTTGCTGCGGATCCGCAGCGGATTTGACGCTGCGGATCCGCAGTTTTCCATGTGGTGTACAGTGCCATGTTAACCAATGGAAAACAAAAACCGCAGTGCACATGCTGCGGAAAATTCTGCGCGGATTCGCTGCGGAAAAAAAGAAGTAGCATGTCACTTCTTTCTGCGGATTCCACAGCGGTTTTCAACCTGCACCAATAGGAAAGTGCAGTTGAAAACCCGCAGAAGAAACCGCGTGAAAATCCGCAGTGAAAACCGCAGTGGTTTTGCACTGCGGATTTTCCAAATCCGCTGCGGAAAAATCCGCAGCAAAATCCGCAACGTGTGCACATACCCTAAATGTTGGCCTACTGAAAAGTATGTTCAGTAAATGCACTCAATACTTGGTTGGGGCTCCTTTTGCATCAATTACTGCATCAATGATGCGTGGCATGGAGGCAATCAGCCTGTGGCACTGCTGACAGAGCAACCCAGGTTGCTTTGATAGCAGCCATCAGCTTGACTGCATTGTTGGGTCTGGTGTCTCTCATCTTCATCATCTTCCTCTTGACAATAATCCATAGATTTTCTATGGGGTTAAGGTCAGACGAGTTGTTTGCTAGCCAATCAAACACAGTGATAATGTTGTTTTTATACCAGATATTGGTACTTTTGGCAGTGTGGACAGGTGCCAAGTCCTGCTGGAGAATGAAATTTCCATCTCCAAAAAGCTTGTTGGCAGAGGGAAGCATGAAGTGCTCTAAATTTTCCTGGTAAACGGCTGCGCTGACTTTGGTCTTGATAAAACCCAGTGGACCTACACCAGCAGATGACATCGCTCCCCAAACCATCACTAATTGTGGAAACTTCACACTAGACCTCAAGCAGCTTGGATTGTGTTCATCTCCACTTTCCAAATGAAATGGAAAATTTACTTTCATCTGAAAACAACACCCCGGACCACTGAGCAACAGACCAGTTCTTTTTCTCATTCGGCCCCGGTAAGATGCTTGAGTGGCTTGACACAAGGAATGCGACACTTGTAGCCCATGTTGTGGATACCATACATCTGTGTGTGGTGGTTCTTGAAGCAATGACTCCAGCAGCAGCCAACTCATTGTGAATCTCCTCCAAATTTTTGAATGGTCTTTTCTTAACAATCCTTTCAAGGCTGTGGTTATCCCGGTTGCTTGTGCACCTTTTTCTACCACACTTTTTCCTTCCACTCAACTTTCTAATAATATACTTGGATACATCACTCTGTGAACAGCCAGCTTCTTTAGCAATGACCTTTTGTGGTTTCCACTCCTTGTGGAGTGTGTCAATGACTGCCTTCTGGACATCTGTCAAGTCAGCAGTCTTCCCCATGATTGTGGAGCCTACTGAAACAGACTGAGGGGCCTTTTTAAACACTTAGGAAGCCTTTGCAGGTGTTTTTGTTAATTATTCCAATTTACTGAGACAAAGACTTTTGGGTTTTCATTGGCTGGAAGCCATAATCATCAACATTAACAGAAATAAACACTTGAAATCGATCACTATGTTTGCAATGACTATTTCATATGAGATTCACTTTTTGTATTGAAGAACAGAAATAAATTAACTTTTTGATGATATTATAATTTTGTGAGAAGCACCTGTATGTCCACCATTCTGGTATATGTCAACCATTCTGACAACACCGCTGTTGTTCAATGCATAGAAAAAAAAACACTCCTAGTCACCTTCCCTCCGTTCCCTTGCAGCATGGCATCCTGTTCTGACACCGGCAGCTGACTTCAGAGTGCAAGTGATGGGAGTGCATGATGTAACATGCATGCCAACGTCAGCTGCTGGCCCCTGATTGGCCAGGATCATGTAATACAGCACACGTACCTGGCGAGCTTGTTAGCTGCAATACACTTCAGATGGATATGAATCAGAAAACACACATCCAGCTGAAGTAGGAGTTGGAATCAGCGAGCCCCTGACCCTCACAGGCTCGTTTGCAGTGGTGACCGCAGTTGTTACACCACTGGTGTGGGGTGTACACTGCGCACCTCACTGCCGAAATGCGCACCTACCCCAACCTCGGCGCAGTTCCCTCTGCAGGAGGTAGTGCAGAGGCATGAGTGCCCACAGGGAGAGCTCTGCGTGTGCCCTCAGGCACGCATGCCATAGGTTCCCCACCACCGGCATAAAGAGTGTCAGTCAAGCAGTAGGAGGCATTGGGCAGGGAATAGAGCTGAAGTCACACAAGGTTCAGATCTACCATAGCCTCATTTGCATATCAATCCAAAGGCTGATTTCTCAGTAATGGAGGAATGGACTGGCCATGTGAATGTATTTATGGATTTGTTTTGGTGTGAAATCCTGCTGACAGATTCTCTTTAAAGGGAACCTGTCACCTGAATTTGGCGGGACCAGTTTTGGGTCATATGGGCGGGGTTTTCAGGTGTTTGATTCACCCTTTCCTTACCCGCTGGCTGCATGCTGGCCGCAATATTGGATTGAAGTTCATTCTCTGTCCTCCATAGTACACGCCTGTGTAAGGCAAGATTGCCTTGTGCGGGCATGTACTCCGGAGGACAGAGAATTAACTTCAATCCAATATTGCGGCCAGCATGCAGCCAGCGGGTAAGGAAAGGGTGAATCAAACACCCAAAAACCCCGCCCATATGACCCAAAACTGGTCCCGCCAAATTCAGGTGACAGGTTCCCTTTAAACCAAAGCCATCAAAATCAAACTACTGGAAAACTGGGGCATCCGGACCATAGCTCCTAGATCCAAAGTTAATCAGTCAGTCTATCCATTCACATATACATACACAAAACCCAATCCGATGTTAAATATGCCATTATTGTGTTGCTCGCTTTACTTAATATGCAGGTGACAGGTTTTGGTCACGCTAGTAGTGTTTAATTGGCATGAAATACAGGAAGAGATGGTAGAAACATGACCTGCTTAGTTGTCACAGTAGCCTGAAAGATGATATTGGGATGCCACAAAAGTGTGTTCAAAAATAGTAGGACATCCAGGACTAGCATTCATACCTGGAGCGGTTTAGTAATTACTAGAATTAATTTTACAATGAAAGATTTCCTAATGCATGGCAGCATTTGCTGGAAAGTCAATCATATTATTACTCTACAAAGCGTTTTAATTGTGCAATAATCATAAGTGTACTGGGTATATTAGAAGTGTTATTTTAATATGACGATACATGCTGTGCTTCTATCATTAGGAAGGATAGTTTCAATGGCTACTTTTAGTCATTTTCCAGATATTACAATTTATAGTTTCATTAACCGGGGTTTGCATTTCATTTACTCCTAACAAATATACAGACATGTTTGTGTAATGTAATACAGCTTTGAAATGTAAGCTTTAATTAGGATTTCTTGGCTTGCATGTATAATCCCTGTCCCACTGAAGCGATCCTAATAAGGTAACTTCCTGCCGAATGAAGCATGATGAATTGTTTTCATAACTGAATAATAAAGTAATGACTATGATCATGCATCAATGACTGGGTGGATCTGTGCTAGAACATTTTACTTTACTGGAAATTCAGCAGCGTGATGGACAGCTGGGACATGGGACCACAGATGCTTTCATGTGTGCACTTCAGGCATCTCAATTGTCACCCGAAATATACTGTACGTTGTAGAGTGCACACCAATGCAGATTAATAAAGGGAAATGCCATAAATCATTTACTTTGGGGATATTTGCCATCATTCTCACTTTCCGGATTGGTTCGTATTGGTTTTCCTACATATCTGACTTTGGTTGGGATCGATCACCCATTTTTCAGCCCTCTGAAATTTTTAGTGCAAAGATAGCTTAAGTTTAGTCTTGTTGACTAGTATTAGTCCTTTGAAACTACAAGAAAATACCAAAAGAGAATAAGCTGAGTTTATTTTATTATGCTTGTTGATAGTCATCAGCACTTTACAGATATTGACAACATCGCTGTCCATATTGGTACACACAATCTACATTCCCTATCAGTATGTCTTTGGAGTGTGGGAGGAAAGCGGAGAACCCAGAGGAAACCCACGCAAACACAGGGAGAACAGACAAACTCCTTGTAGCAAACAGTATTTCTGAACCTAAACATTCGAATTCCATATACAGTAAGTTTATAAATGTATATTCTATATTTTCTCCTTTGGATAATGATTTGGTACTTGTAGTTTTGACACTCGTCCATCTTTTGATAACATATTTGTGTAGTCTTGACAGTTCACCCTCTGAGTACCTTTGGTTCGGCTCCAGCCAGTGTTGGATGTTATATTATTATTATTGTTCGTTATTATAGCGCCATTTATTCCATGGCACTTTACATGTGAAAAGCAGTATACATAATAAAAATAAGTACAATAATCTTAAAACAAGTCACCGACTGGTACAGGAGGAGAGAGGACCCTGCCCACGAGGGCTCACATGCTACAAGATCTAGGGCCTTCTAGATTTGACTCTAGCAGTCCATACTACACCTATGTGGAAATAAGTTTTAGGCATTATCCCAGATTATCCCAGATAGAGTGGAGCATCGACTGTAAAATACAGGTGGCACCTTCATATTCACTGTGCACAGACCATAATTGTGATTTGCAATTGTTGTAGTTTGCTTTAAAGGGGTTCTTTAGTGAAAACAAGTTATCACATATCTACAGAACAGGTGCTGACGTATTGATCGGTGGGGATCCGACCTCTGAGACCTTCACTGATGGGAAGAACTTTTATCACCATTTCAAAATGGAATGGAAGGTCGGATATCTGACCACTGCTCCCCATTCATCCTCTGTGGGGCTGCCAGAAGAAGCCAACTGCAGCGCTCAACAGCCTTACAAGAGATACATGGAGCAGTGGTCAAACATATCGCTCTAGTCTATGGCTGTGTTTACATGTCCAGTAGTGATCAATACAATGGATCCAGCAGCAATCTGTTAGCCAAAAAATTGTGCAGAAACAGCTTTTTAGTCTGTTTTTTAATAACGGATCTCTGCAGGATGTTTTTTTTTAACATTGAAGTCTATGGAAAATGGTTCAGTTAATCAGCCATCTGTTTTTCATTCATTTGTAAAGGATATTTTTTTTGTTTAGTAGATCCAGCAATTGGTCCATTTTTGCTTACTGGATCCAGTAATCAACTGGAATCCAGGTTTGCATTTTACACACATTGTACCATGAGTGTAGCTTACCTTGAAAGAGCAACATCTGGGCACTGTGAGGTAGAAACCCTATGTAAGTAATAGTGGCTGGTAGTACTGAGTAGAATCACAAAATATAAAATGGTTGAAAAGAACTTCAATTCTACTCGACTCATGTTTTAAGTGTGGCATTAGCCCAGCCATTCCACAGATACTGATTTAGCAATCATAGTATAAAACTTCTAAAACTATACAGGGAGAGAATAAGGGTATAAATAAAGTCTACATTTCATATCTGGCCTGACAACTTTGATCTGTTTGTAGCCTGAGTCACATCAAGGATGTGGAAGCTGAGGTGATGTAGTTGTCACCCCATATATATGATTACTCTTTTCATGAGTAGATATTAATAATTAATATGGTGGTGTTGGTTGAAGTTACATGAGAAGATCTTAGGCCTTTTATGCATTATTTATCACTAGCAGAAATGGATGAAGACAAAGTGCATAGAAAGGTACACCGACACACAGTGTTTAGCCTTTAGACAAAATAAAGGAATAGCGCAAGATGCTACAGCCACCTATGGATGAATTGCAAAGAAAGTTAAGCCAAAGGTATGAAGACAGACCTCGGAAGGTGAGGTTTAAGATCTCCTCAGCATATAGCGGCCGGGTGCTGAAACAGGTATTTGAGGATGGGCAAGAACTGGAGTCCCCGGATGAAGAGTATCCGCACAGTTTCTTACATGATAGTTTTGAATCCTCTGAACATTATTACAACCGAGGAGAAACACATTCAAAATTCTACCCGACAGCCCGTCTGACGGCTCAGAGAATAAGTGTTTTCAGAGATGGCACCTCTTACAGATTAGCTGGAGACCCCATGTTTTCTGGATGCCATGGAGTGGGCAAGAGTGTAAGTGCTTTAGCTGTGGTTTTGGTTCTACACATTGGTGGCTTTCTTTACATTCTTGAAACATATCTGCTGTTTCCCCACAGTGTTTTCGACAGATTTTGATGGGATTTTTCAAAAAAATCTGATATGAATGTACTTCAATGTGTTAATACAGCTTTATGCATAAGATGGGGGTTACACATATTTGAGAGCAATATTAGGGTACAGTGATTTGACATTCATGTAAAGTGTTGCTCCCTTCTTATCTAATATGCCTAGAGTGGGCGGCAGAACAAGAGCAAATTATGATTATTTTTAACCTAGTAGATAAGGCACACCTGAGCCGTCTTTTGTCATAGGCAAAGTGGCAACCAGAAACCCAAACATGCACACTTGGCCAATCTCACCAAAAGCTTGAAGGTGTTGTCCCACAAACAAAGTAGATTTTAATTAATAGATCTTGGAATAATATGTCCCTTCCCCTGGCCAGGAGCTATGGTATGTGCTGACCATAAACTTTGAGCAGGGTCAGACACAGCCACTACACAGTACACAGCAGGGGCACATTTATAAGATTATTTCAGAACAGAAACATTATATTTTAACACATCAAATTGTGAAACTTATTATTATTCAATGATCTATTGATTAAAATGTACTTTTTTTTCATGGGACAACCTCTTTAATTGTACCAACAGCTTGCAAAGTGCAACTTTAGCGTGCTCCTCAGTATTATAATGCATTGTAATTATCCCCATTTTTTATTAACCTATGGGGAAAGGATCATTAATTCACATATGAGATATCACTTTACAACTGCACAGTGTGTTGACTGCTGTGCATATTTTGGGTTAATAAATATTCTCACAATAAAACCATGTATGCAGTAAACTGCAGTTTTTAACTGCTTTTTGCAGTGGTTTTTCAGATGTTGCTAACCCACTACTGGTATGTCTATGTTTCTTAGGCAAGAGACTGGCATCTCAATACAGGGTTATCATAGTAAAAATCTTAATTTTGTGGTCATTCTGAAGAGTCATTTCACATATTACACATGGGGCTAAAGCTGCAAATAAGACAATGGGAAATGGCAAAAATATTATGGATGTGCACAGTGATAGGAATGATGCTGAAATCTACTTTATGCTTTACCGTGAATGTTTTCCAGACATCTGATATAATAGACTTTGGCAAGATCATAATTTACACCAGTAATTTAAAGATTATAAGAACTCCAGTTATCAACACAGAAGTGATAGAAGATACAAAATGGTCGCCGAGAGAAGGACAGCAAGCGGGTCAGAGAGATTTATGTCATACAGCTATTAAGACCTGTGAGAACAGTCTGGTACAACAGCCCACCCAGGTAAGAAATAGGAAAGAGGCAAACTGCTAACACCAACTTTACACTAAAACTGCTGTCTTACCTGTTTACCTTTATATGGCTTAGATTTAAAAAATAAATATATATAAATATATATTTAAAGGGACCCTGCCATCAAGTTTTTTTCAGGGCTGTGGAGTTGGAGTCGGAGTCCATTTTGGTGGAGTTAGAGTCGGTGTAAAATGGACCGACTCCGACAATACATAATAAATTGGTACAGTAGTTTAGTGCAGGATGTGCTGTAAATGTTTTCATAAGAATTTGGGCAAGTTGTGAAATGTCCTATAAATGTCTGTTCTGTTCCTGATCTAAGGATCTGGGCTTTTAGTTGAGATGAGTCTGTGCTGCACTTTATGTACATGCTCAATAGTGAGGCAGTGCTGTGGGGTTGGAGTCAGGGAAATTGTGGAGTCAGAGTCGGAGTCGGTGGTTTGGCTTACTGACTCCACAGCACTGGTTTTTCCCATGTAAAATGTCCTCCTGTGCAGGCGCATCTCTCTTTGCTCTGTCAAGGGTAAAGCAAAGTACTGTTCTGGTGTGCGCCAGAGCTCTTTGCCTTTTCCCCGCACAAGTGCATTACAGCCCTTTGCTCTGCCCTCAGCAGGGCAGAGAGAAGTACGCCTGCGCAGAAGCGCGAAGGGGAACACGGCATGGATGACGTAGGACGTGTCTTCCACACGAAGCAAGGAGGACGGCGATCACAAAAAAGAGAGGAGGAACCAGACGAATGCCTGCGACGTCCATCGGACCAGATTGTGCCGTAGGCGAGTACAATAAAAGCTCTTTTTGTGCTATATAGAGCTCATTGTGGACATGTATACAGCATTCTAGAATGATGCATATGAGGGCGTGCAGGTGCTGGCCCTACTTTATATGGGATAAACCTGGTAACAGGTTCCCTTTCAAAGGAGTCTATGACCCTCAATATAGCAATTAAACTGCCTAAATATTTATATAGGAGACCTAGCCACTATTTCAATCATAATTGGCATGTATAGTTTAACTTCATGTTTTATTTAAAGTTATCTTTTATTTGATATGCAAACAATGGAGCCTTGGTGCACCATCACACCCTTCTATTTCTATAATAAAGCCAGTACCTTACAGTGATTGATATGAAGCTGACGGTGAATGCTGTGCCATGTCATTTCGAGAGTCTGCACTTGAGCACTGACACTGGATAACAAGCAAAATTATATTTCACGTTTTTGTCTTTATAGAAGAAGCAGGTGCCCTCTGCTCTCCCTCCATGAACACCACAACAATACATATAGCATTAAGGCAGTACGGCAACACATTATACAATTGATCACAAGTTCAAATTGTTAAAAATATTTTTACTAAAGTTAACGTGAAAGCTATGTGTACCCCAAAAGGAATCCATTAAAAAAGACTTCATGCATAAAACTACCTGAGGATGGTGAGGATCCCACTGCTGAGACCCCACCGCTCCATACAATGGGTATCTGAAATATGGTGGTATGCAGCGGTGGCCAAGCATGTGTGCCGTCGCTCCATTAACTATGGGACTGATGGAAATAGTACAGATCCATTCAGATGGAGCACTCACCTCAATTCAGAGCTCCAATCTTCAGATCAATAGGGTTTGTAGTGTCGGACCCACACGAATTAGAAAGTTATCACCAAACTTTCAGTGTAGGGAAACTCCGAAACCAATAGGTTAGGCAGGAACAAGTATTATTGGGGTAAGCGATTTAGTCCTCTCTGTGCTGTTCAGGGGCAGTGTCCTACAGGATCTGATTTCTCCCAGATGAAGGGGAGATTGCTGTTGTATCATAGTGTGCAAGGATTCAAAGAGCAATGGCTGGTCCAAAGTTTGACTTTGTAAGAATTGACATAATGCTGACAGTGATGGAGAGCTACACGTGTGTGTACAGAGAGGTGTATGTGACATATACAAACTAACTTAGAAATAGAAGACTTTCCATGTGTGCTTTTCAATCTTTGTCATGAGGGCAAAATAAAATATTTCCCCAAACTACCTCCACTATGCTTTCGAGGTGCACTGCAAAGGAATTCTTTAATTTGCACTAGTTGAAAAAATGAATTACAAAAAAGGAATACCCTCGGCCTTTGGGATCGTGCAGATGACTGTATCTTCGTTCCAACTGCTATCCGACAAAACATGAGATCACACTCGGACCAATGTTATTCTATGGAGCTGCGCACATGTCCGATTTTTTAATCAGAGAATGTCCAAGGGAAAAAAAAAATCACAGCATACTCAATTTATAGCCAATATTCAGATCACTCTCTGATACGCAAGTATGAGTCTTTGGAAAAATTTGGACTGCACTTGGATGACATCTGAGTGGAGTCCGATTTTCACGGACTGATAGAATAGAGAAGATAGAGACTTGTTTTCCATCTTCTCGTCTGAGAAAATCAGATCACACTGTGCTCAAACTCTGATCAAAATGTGATTACCGTATATACTCGAGTATAAGCCGACCCGAGTATAAGCCGACCCCCTAATTTTGCCACAAAAAACTGGGAAAACTTAATGACTCGAGTATAAGCCTAGGGTGAAAAATGCAGCAGCTACCGGTAAATTTCAAAAGTAAAAATAGGTACCAATAAAAGTAAAATTAATTGAGACATCAGTAGTTTAAGTGTTTTTGAATATCCATATTGAATCAGGAGCCCCATATAATGCTCCATAAAGTTTGATGGGCCCCATTAGATGCTCCATATTAAAATATGCCCCATATAATCCTGCATAAAGGGTAATAAGGGCCCCATAAGATGCTCCATAGAGATATTTGCCCTATATAGTGCTGCACAAGTGTTATGGCCCCATGCAGATGCTCCATACAGCCACTTGCCCCATATAGTGCTGCACAAGTGTTATGGCCCCATACAGATGCTCCGCACAGCCACTTGCCCCATATAGTGCTGCACAAGCGTTATGGCCCCATACAGATGCTCCGCACAGCCACTTGCCCCATATAGTGCTGCACAAGTGTTATGGCCCCATACAGATGCTCCGCGCAGCCACTTGCCCCTTATAGTGCTGCACAAGTGTTATGGCCCCATACAGATGCTCCGCGCAGCCACTTGCCCCTTATAGTGCTGCACAAGTGTTATGGCCCCATAAGACGCTCTGCACAGACACTTGCCCCATATAGTGCTGCACAAGCGTTATGGCCCCATACAGATGCTCCGCGCAGCCACTTGCCCCTTATAGTGCTGCACAAGTGTTATGGCCCCATAAGATGCTCCGCACAGCCACTTGCCCCATTTGCTTTTGCTGCCATAAAAAAAAAAATCACATACTCGCCTTTCCGTCGCTCAGGACCCCGGCACTTTTACCTGCTCCTCGTGCGGCTCTGTCTTCGGCACTGACGTTCAGCAGAGGGCGCGCACTGACTACGTCACCGCGCCCTCTGACCTCAGCGTTACTGCCAGAGGACGATGAAGACAGAGCCGCACTGGAACGAGGAGGGGTAAATATCGCGCTGCGCTCCCCCTCCCCGTATACTTACCTGCTCCTGGCACTGTGTCCCTGCTTCTTCCCCGGCGCTGCATCTTCTTCCTGTATTGAGCGGTCACCGTTACCGCTCATACATTAATGAATATGCGGCTCCACCTCTATGGGAGGTGGAGCCGCATATTCATTTCTGTAATGAGCGGGACCATGTGACCGCTCAGTACAGGAAGAAGCTGCAGCACTGGAAGCAGCGACGTCCAGGGACCGCGCCGGGAGCGGTTAAGTATAATTACACAGCCCCCGCCCCCCCTCACCTGCCGACCCCCGGGTATGACTCGAGTATAAGCCGAGAGGGGGACTTTCAGCCCAAAAAAATGGGCTGAAAATCTCGGCTTATACTCGAGTATATATGGTAGTATAATTGGCTTGATTCTCTCAAATTGGGCTCATACCTATTTGTGAGAAAAAAAACCAGTCCGTAATCTGGACAGAAAAAACGGATCAGTGCTATACAAGAGAATGCCAAGAGTGGGCAAAGTAGTCATCAAAGCAAAAGGTGGCTACTTTGAAGAACCTAGAATATAAGACATCATTTCAGTTGTTTCACACTTTTTTGTTAAGTATATAATTCCACATGTGTTAATTCATAGTTTTGATGCCTTCAGTGTGAATGTACAATTTTCATAGTCCTGAAAATACAGAAAAATCTTTACATGAGAAGGTGTGTCCAAACTATATGTATGTATATATATATATATATATATATATATATATATATATATATATATATATATATATATATATATAATCAAAAAAAGGAAAGCAGCACAAAAAACTGGCTTGAAAAAGGATATTACATTTGAAACGTTGCCACGCCGTTCAGGCAATAAAGTCCACTTATTTTCTTCAGTTTTTTGTGCTGCTTTCCTTTTTTTGATTCTACTATTGGAGACCATTGGATTACTGGTTGGGAGAGCTTTGCACAACATGTGAGGTAATATTGGATGCTGTTCCAATTTTTTTCTTATATATATATATATATATATACAGGTCCTTCTCAAAAAATTAGCATATAGTGTTAAATTTCATTATTTACCATAATGTAATGATTACAATTAAACTTTCATATATTATAGATTCATTATCCACCAACTGAAATTTGTCAGGTCTTTTATTGTTTTAATACTGATGATTTTGGCATACAACTCCTGATAACCCAAAAAACCTGTCTCAATAAATTAGCATATCAAGAAAAGGTTCTCTAAACGACCTATTACCCTAATCTTCTGAATCAACTAATTAACTCTAAACACATGCAAAAGATACCTGAGGCTTTTAAAAACTCCCTGCCTGGTTCATTACTCAAAACCCCCATCATGGGTAAGACTAGCGACCTGACAGATGTCAAGAAGGCCATCATTGACACCCTCAAGCAAGAGGGTAAGACCCAGAAAGAAATTTCTCAACAAATAGGCTGTTCCCAGAGTGCTGTATCAAGGCACCTCAATGGTAAGTCTGTTGGAAGGAAACAATGTGGCAGAAAACGCTGTACAACGAGAAGAGGTGACCGGACCCTGAGGAAGATTGTGGAGAAGGACCGATTCCAGACCTTGGGGAACCTGAGGAAGCAGTGGACTGAGTCTGGTGTGGAAACATCCAGAGCCACCGTGCACAGGCGTGTGCAGGAAATGGGCTACAGGTGCCGCATTCCCCAGGTAAAGCCACTTTTTTTCTACAGAGAAGCAGCACTGGACTGTTGCTAAGTGGTCCCAAGTACTTTTTTCTGATGAAAGCAAATTTTGCATGCCATTCGGAAATCAAGGTGCCAGAGTCTGGAGGAAGACTGGGGAGAAGGAAATGCCAAAATGCCTGAAGTCCAGTGTCAAGTACCCACAGTCAGTGATGGTGTGGGGTGCCATGTCAGCTGCTGGTGTTGGTCTACTGTGTTTCATCAAGGGCAGGGTCAATGCAGCTAGCTATCAGGAGATTTTGGAGCACTTCATGCTTCCATCGGCTGAAATGCTTTATGGAGATGAAGATTTCATTTTTCAGCATGACCTGGCACCTGCTCACAGTGCCAAAACCACTGGTAAATGGTTTACTGACCATGGTATTACTGTGTTCAATTGGCCTGCCAACTCTCCTGACCTGAACCCCATAGAGAATCTGTGGGATATTGTGAAGAGAAAGTTGAGAGACGCAAGACCCAACACTCTGGATGAGCTTAAGGCCGCTATTGAAGCATCCTGGGCCTCCATAACATCTCAGCAGTGTCACAGGCTGATTGCCTCCATGCCACGCCGCATTGAAGCAGTCATTTCTGCCAAAGGATTCCCGACCAAGTATTGAGTGCATAACTGAACATTATTATTTGATGGTTTTTTTGTTTGTTATTAAAAAACACTTTTATTTGATTGGCCGGGTGAAATATGCTAATTTATTGAGACAGGTTTTTTGGGTTATCAGGAGTTGTATGCCAAAATCATCAGTATTAAAACAATAAAAGACCTGACAAATTTCAGTTGGTGGATAATGAATCTATAATATATGAAAGTTTAATTGTAATCATTACATTATGGTAAATAATGAAATTTAACACTATATGCTAATTTTTTGAGAAGGACCTGTATATATGTATATACTTTTCTACCTTTTCCCACATATCATGCTTCAAACATAAACATACCAAATCTAAATTTTTGGTGAAGAATCAACAACAAGTGGAACACAATTGTGAAGTTGAACAAAATTTATTGGTTATTTTAAATTTTTGTTGAAATTCAAAAACTGAAAAGTGGGGCGTGCAATATTATTCTGTGATAGTCTCAGGGTTCTGTTTGAAGCACAGAGAGCATCACGAAGACCAAGGAACACAACAGGCAGGTCCGTGATACTGTTGTGGAGAAGTTTCAAGCCGGATTTGGATACAAAATGATTTCCAAAATTTTAAACATCCCAAGGAGCACTGTGCAAGCGATCATATTGAAATGGAAGGAGTATCATACCACTGCAATTCTACCAAGACCCGGCCGTCCCTCTAAACTTTCATCTCAAAACAAGGAGAAGACTGATCAGAGATGCAGCCAAGGGGCCCATGATCACTCTGGATGAACTGCAGAGCTCTACAGCTAAGGTGGGACAGTCTATCTATAGGACAACAATCAGTCGTACATTGCACAAATCTGGCCATTATGGAATACTGGCAAAAAGTTAGCCATTTCTCAAAGATATCCATAAAAAGTGTAATTTAAAGTTTGCAACAAGCCACCTGGCGGACACACCAAACATGTGGAAGAAGGTGCTCTGGTCAGATGAAACCAAAATCGAACTTTTTGGCAACAATGCCAAACGGTATGTTTGGCGTAAAGGCAACACAGCTCATCACCCTGAATGCACCATCCCCACTGTCAAACATGGTGGTGGCAGCATCATGGTTTGGGCCTGCTTTTCTTCAGCAGGGACAGGGAAGATTGTTAAAATTGATGGGAAGATGGATGGAGCCAAATACAGGACCATTCTTGAAGAAAACCTATTGGAGTCTGGAAAGACCTGAGACTGGGACAGAGATTTGTCTTCGAACAAGACAATGATCCCAAACATAAAGCAAAATCTACAATGGAATGGTTCACAAATAAACGTATCCAGGTGTAAGAATGGCCAAGTCAAAGTCCAGACCTCAATCCAATCGAGAATCTGTGGAAAGAGCTGAAAACTGCTGTTCTCCATCAGCAAGAATTTCAGTCTCTCGATGTACAAAGCTGATAGAGACATACCCCAAGCGACTTGCAGCTGTAATCGCAGCAAAAGGTGGCTCAACAAAGTATTAAGTTAAAGGGCCCGAATAATATTGCACACCACATTTCAGTTTTTGAATTTCCCCAAAAATTTAAAATAAGCAATAAATTTCGTTCAACTTCACAATTGTGTTCCACTTGTTGTTGATTCTTCACCAAAAATTTACAATTTGGTATCTTTATGTTCGAAGCATGATGTGGGAAAAGGTTGAAAAGTTCCAGGGGGCTGAATACTTTCGCAAGGCACTGTATATATATACATATGTCTTAATATTTCATAGAGAGTTAGGTAGCAGAAAAGCCGGTAATTTGATTGATGGCTTCTGCATAATCATTACAGAAGCCGATAGGATATGAAACATGGGTTACATACAGTAAACCATTGCATATCTATTAGATTTTTATATGTCCCTCACTTGTAATGTTAGTAGTGTGTGTGTAAAATTTTGGAGCTGTAGGTGTTAAATTAAAGAATGAATTCACGGAAAAAACTTGCGTGGGCTCCCGCGCAATTTTCTCCGCCAGAGAGGGAAAGCCAGTGACTGAGGGCAGATATTAATAGTCTAGAAGTCTAGAGAAGGATCATGGTTATTGTCCCCCCCGGCTAAAAACATCTGCCCCCAGACACCCCAGAAAAGGCGCATCTGTGGTGGAGCATCTGGTTTAATATCTTTATTGCACGCTCAATCCATGCAAAGCCCTCGTTCTCCTGTAAAAAATTCCAAAATAAAAAAGCAACAATATCCCATACCTGTCTGCCGTACAGCCAAGTCCCATGCTGCAATCCATCTCAAGGGGTTAAATATTTTACAAGCGGGAGCGCTGCTAATGCGGCTGCTCCCGGCTGTAAACGACTGGGGAATGAATGAAATGCTGGGAGCGGAGATTCGGTGATGGCACCCCATCAATGATTATGTAGAAGCCGACAATTGAATTACTGGCTTTTCCGCTACCTAACTCTCTATGAAATGTTAAGATATATATATATACACTGTATATATATATATATATATATATATATATATATATATATATATATATATATATATATATATATGTGTGTTACTGACATGTACATGTAAATGTATTCTATGTGCATTTATCTTTTCTATCTTTTCTACTCTTAACATGTCAGTGTGTTTTTACTGTATGCCTGACATGAATTACCGGCTTTTCAAAGGACACTAATGCGTAAAAATCGGACAGCACTCGCATGGTCCGAGTGCTGTGCGATTTTTTTTTCTCGCACCTATTGACTTACATAGGAGAGTCTCGTCGGAGAATCGCAAATGAGATGGCAACGATTGAATAACATTGGTCCGAGTGCAATCTGATTTTTTATCGGATTGCACTCGTCCGTTTTTCGCACAAACGAGTATGAGCCCATAAAGGAAGATACGGTGGTGTGATGCTACCCTTAAATGAAATCCATCAGCACAGAATGACTATTGAAACCAAGTATGGGAGCTTGGTGAACTCTTGGCGGGGCCAAACATTTCAGTGCACCTTCCCATCTATATTTGCCCTTCTCTGACTCTATAAAGCCAGAGCTGTCAATCACAGAAGAGGGGTATGGAGATAGGGGGAAAATAAGAAGTTGTACTTAAATGTCTGGCCATGCCAAGGGTGCACTGCCGTATGTACTTGGTTTGAACAGTCATTCGGTGCTGACAGGATGAAGTATATTTATCACCTATCCACAGGATAGGTGATAAGGGTCTGACACCTGGAGAACACACCAGTGATTTAGTGGTCCCGAGACCATGTTCTTTTTCACAGTACAACACCAGTAAAGAGAAGATTTAATGAAACAATGGTAATACTTGCATCCTGCCATACCACCTTTCAATGTGTAGGGAGCTGATGGAAACAGTAAGCACAGTGTTCCTCTGTTTCCAGTAGCCCCAGGGACAGTGAGTAGACGACTGGCAGGGCACATTTTTGATCAATGCTCCATTCAAAGTTCTCTTTACTACAATTGTGGAGCAAGGAGAAACTGTGGGCCTAAGACCTCCTTTCTAGTAATTGGTACAGCTACCATCCTGTAGATCAGGTCATCTCAAACTTTTTCTTTTTTTAACTGGGACCACGTCAGACAGACCAAAGAAATACATAGCCAGTGATGGTGTCAGGCTTCATCTTCTGCAGTTAAGTACATACTGAAAAGAAATATATCTCCCAATTTTTCTTTTTTGGCTACAGATTCTAGTGTAACATTACAATAACTATAATGTTGGTAGGGCGGTGGGATATTGTCACTCACATTGTACCTTAACTACATTTCAGGATGAAGAGGAGGCCCACGAATGCTCCCAGTGCAAGGGCTCAGGATGTGCACCTTGTTCTTTATGTCATGGGAGCAAGTTTTCAATGTTAGCCAACCGTTTTAAAGAGTCTTACCGTGCTCTCCGCTGTCCGGCATGTGATGAGAACGGCTTACAGGCTTGTCAGATGTGCACTGATGAGACAGAAGATTTTGGACGACCATCATCTCCTCGATCATAAAAAGCTGGAAAGTGGTCCTGGAAGGGTAGAAAGAATTGGCTATACAAATAAAAATCTTTCTTTAACAGGTGGCGTACAAATATTCACTGTCCTCGTCTAATTGTACAGAAATGCAGGAAACGCTCGGCCAACTGTTTAGGGAATCAAAATCAATTACAAGGAGTCTGTTACTCACAAAAATCAAATTATAATATTTATAAATTTCTGTACGGGCCACTATGAATCTAATACCTGCAGTATAGAATTTCCATCTGTAATTGCAAAGAAAAATAGTTTTATTGGATATGAAAGGGGTCTTTACTGCATCCTTAGTGTAGCCAAGGGCTCAGTGCACTCCCTCAATCAACATGCCACGTATCCCCCTAAGGCTTCCTTCACATGTCCGTATAAAACACATACGTGAAAAACCGGTACCGGTGTCATCAGTATTTTCCATCAGTGTCTTATCAGTGTGCCATACGTGTTTTTCAGGTATAGCTAAAGAAAAAATTAAAATTACCACATTTCTCATACTTTCCAATGTTAAATACAGCACTCTGACTATACACTGATACCATCCGTGTGCTGTATGTGTTTTTCAAGGATTCATAGATTTGTATTGCCCCTTGTCATCTATACTGCCGGAGAAAATTTAAATGTGTTGGTGTGCTTCACAGACAGAGAAAACACAGAAATGTGAAGATCACAATAGGTTATAATGGGTACATGTGGCATTCATGAAGAAACAGATGCCACACATACTGGAAACACATACATGTGAAGGGGGCCTTAGCTTGACTACCCAAATTGAATCCCAGGCCTTGCACATCGACACTGGCACTGCTGGAGCCAGACAGCATGACGTCCCCACAGTAGCTGTATGTCGGCACCTGTAAACTAACACTGTGACCATGTGCATACACTGTGTCAATGTGGGTGGGTATGTATCCCTCCTTTCTATCTGGTTCACTGAGCAGCTGCCAGTCAGTAGAGATGACAGCGCACCCATACTGACACTGTGAGTGCGCGTGCTCGCTGGGCCATGCAGTGTCTGTGTGGAGGTGCTATTGTAATGTGTGGAGGGGACATTAATATTGAGAATTAATTTCAGCGTATTTGTTCAGCTCTCCACAACATGCACGGTCTCTCATGTGGCCCTTTGGGAATATTAATTGCCCACCCCTGCTGCGAGGGCATTATATGGTACGTGGGGTAATATACAGTGGTGACCTCATGCTGTATGTTCAGAATGTAGCATGGGAACATCATACTGTGTGGAGAATTATATTGTGGGGACATTATACTGAGTGCGGAATAATATACAGTGGTGACATCCTGTTTGGAACGTAGTGTGGGAACATCATACTGTGTGTGGGGGGAGTGTATTATGAAAACATCATACTGGGTGTGAGGGATGTAATGTGGGGTATTACATTTTATGTGGAGGAATATACCATGAGGACTTTATACAGTGTATGGGGTGTAGTGCAGCGGTAGCACACTGTGCAGTGATGAGGCACTGACCCAGCAAAGTTCAAAGCAAAATGTCTCTTTATGTTCAACTCACAAAAACACTGCACCATTGTATACAATGTCTCTTTAATTTTCAACTCACAGCAATACACAGTACATGATATCCTCCGGATTGCAGCTGGAAACAATATCCCCCAGTTTGCAGCCAATAAACACACCAGTCCACCTCCAAGACCGGTTGCCGTGGGTGACTGGACCGCCATGTATGCTGTGGGAGCCAGACCTTATCAGCTGCCTTGGCTGATTGGCTCCGCTTGCCTGTGTTGCCTCACACAGGTGGAGCTTTGCAGAGCCTCCCGCTCTGTACTCCTGCAAACAGACTGACACAGACTCTGAACCTGACACACCCAAACCCTTTGCTGCAGGATTTTTAACTGGAATCTGTGGCCTACGGCCACATGGAAAGCCCGGCAGGAGAGAAATGGACTGCCTCACTATCATCCTGTAGTCCGTTTAAAAAATAAATGCCCAGCAGGTTTTCTTAAGGCTATGTGCACACGTTTAGGAATTTTCGCATTTTTTCGCTATAAAAACACGATAAAACTGCGAAAAAAAATGCATACATTAACCCCTTCACCCCCAAGGGTGGTTTGCACGTTAATGACCAGGCCAATTTTTACAATTCTGACCACTGTCCCTTTATGAGGTTATAACTCTGGAACGCTTCAACAGATCCCGGTGATTCTGACATAGTTTTCTCTTCACATATTGTACTTCATGATAGTGGTAAAATTTATTTGATATTACCTGCGTTTATTTGTGAAAAAAAACGGAAATTTGGTGAAAATTTTGAAAATTTCGCAATTTTCCAACTTTGAATTTTTATGCAATTAAATCACAGTGATATGTCACACAAAATAACTAACATTTCCCACATGTCTACTTTACATCAGCACAATTTTGGAACCAATTTTTTTTTTTTGTTAGGGAGTTATAAGGGTTAAAAGTTGACCAGCAATTTCTCATTTTTACAACACCATTTTTTTTTAGGGACCACATCTCATTTGAAGTCATTTTGAGGCGTCTATATGATAGAAAATACCCAAGTGTGACACCATTCTAAAAACTGCACCCCTCAAGGTGCTCAAAACCACATTCAAGAAGTTTATTAACCCTTCAGGTGTTTCACAGGAATTTTTGGAATGTTTAAATAAAAATGAACATTTAACTTTTTTTCACAAAAAATTTACTTCAGCTCCAATTTGTTTTATTTTACCAAGGGTAACAGGAGAAAATGGACCACAAACGTTGTTGTACAATTTGTCCTGAGTACGCCGATACCCCATATGTGGGGGTAAACCACTGTTTGGGCGCATGGCAGAGCTCGGAAGGGAAGGAGAACCGTTTGACTTTTCAATGCAAAATTGACAGGAATTGAGATGGGACGCCATGTTGCATTTGGAGAGCCACTGATGTGCCTAAACATTGAAACCCCCACAAGTGACACCATTTTGGAAAGTAGACCCCCTAAGGAACTTATCTAGAGGTGTGGTGAGCACTTTGACCCACCAAGTGCTTCACAGAAGTTTATAATGCAGAACCGTAAAAATAAAAAATCATTTTTTTTCACAAAAATTATCTTTTCGCCCCCAATTTTTTATTTTCCCAAGGGTAAGAGAAGAAATTGGACCCCAAAAGTTGTTGTACAATTTGTCCTGAGTACGCTGATACCCCATATGTGGGGGTAAACCACTGTTTGGGCGCATGGGAGAGCTCGGAAGGGAAGGAGCGCCGTTTGACTTTTCACTGTAAAAATTGACAGGAATTGAGATGGGACGCCATGTTGCGTTTGGAGAGCCACTGATGTGCCTAAACATTGAAACCCCCCCACAAGTGACACCATTTTGGAAAGTAGACCCCCTAAGGAACTTATGTAGAGGTGTGGTGAGCACTTTGACCCACCAAGTGCTTCACGGAAGTTTATAATGCAGAGCCGTAAAAATTAAACAAAAATTTTTTCCCACAAAATTTATTTTTTAGCCCCCAGTTTTGTATTTTGAAGAGGGTAACAGGACAAATTGGACAACAACTTTTGGGGTCCAATTTCTCCTGAGTACGCTGATACCCCATATGTGGGGGGGAACCACCGTTTGGGCGCATGGGAGGGCTATGAAGGGATGGAGCGCCATTTGGAATGCAGACTTAGATGGAATGGTCTGCAGGCGTCACATTGCGTTTGCAGAGCCCCTAATGTACCTAAACAGTAAAAAAACCCCACAAGTGACACCATATTGGAAAGTAGACCCCCTAAGGAACTCATCTAGATGTGTTGTGAGAGCTTTCAACCCCCAAGTGTTTCACTACAGTTTATAACGCAGAGCCATGCAAATAAAAAATACTTTTTTTCCACAAAAATAATTTTTTAGCCCCCAGTTTTGTATTTTCCCAAGGGTAACAGGAGAAATTGGACCCCAAAAGTTGTTCTCCAATGTGTTCCGAGTACACTGATACCCCATATGTTGGGGTAAACCCCTGTTTGGGCGCACAGGAGAGCTCGGAAGGGAAGGAGCACTGTTTTACTTTTTCAACGCAGAATTGGCTGGAATTGAGATCGGACGCCATGTCGCGTTTGGAGAGCCCCTGATGTGCCTAAACAGTGGAAACCCCGCAATTATAACTGAAACCCTAATCCAAACACACCCCTAACCCTAATCCCAACGGTAACCCTAACCACACCTCTAATCCAGACACACCCCTAACCCTAATCCCAACCCTATTCCCAACCGTAAATGTAATCCAAACCCTAACCCTAACTTTAGCCCAAACCCTAACCCTAACTTTAGCCCCAACCCTAACTGTAGCCTTAACCCTAGCCCCAACCCTGTCATGATCTCCATGGCCAGAGAACTAGCATAAGCCTCAATAGGAACAAGCTCTTGGAAGATGTAACTATACTGACCATGAACTAAACCTACCGCATCATCTAGAAGTAGCCAGGTAGCATGTCCTACTTTTTATCCCTATATGCCCAGCGCCGGCCGGAGAACTAAATAATGCTAGCAGAGGGAAATATAAGACCTGACTCACCTCTAGAGAAATGCCCAAAAAGGAGACAGAAGCCCCCCACATATATTGGCGGTGATATGAGATGAAACAACAAACGCAGCAGGAAAATAGTTTTAGCAAATTTGAGGTCCGCTTTCTAGATAGCAGAAGACAGAAAGCATACTTTCATGGTCAGTAGAAAACCCTAACAAAACACATCCAGAAATTACTTTAGGACTCTGGCATTAACTCATAATACCAGAGTGGCAATTCCTGATCAACAAGAGCTTTCCAGACACAGTAACGAAACTGCAGCTGTGAACTGGAACCAAAATACAAAAACAAAACATGGACGAATGTCCAACTTATCTAGTAGATGTCTGGGAGCAGGAACAAGCACAGAGAGGCTTCTGATAACATTGTTGACCGGCAAGCATCTAACAGAGAAGCCAGGTTATATAGCGACACCCAGATCTAATGAGAACAGGTGAACAGGGAAGATGATGTCACAAGTTCAATTCCACCAGTAGCCACCGGGGAGCCCAGAATCCAAATTCACAACAGTACCCCCCCCTCAAGGAGGGGGCACCGAACCCTCACCAGAACCACCAGGGCGATCAGGATGGGCCCTATGAAAGGCACGAACCAGATCAGAGGCATGAACATCAGATGCAGTGACCCAAGAATTATCCTCCTGGCCGTATCCCTTCCACTTGACCAGATACTGGAGTCTCCGTCTGGAAACACGGGAGTCTAGGATTTTTTCCACAACGTACTCCAACTCACCCTCAACCAACACCGGAGCAGGAGGCTCAACGGAAGGCACAACCGGTGCCTCATACCTGCGCAATAACGACCGATGAAAAACGTTATGAATAGAAAAGGATGCAGGGAGGTCCAAACGGAAGGAAACAGGGTTAAGAATCTCCAATATTTTATACGGACCGATGAACCGAGGCTTAAACTTAGGAGATGAGACCCTCATAGGGACAAAACGAGAAGACAACCACACCAAATCTCCAACACAAAGCCGAGGACCAACACGACGGTGACGGTTGGCAAAAAGCTGAGTCTTCTCCTGGGACAACTTTAAATTGTCCATCACCTGCCCCCAGATATGATGCAATCTCTCCACCACCGCATCCACTCCAGGACAATCCGAGGATTCCATCTGACCGGAGGAAAATCGAGGGTGGAACCCCGAATTACAGAAAAACGGGGACACCAAAGTGGCAGAGCTGGCCCGATTATTGAGGGCGAACTCCGCCAATGGCAAAAAAGCAACCCAATCATCCTGGTCAGCAGACACAAAACACCTCAGATATGTCTCCAGGGTCTGATTAGTCCGCTCGGTCTGGCCATTAGTCTGAGGGTGAAAAGCAGACGAAAAAGACAAATCTATGCCCATCCTAGCACAGAATGCCCGCCAAAATCTAGACACAAATTGGGTTCCTCTGTCAGAAACGATATTCTCAGGAATACCATGCAAACGAACAACATTTTGAAAAAACAGGGGCACCAACTCGGAAGAAGAAGGCAATTTGGGCAGGGGAACCAAATGGACCATCTTAGAAAAACGGTCACACACCACCCAGATGACAGACATCTTCTGAGAAACAGGCAGATCTGAAATAAAATCCATCGAGATGTGTGTCCAAGGCCTCTTAGGAATAGGCAAGGGCAACAATAATCCACTAGCCCGAGAACAACAAGGCTTGGCCCGAGCACAAACGTCACAAGACTGCACAAAGCCTCGCACATCTCGTGACAGGGAAGGCCACCAGAAGGATCTTGCCACCAAATCCCTGGTACCAAAAATTCCAGGATGACCTGCCAATGCAGAAGAATGTACCTCAGAGATGACTCTACTGGTCCAATCATCAGGAACAAACAACCTATCAGGCGGACAACGATCCGGTCTATCCGCCTGAAACTCCTGCAAGGCCCGCCGCAGGTCTGGAGAAACGGCTGACAAGATAACTCCCTCCTTAAGAATACCTGTGGGGTCAGAGTTGCCGGGTGAATCAGGCTCAAAACTCCTAGAAAGGGCATCCGCCTTAACATTCTTAGAACCCGGTAGGTACGATACCACAAAATTAAACCGAGAGAAAAATAATGACCAGCGCGCCTGTCTAGGATTCAGGCGCCTGGCGGTCTCAAGATAGATCAAATTTTTGTGGTCAGTCAATACCACCACCTGATGTCTGGCCCCCTCGAGCCAATGGCGCCACTCCTCAAACGCCCACTTCATGGCCAAAAGCTCCCGATTCCCAACATCATAATTCCGCTCAGCGGGCGAAAATTTACGGGAAAAGAAGGCACAAGGCCTCATCACGGCGCAGTCAGAACTTTTCTGCGACAACACTGCCCCAGCCCCGATCTCAGAAGCGTCGACCTCAACCTGAAAAGGAAGAGTCACATCAGGCTGACGCAACACAGGGGCAGAAGAAAAACGGCGCTTAAGCTCCTGAAAGGCCTCCACAGCATCAGGGGACCAATTAGCAACATCAGCACCCTGTCTGATCCGCACCAAATTATACGCCCCACGGAGATCAATCTTAGAGAACCACTTGGCCCCCTTTATGCGAGCAAACAAATCAGTCAGCAACGGCAATGGGTATTGATATTTAACCGTGATTTTATTCAAAAGCCGATAATCAATACATGGTCTCAAAGAGCCGTCTTTTTTTGACACAAAGAAAAAACCGGCTCCTAAGGGAGATGACGATGGACGAATATGTCCCTTTTCCAAGGACTCCTTTATATATTCTCGCATAGCAGTATGTTCAGGCACAGACAGATTAAATAAACGACCCTCTCTGAAAGTAGCCGCCAAGGCACACTCATTCCACTGAGTAAGCACAGACCATTTACGGAATTTTTGGCAGTAAATTTCAGCTTCATCTTGCCCCTGCGATAGGGACATCAAAGTTTTTTCTGCCTGAAGTTCCAAATGAGGTTCCTCATACAGCAAGCCCAAGGCCAGAAAAAACGCATCCACATTGAGCAACGCAGGATCCCCTGGTGCCAATGCAAAAGCCCAATCTTGAGGGTCGCCGCGGAGCAAGGAAATCACAATCCCAACCTGCTGTGCAGGGTCTCCAGCAGAACGAGATTTCAGGGACAAAAATAACTTACAATTATTTCTAAAATTCTGAAAGCTAGATCTATTCCCTGAGAAGAATTCCGGCAAAGGAATTCTCGGCTCTGATACCGGAGCATGAACAACAAAATCTTGCAAACTTTGTACTTTCGTGGCGAGATTATTCAAACCTGCAGTTACACTCTGTAGATCCATTATAGACAGGTGAACATAGAGCCATTCAAAGATTAGAAGGAGAGAGAAAAAAAAGAAAGACTGCAGCATAGACAGACTGGCAAGTGATCCAATTAAGAGCACACTAACTACTAGAGAAAAAAAAAAAAAAAAAAAAAAAATTTTCAGCAGACTTCTTATTTCTCTCCTTTCTCAGCCAAGGATTTTAACCCTTTAGTGGGCCGGTCAAACTGTCATGATCTCCATGGCCAGAGAACTAGCATAAGCCTCAATAGGAACAAGCTCTTGGAAGATGTAACTATACTGACCATGAACTAAACCTACCGCATCATCTAGAAGTAGCCAGGTAGCATGTCCTACTTTTTATCCCTATATGCCCAGCGCCGGCCGGAGAACTAAATAATGCTAGCAGAGGGAAATATAAGACCTGACTCACCTCTAGAGAAATGCCCAAAAAGGAGACAGAAGCCCCCCACATATATTGGCGGTGATATGAGATGAAACAACAAACGCAGCAGGAAAATAGTTTTAGCAAATTTGAGGTCCGCTTTCTAGATAGCAGAAGACAGAAAGCATACTTTCATGGTCAGTAGAAAACCCTAACAAAACACATCCAGAAATTACTTTAGGACTCTGGCATTAACTCATAATACCAGAGTGGCAATTCCTGATCAACAAGAGCTTTCCAGACACAGTAACGAAACTGCAGCTGTGAACTGGAACCAAAATACAAAAACAAAACATGGACGAATGTCCAACTTATCTAGTAGATGTCTGGGAGCAGGAACAAGCACAGAGAGGCTTCTGATAACATTGTTGACCGGCAAGCATCTAACAGAGAAGCCAGGTTATATAGCGACACCCAGATCTAATGAGAACAGGTGAACAGGGAAGATGATGTCACAAGTTCAATTCCACCAGTAGCCACCGGGGGAGCCCAGAATCCAAATTCACAACACAACCCTAACCCTAGCCCTAGCCCTAACCCTAATGGGAAAATGGAAATAAACACATTTTTAAAATTTTTTTTTAATTTTTCCCTAACTAAGCGGGTGATGAAGGGGGGTTTGATTTACTTTTATAGCGTTTTTTTTTGCGGATTTTTATGATTGGTAGCCGTCACACACTGAAAGACGCTTTTTATTGCAAAAAATATTTTTTGCATTACCACATTTTGAGAGCTATAATTTTTCCATATTTGAGTCCACAGAATCATGTGAGGTCTTGTTTTTTGCGGGATGAGTTGACGTTTTTATTGGTAACATGTTCGGGCACGAGAGATTTTTTGATCGCTTTTTATTCCGATTTTTGTGAGGCAGAATGACCAAAAACCAGCTATTCATTAATTTCTTTTGGGGGAGGCATTCATACTGTTCCGCGTTTGGTAAAATTGATAAAGCAGTTTTATTCTTCGGGTCAGTACGATTACAGCGATACCTCATTTATATCATTTTTTTATGTTTTGGCGCTTTTATACGATAAAAACTATTTTATAGAAAAAATAATTATTTTGTCATCGCTTTATTCTGAGGACTATAACTTTTTTATTTTTTCGCTGATGCTGCATGGCGGCTCGTTTTTTGCGGGACAAGATGACGTTTTCAGGGGTACCATGGTTATTTATATCCGTCTTTTTGATCACGTGTTATTCCACTTTTTGTTTGGCCGTATGAGAATAAAGCATTTTTTGCCTCTTTTTTTTTTTTCTCGGTGTTCACTGAAGGGGTTAACTAGTGATATAGTTTTATAGGTGGGGTCGAGTTTTTTTTTTTTACACATATGGAAATTTTTTTTTTTACTTTTTTACTTTGTCCCGGGGGGGACATCACAGATCGCTGATCTGACAGCTTGCACAGCACTCTGTCAGATCACCGATCTGAGTTCCAGCGCTGCAGGCTTACCAGAACCTGGTCTGCACCCGGAAGTAATCCCTGCAGGACCCGGATGCAGCCCCGCGGCCATTTTGGATCCGGGGCCTGCAGGGATAGGAGGTAAGAGACCCTCGCAGCAACGCGATCACATCGCGTTGCTCCGGGGGTCTCAGGGAAGCACGCAGGGAGCCCCCTCCCTGCGCGATGCTTCCCTGTACCGCCGGCACAGGCGATCAAGTTTGATCGCGGTGTGCTGGGGGTTAATGTGCCGGGGGCGGTCTGTGACCGCTCCTGGCACATAGTGCCGGATGTCAGCTGCGATAGGCAGCTGACACCCGGCCGCACTCCCCCCGTGAGCGCGGCCGATCGAGCTGGACGTACTATTCCGTCCTTGGGAATTAGGGCCCACCCCACATGGACGGAATAGTACGTCCAATGGCAGAAAGGGGTTAAGCATCCTATTATTAGAATGCATTCCACATTTTTTGTGCATATGCTGTTTCTTTTCCGTGGCTGGATCGCATTCCGGAAAAATACACAGCATGTTCATTCCTTGTGCCGAATCGCGGGGATTCCGCACACATAGGAATGCATTGATCTGCTTACTTTCCGCATGTGGCTATGCCCACCATGCGGGAAGTAAGCGGATCATGTGCAGTTGGTACCCAGGGTGGAGGAGACTCTCCTCCAGGCCCTGGGAACCATATAATTGTTAAAAAAAAAAGAATTAAAATAAAAAATCATGATATTCTCACCTTCAGGCGTCCCCGGCAGTTTTCTCGCTCCTCGCGATGCTCCCGTTCCCAATAATGCCTTGCGAAAATGACCTGTGATGATGTAGCGATCTCGCAAGACAGAACGTCATCTGGGGTCATTGTCGCAATGCATTACTGGGACCGGAGCATCGCGAGGAGCGGGAAAGACTACAGGGGACACCGGAAGGTGAGAATATCATGATTTTTTATTTTTTAAATTATTTTTAACATTAGATCTTTTTACTATTGATGCTGCATAGGCAGCATCAATAGTAAAAAGTTGGTCACACTTGTCAAACACTATACTTGACAAGTGTGACCAACCTGTCAATCAGTTTTCCAAGCGATGCTACAGATGGCTTGGAAAACACTAGCATTCTGCAAGCTAATTAAACTTGCAAAACGATAGTGTTTAGCGGGAATACGCATGCCAATTCCGCATGCGTTTTTCCGGCGGCAGGAGTTGCAGAATTGCTGCGGAAATTTCCGCGGCAATTCTGCAACGTGTGCACTTAGCCTAAATCTGCCCTGGACACATAGAATGTCCAAGACCAACACTTAATTTATGGCCGGTTTCACACGTCAGTGGCTCCGGTACGTGTAGTGACAGTTTTCTCACGTACCGGAGACACTGACACACGTAGACCCATTCAAACGAATGGGTCTATGCAGATGTCAGCGTGTTTTGACGGACTGTGTGTCCATGTGCAAAACACGCAGACATATCCGTTTTTACCCGGACACACAGCCCGCCAAACGTCCTGCATACGTGCACACGTAGAACAGTGTACAGTGTCCTCCGGGCGCACAGCCGGCCGTGGGGGAAGCAGCGCTACTGTAAGCCACTGTTTCCCTACGTGTGGTGCTGAACCTAGCTTTCATTGCGATCAGGGGACAGTGAATGAAAGAAAAAACTGACGTGGGGTCCCCCCAATATTTTAAAACCAACCCGGCAAAACTCACAGGTGCGGGCTGCTATTCTCAGGCTGGTAAGGGGCCATGGATATGGCCCCCCCCAGCCTAAAAAAATCAGCCTACAGATGCCCAGAAAAGGCGCCTCTATTACAGGCGCCAATTCTGGAGCTTTGCCCGTTACTTCCCACTTGCCCTGGAAGGGTGGCAAGTGGGATAATGAGGGGTTAATGTCACCTTCCTGTTGCAAGGTGACATTGACGCGGCTTAGTAATGGAGAGGTGTCAATAAGACACCTATCCATTACTAATCCTATAGTTGTTAAAGGGTTAATCAAACACACCACACAGAAAAAAGACTTTTAATTAAATAAAACAATATACACATATTTTCCATCTTTATTAGTCCGCCATTCCATGCGAAGCCCTCGGTCCCCTGGAAAAAAAGTCAAAAAAATAAACCAACAATATACCCATACCGGTCCAGCGTACACAGTCCCACGCCGTAAGCCATATAAAGGGGAATGCACAGTTACAAACAGCAGCGTTGCTAATGCGACCGCTCCTAGCTGTAAACTACTGGGGAATGATTGAAATGCTGGGAGCGGAGCTTCGGTGATTAGCGGTGACGTCACCGAAGCAGTGCTCCATGGCGGCCTGAACTAAAGTGAACTCTTGAGCGTGGGAAAATGCCAGCCTGAGAATAGCAGCCCGCACCTGTGAGTTTTGCTGGGTTGGTTGTAAAATATAGGGGGAACCCATGTCATTTTTTTCTTTCATTCATTCTCCCCTGCTCATGCTGCTGCCCGCCGAGCAGGGGAGAATGGATGACAACAGGCTTCAGCACCACAAGCAGGGGAACAGTGCTTACTGTAGCGCTGCTTCCCGGCGGCAGTCCGTGTGGTCCTGATGTGGCACACGGTTGCCACACGGATGGATTACACGGACATCTCCGGTACCGTGTTTACCGGTACCGGAAATATCAGGACGTGTGAAACTGGCCTTATTCTGTATTGCAATCACTGCTACACCTGTGACTGCAATGCACTCCCATGGCCTCAATATGCCTCCACGCGCATCCTGGGGGGAACACACAGCGACCCTCACATGTAACACCAGTCCCTGCCTAATATACATTGAGGGCATTATACGCTGTATGGGGTAATATACAGTGAGGACATTACACGGTGTGTGGGGTAATATAGAGTGGGGACATTACACGGTGTATGGGGTAATATACAGTGAGGACATTACACGGTGTGTGGGGTAATATACAGTGAGGACATTACACGGTGTGTGGGGTAATATACAGTGAGGACATTACACGGTGTGTGGGGTAATATACAGTGAGGACATTACACGGTGTGTGGGGTAATATACAGTGAGGACATTACACGGTGTGTGGGGTAATATACAGTGAGGACATTACACAGTGTGTGGGGTAATATACAGTGAGGACATTACACGGTGTATGGGGTAATATACAGTGAGGACATTACACGGTGTGTGGGGTAATATACAGTGAGGACATTACACGGTGTGTGGGGTAATATACAGTGAGGACATTACACGGTGTGTGGGGTAATATACAGTGAGGACATTACACGGTGTGTGGGGTAATATACAGTGAGGACATTACACGGTGTATGGGGTAATATAGAGTGAGGACATTACACGGTGTATGGGGTAATATACAGTGAGGACATTACACAGTGTGTGGGGTAATATACAGTGAGGACATTACACGGTGTATGGGGTAATATACAGTGAGGACATTACACGGTGTGTGGGGTAATATACAGTGAGGACATTACACGGTGTGTGGGGTAATATACAGTGAGGACATTACACGGTGTGTGGGGTAATATACAGTGAGGACATTACACGGTGTGTGACAGTGGTGACATCATGCTGAATGTTTGGAATGTAGTGTGGGTACATCATAGTGTGTGGTGAATGTACTGTACGGGCATCATACAGTACTATGTATGGGAACACACCTGGGCTGCACTAGCATTATTTCTATGTGGGTCCATACAAGTGACTGGATGAGGTTACAGCAGCGGCTTAGCATAAAATAACTTGTGCGCCACAGTAGGTGTCCTCTCCTAGCTTTAGTATTAATGCGGAGCGAACACAATCAGGGCCCCCCTTGTAAGAACACTATATGGGCCCCTTGTAAGAACACTATATGGGCCCTTGTAAGAACACTATACGGGCCCCTTGTAAGAACACTATACGGGCCCCATGTAAGAACACTATACGGACCCCTTGTAAGAACACTATACGGGCCCCTTGTAAGAACACTAGATGGGCCCCTTGTAAGAACACTATATGGGCCCCTTGTAAGAACACTAGATGGGCCCCTTGTAAGAACACTATATGGGCCCTTGTAAGAACACTATACGGGCCCCTTGTAAGAACACTATACGGGCCCCTTGTAAGAACACTATACGGACCCCTTGTAAGAACACTATACGGGCCCCTTGTAAGAACACTAGATGGGCCCCTTGTAAGAACACTATATGGGCCCCTTGTAAGAACACTATATGGGCCCCTTGTAAGAACACTATATGGGCCCTTGTAAGAACACTATACGGGCCCCTTGTAAGAACACTATATGGCCCCTTGTAAGAACACTATACGGGCCCCTTGTAAGAACACTATACGGACCCCTTGTAAGAACACTATACGGGCCCCTTGTGAGAACACTAGATGGGCCCCTTGTAAGAACACTATATGGGCCCCTTGTAAGAACACTATATGGGCCCCTTGTAAGAACACTATATGGGCCCTTGTAAGAACACTATACGGGCCCCTTGTAAGAACACTATACGGACCCCTTGTAAGAACACTATACGGGCCCCTTGTAAGAACACTAGATGGGCCCCTTGTAAGAACACTATATGGGCCCCTTGTAAGAACACTATACGGGCCCCTTGTAAGAACACTATACGGGCCCCTTGTAAGAACACTATATGGGCCCCTTGTAAGAACACTATATGGGCCCCTTGTAAGAACACTATATGGCCCCTTGTAAGAACACTAGATGGGCTCATTGTAAGAACACTATACGGGCCCCTTGTAAGAACACTATACGGGCCCCTTGTAAGAACACTATACGGGCCCCTTGTAAGAACACTATACGGGCCCCTTGTAAGAACACTATATGGGCCCCTTGTAAGAACACTAGATGGGCCCCTTGTAAGAACACTAGATGGGCCCCTTGTAAGAACACTAGATGGGCCCCTTGTAAGAACACTATACGGGCCCCTTGTAAGAACACTATACGGGCCCCTTGTAAGAACACTATACGGACCCCTTGTAAGAACACTAGATGGGCCCCTTGTAAGAACACTAGATGGGCCCCTTGTAAGAACACTAGATGGGCCCCTTGTAAGAACACTAGATGGGCCCCTTGTAAGAACACTATACGGGCCCCTTGTAAGAACACTATATGGGCCCCTTGTAAGAACACTAGATGGGCCCCTTGTAAGAACACTAGATGGGCCCCTTGTAAGAACAGTAGATGGGCCCCTTGTAAGAACACTATATGGGCCCCTTGTAAGAACACTATATGGCCCCTTGTAAGAACACTAGATGGGCCCCTTGTAAGAACACTATACGGGCCCCTTGTAAGAACACTATACGGGCCCCTTGTAAGAACACTATATGGGCCCCTTGTAAGAACACTAGATGGGCACCTTGTAAGAACACTAGATGGGCCCCTTGTAAGAACACTATACGGGACCCTTGTAAGAACACTATACGGGCCCCTTGTAAGAACACTATACGGACCCCTTGTAAGAACAGTATACGGACCCCTTGTAAGAACACTAGATGGGCCCCTTGTAAGAACACTAGATGGGCCCCTTGTAAGAACACTAGATGGGCCCCTTGTAAGAACACTATACGGGCCCCATGTAAGAACACTATACGGGCCCCTTGTAAGAACACTATACGGGCCCCTTGTAAGAACACTATACGGGCCCCTTGTAAGAACACTATACGGGCCCCTTGTAAGAACACTATACGGGCCCCTTGTAAGAACACTAGATGGGCCCCTTGTAAGAACACTATACGGGCCCCTTGTAAGAACACTATACGGACCCCTTGTAAGAACACTAGATGGGCCCCTTGTAAGAACACTAGATGGGCCCCTTGTAAGAACACTATATGGGCCCCTTGTAAGAACACTATACGGGCCCCTTGTAAGAACACTATACGGGCCCCTTGTAAGAACACTATACGGGCCCCTTGTAAGAACACTATACGGGCCCCTTGTAAGAACACTATACGGGCCCCTTGTAAGAACACTATACGGGCCCCTTGTAAGAACACTAGATGGGCCCCTTGTAAGAACACTAGATGGGCCCCTTGTAAGAACACTATACGGACCCCTTGTAAGAACACTAGATGGGCCCCTTGTAAGAACACTATATGGGCCCCTTGTAAGAACACTAGATGGGCCCCTTGTAAGAACACTATATGGGCCCCTTGTAAGAACACTATACGGACCCCTTGTAAGAACACTAGATGGGCCCCTTGTAAGAACACTATATGGGCCCCTTGTAAGAACACTAGATGGGCCCCTTGTAAGAACACTATATGGGCCCCTTGTAAGAACACTATACGGGCCCCTTGTAAGAACACTATATGGCCCCTTGTAAGAACACTATATGGGCCCCTTGTAAGAACACTATACGGGCCCCTTGTAAGAACACTAGATGGGCCCATTGTAAGAACACTATACGGGCCCCTTGTAAGAACACTAGATGGGCCCATTGTAAGAACACTAGATGGGCCCCTTGTAAGAACACTAGATGGGCCCCTTGTAAGAACACTATACGGGCCCCTTGTAAGAACACTATACGGACCCCTTGTAAGAACACTAGATGGGCCCATTGTAAGAACACTAGATGGGCCCCTTGTAAGAACACTAGATGGGCCCCTTGTAAGAACACTAGATGGGCCCCTTGTAAGAACTCTAGATGGGCCCCTTGTAAGAACACTATACGGGCCCCTTGTAAGAACTCTAGATGGGCCCCTTGTAAGAACACTATACGGGCCCCTTGTAAGAACTCTAGATGGGCCCCTTGTAAGAACACTATACGGGCCCCTTGTAAGAACACTATACGGGCCCCTTGTAAGAACACTATACGGGCCCCTTGTAAGAACACTATACGGACCCCTTGTAAGAACACTAGATGGGCCCCTTGTAAGAACACTAGATGGGCCCCTTGTAAGAACACTATACGGGCCCCTTGTAAGAACACTATACGGGCCCCTTGTAAGAACACTATACGGGCCCCTTGTAAGAACACTAGATGGGCCCATTGTAAGAACACTAGATGGGCCCCTTGTAAGAACACTAGATGGGCCCCTTGTAAGAACACTATACGGACCCCTTGTAAGAACACTAGATGGGCCCATTGTAAGAACACTAGATGGGCCCCTTGTAAGAACACTAGATGGGCCCCTTGTAAGAACACTAGATGGGCCCCTTGTAAGAACACTAGATGGGCCCCTTGTAAGAACACTAGATGGGCCCCTTGTAAGAACACTAGATGGGCCCCTTGTAAGAACTCTAGATGGGCCCCTTGTAAGAACACTATACGGGCCCCTTGTAAGAACTCTAGATGGGCCCCTTGTAAGAACACTATACGGGCCCCTTGTAAGAACTCTAGATGGGCCCCTTGTAAGAACACTATACGGGCCCCTTGTAAGAACACTATACGGGCCCCTTGTAAGAACACTATACGGGCCCCTTGTAAGAACACTATACGGACCCCTTGTAAGAACACTAGATGGGCCCCTTGTAAGAACACTAGATGGGCCCCTTGTAAGAACACTATACGGGCCCCTTGTAAGAACACTATACGGGCCCCTTGTAAGAACACTATACGGACCCCTTGTAAGAACACTAGATGGGCCCCTTGTAAGAACACTAGATGGGCCCCTTGTAAGAACACTATACGGGCCCCTTGTAAGAACACTATACGGACCCCTTGTAAGAACACTAGATGGGCCCCTTGTAAGAACACTATATGGGCCCCTTGTAAGAACACTAGATGGGCCCCTTGTAAGAACACTAGATGGGCCCCTTGTAAGAACACTAGATGGGCCCCTTGTAAGAACACTAGATGGGCCCATTGTAAGAACACTAGATGGGCCCCTTGTAAGAACACTAGATGGGCCCCTTGTAAGAACACTATACGGGCCCCTTGTAAGAACACTAGATGGGCCCCTTGTAAGAACACTAGATGGGCCCCTTGTAAGAACACTAGATGGGCCCCTTGTAAGAACACTAGATGGGCCCCTTGTAAGAACACTATATGGGCCCCTTGTAAGAACACTAGATGGGCCCCTTGTAAGAACACTATACGGGCCCCTTGTAAGAACACTATACGGACCCCTTGTAAGAACACTAGATGGGCCCCTTGTAAGAACACTAGATGGGCCCCTTGTAAGAACACTATACGGGCCCCTTGTAAGAACACTAGATGGGCCCCTTGTAAGAACACTAGATGGGCCCCTTGTAAGAACACTATACGGGCCCCTTGTAAGAACACTATACGGACCCCTTGTAAGAACACTAGATGGGCCCATTGTAAGAACACTAGATGGGCCCCTTGTAAGAACACTAGATGGGCCCCTTGTAAGAACACTAGATGGGCCCCTTGTAAGAACTCTAGATGGGCCCCTTGTAAGAACACTATACGGGCCCCTTGTAAGAACTCTAGATGGGCCCCTTGTAAGAACACTATACGGACCCCTTGTAAGAACACTAGATGGGCCCCTTGTAAGAACACTAGATGGGCCCCTTGTAAGAACACTATACGGGCCCCTTGTAAGAACACTAGATGGGCCCCTTGTAAGAACACTAGATGGGCCCCTTGTAAGAACACTAGATGGGCCCCTTGTAAGAACACTAGATGGGCCCCTTGTAAGAACACTAGATGGGCCCCTTGTAAGAACACTAGATGGGCCCCTTGTAAGAACACTATACGGGCCCCTTGTAAGAACACTATACGGACCCCTTGTAAGAACACTAGATGGGCCCCTTGTAAGAACACTATACGGGCCCCTTGTAAGAACACTATACGGGCCCCTTGTAAGAACACTAGATGGGCCCCTTGTAAGAACACTAGATGGGCCCCTTGTAAGAACACTATACGGGCCCCTTGTAAGAACACTATACGGGCCTCACCTCTTGGGCCCTTGTGCCGCAGCACAGTTTGCACCAGTGGTACGTCCAGCACTGTATGACAGACAATGGGTGCAGAGGGAGCTGCTGCCTATCTCTTCTACACGGACTGGGAGTGCACCTGTGTGACCGTGCCTGTACATGACTGCGGCACACACGGCCCCACAGTGGCTCCTTCCCTCCCCACACACCACAGCAGCTGCTGACAGGCACGTGCACACCCTCGGAAAGTGACATTGGGCAAGCGTCACTTCTCACTAAGTCTTCTGCGCGCACTGTCCGCGACTAATAAAGTTATTTCAAAGACTTTAAAAAACATGGCGCCTTAGGGCTGAGGTACCGAAGGAGACAGCGTGGAGCAGGGGGAGCGGTGAGGAGGACGGCTGACAGGATGGGCGCCGAGGTGCTGGCGGGCACCGTGTATTGTTATCCGTTCCAGCAGGTGGTCAGCAGCTACCTCAGCAAGGTGAGTGCGGGGGTCAGGAGGATGGTCCGCAATGTGTGGGCATCACCTCAGCCAGTGCTGGTGGTACATGGAGTGTGGCGGCGACAGCAGCAGCTGCTGTGTGCTTGTCCTACAGGCATCAACCTGACTGCTCTACCAGTATGGACAGAGGTGGATCTAGCCTTTCCTGCACCGGGGGCAAAGGATCAGTTTGGCGCGCCTCCCCCCATCCCCAAAACCCTCCCCCCATTTGAACCTAACTCTCTTGAAACTGTATGACCAAGCCAAGGGGTATTCCTGAATCCCCATAATGTTAACATAGACACCAATAAAAGTCAAATTAATTGAGACATCAGTAGGTTAAGTGTTTTTGAATATCCATATTGAATCAGGAGCCCCATATAATGCTCCATAAAGGTTAATAATGGCCCCATAAGATGCTTCATAGACACATTTGCCCAATATAGTGCTGCAGAAATGCTAATTATGGCCCCATATAATGCTGCACAAACGTTATGGCCCCATAAGATGCTCCATACAGACACTTGCCCCATATAGTGCTGCACAAACGTTATGGCCCCCATATAATGCTGCACAAACGTTATGGCCCCCATATAATGCTGCACAAACGTTATGGCTCCCATATAGTGCTGCACAAACGTTATGGCCCCCATATAATGCTGCACAAACGTTATGGCCCCCATATAATGCTGCACAAACGTTATGGCCCCCATATAATGCTGCACAAACGTTATGGCCCCCATATAATGCTGCACAAACGTTATGGCCCGCATATAGTGCTGCACAAACGTTATGGCCCCCATATAATGCTGCACAAACGTTATGGCCCCCATATAATGCTGCACAAACGTTATGGCCCCCATATAGTGCTGCACAAACGTTATGGCCCCCATATAATGCTGCACAAACGTTATGGCCCCATAAGATGCTCCATAAAGCTATTTGCCCTATATAGTGCTGCACAAACGTTATGGCCCCCATATAATGCTGCACAAACGTTATGGCCCCATATAGTGCTGCACAAACGTTATGGCCCCCATATAATGCTGCACAAACGTTATGGCCCCATAAGATGCTCTATACAGACACTTGCCCCCATATAATGCTGCACAAACGTTATGGCCCCCATATAGTGCTGCACAAACGTTATGGCCCCCATATAGTGCTGCACAAACGTTATGGCCCCCATATAGTGCTGCACAAACGTTATGGCCCCCATATAGTGCTGCACAAACATTATGGCCCCATATAGGGCTGCACAAACGTTATGGCCCCATAAGATGCCCCATACAGATATTTGCCCCATTTGCTGTTGCTGCGATAAAAAAAAAAAAAAATCACATACTCACCTCTCCGTCGCTCAGGCCCCTGGCACTTTCAATATTCACCTGCTCCTCGTTCCATTCGCCGCTCCATCTTCCGCCTCCTCTGCACTGACAGGTCAGGAGCGCACTAACTACGTCATCGCGCCCTCTGACCTCAGCATCACTGCAGAAGACGGAGCGGCGGCTGGAACGAGGAGCAGGTGAATATCGTGCAGCGCTCCCCTCCCCGACTCACCTACTCCTGGCGGTGTGCAGTCCCTGCTTCCCCGGCGCTGCTGCTTCTTCCTGTACTGAGCGGTCACTGTTACCGCTCATTACAATAATGAATATGCGGCTCCACCCCTATGGAAGGTGGAGCTACATATTCATTACTGTAATGAGCGGTACCATGTGACCGCTCAGTACAGGAAGAAGCCGGGGCGCCGGGCAGCCAGGGACCTGCAGGGACCGCGCCAGGAGTAGGTGAGTATAATTAGACAGCCCCCGCTCCCTGGCCCTGCCAACCCCCTCCTTGGACCGCCACATCATCAGGCAGCCCGCTGGCGCCCCCCTGTCGGCTGCGCCCGGGGCACATGCCCCGGCAAAATCCCCCCCCCCCCGGATACACCACTGAGTATGGAAATCACCTATACCTGTGTGTGACGCCCCTGCACTGCCCGTATACACCTATACCTGTGTGTGACGCCCCTACACTGCCCGTATACACCTGTATCTGTAGCCAATTATAGCGATTTTCCACATGATATATTAATGATAGTCTTATCCATGGGTACTAATTATTGATTATCATAAGACCTATCATCACATATAGAACATATACCAAGCAACAGATGATACTAGGTCAAGATAAATGGTATAAAATATCAATGCTTTATTATTAACAATTGACATCAGGTGTAAAGAGATGATACACGGAAAGCAAGATCTAAAGTAGTGCTATTGCTATAAGAAAAAAAATTGGCAAAAGGCATGTGAACAGGGGGTCAATTAATCTAGATACAGCAATAGTTTTAAATAATCTTGATAGACTGATTAAAATTACCCAGAAGGAGGGAGATACCCTCATAAAGTTGTAAATTCCAATGATCAAACAACGGTCCCTATCAGTCTTAAATATATACAAAAGACGCTGCATCCCATCGAGCAGTGGAAGCCTATATAGCAGTTAGTAGTTAACCATCCCTGCTATACAGCCGTTATAATAATGGTGGCAATCACATAACATAGTAATGCAATAATACGGCGATTATCAGCATATACCCACCGCAGTATAGATGGACCCTCCTGAAACACGCCTCCGCCCCAACGCGCGTTTCGGTAAAACATCCTTCGTCAGGGGGCATTAGAATCATACTGAAGTGTGTCTTAAAAAGGGATGAACCCGGAAGCGCTTGGCATACAAGTCCCGGAAGTGAAGTAACGCTGTCATTACAACCCGGAACGCTCGCGTGTGCCGAGATGCTACGGCCAGGGAAGAGCGGTCACGGGGGGCCCCACGTGACCGCCAACCACTCAGCCGAGACCCGGACCCGCGCTTGCGCAAAGGAGCAGGACAACGCAAATGGAAAAAAATGTAAGTATAGAAGCCGTAATGTGACACTCAAATACCACCAGCCTAAATAGGCTCAGTTCGGTACATAAACCACTCATCTCATCATATACGGCTACGAACTCTACTAACCACCAATCACACAATTGTTGGATGCTTACTAACAGAACCCACCACCAAAAAGATCCTAGTGCGTACCAGAATACCACATGAAAGTAAACAGAAGGCACACATTTATAAATACAAATCCTAGAACATATATCAGCCAATAATAATTATAATGCCATCACTCATTATCAATCCCTACAAATATGGATCAGAGATAATACACTAATAGGGTGAATAGTGGTTCGCCTATATATGAATAATATACAATACCCAAACAAAAGGACATAACCATCCTGAAAAAATATATTAATGACTAACATACAAAATGCAACATTAATTTAATACAGGGCTGATATCAAAAACAATATCCATCAGGCTGAGTATTTTAGGTCCATATTCATGAGGGAATGAGGATCTTCTGTAAAGACATAGTGAGGATCCGACATCAAGCAGGTAACTTCGATCACAACCCAAACCACAGGATAAAACCGAAACTAAGAAAAAGAATACATATGGTTAAAAACATTTAAAAACAATACAAAAAATAAAGCACTTTCAGGACAGTGCTCTGGTGCGCTACAAAACAGTGACTACAAGAATGGGGCATAACTAATATTCTCATTTAATCCTGCTGGGTGAACTGTATTTAGAATCCAGATCCATCTCGATTCCATTTGAGATAGACGTTGAAACGTACCCCCACCCCTTATTCCTACTTCCAATAAGTCAATGCCCCTCACTCTCAGGAGGCTAGCATCACAGTCATGGAATTTCTTAAAGTGACGCGGTAGTGTCCTTTAATGTAGAGATGTCATCCACGCCGGCCGCTGCACTGATACCCAGCACGTGTTCTCTAACTCGTATCTTTAGCTGTCTTGTCGTCATGCCTACGTAAATTTTATTGCATGGACAGACAGCATAGTAAATGACGTTCTTGCTGATACAAGTGATCCGCTTCCTAATTGTATATTGGCGGGATCCGTCAGAGTTAGAAAAAACTCCAATACGTTCAATATTGGAGCACACCACGCAGCGGCCGCATGGACCACACCCCACATTTCCCGTCATGGAATCCAGAATGTTTTTTCCGGGCATACCAGTATAGTGGCTATGCACCAAAATGTCACATAGATTTTTAGAACGTCTAACCGCAATCCCAACATTCTTGGGGAGGTATCGGGCCACAATGGGATCAGCCCTAAGTACATGCCATGATTTAGCTAAAATCTGTTTCATGAGGGGAAACTGAGAATGATAGTTTGTCACAAATCGAACTGTCTCATGATCCTTCCTGGTTTTAGTTTCATAGAGTAGGGAATGTCTGGAGGTGAGTCTCGCCCTATTAAATGCCTTTTTGATACTACGTTTACTGTAACCCCGTGACAGTAACCGCTCTTTAAGATCTTCAGCTTGTATAAAAAAGGCCCTATCAGTTGAGCACAATCTACGGAGGCGCAAGAACTGTCCTGTGGGGATCGCTTGTATGACGTGACCCAGATGGGAGGAAGAGGCATGCAATAATAAATTAGTGGATGTGGGCTTACGATAGATATCCTTCTTTAATTCCCCCCAATCATCTCTTTTAATTACAACATCCAGGAATTCAATGGTATCCTTATCAGATTTGTAGGTTAGTGCAATGTTCTGATTATTCGTATTCAATAATGCCATACAATTCTGAAGACCTTTCGTAGATCCCTGCCAGATCATGAGTATGTCGTCGATGTACCGCGCCCAAAAGAGAACGCGGCCCATCGACGACTCATGATCCGGCAGGGGGAGGTCCCTCTCCCACAGCCCCAGGAACAGGTTAGCGTAAGCCGGGGCGAAAGGAGCCCCCATAGCTGTTCCCTGGAGCTGCAGGAAGAAGGACCCCTTGAAGACAAAAAAATTATGAGTTAAGGAAAATTCCAATAACCTATAAATCAAAATAGCCAAATCCCTAGGTAAGTTAGACATCCCCAAGAAGAAATCAATGGCCCGTAAGCCATCCTGATGTCTAATACTGGTGTGCAGCGATTCAACATCAGCTGTCACCAGTATTTCATCCACCTCAAGATGTATGCTATCTACTCGCTTTAATAGATCACCAGTATCCCTAAGAAAAGAGGGAAGACTTTCAACCAAAGGCTGTAGCTTTGAATCAATCCACTGGTTTACTTTTTCCAGGTAGTTACCCCTGCCCGAGATTATTGGACGGCCACGAGGCATCTGCATGTCCTTGTGGACTTTTAGCAAGAGGTGAAAAGTAGGGATCGTCGGTTCAGCAGTCACCAAAGCTGAAGCCAACTCACTAGTAATTGTCCCCTCCTCTCTTGCGCCCTTTATAATATCATTAAGTTGACGCGAATAGGCGGACAAGGGGTTAAATGTTAGTTTTCTATAGCAAGTATGATTATTAAGTTGGCGATAGGCCTCCTTCTCATAAAGAGCCTTTGGCCAAATCACCACATTTCCCCCCTTGTCCGCTGGTTTGAAAACTACGTCTGGAAGACTCCGAAGGACATGCAGACGCCCCCTTTCCTCCCTTGTAAGGTTGTCCCTATAAATGTGGCTAAGTGTGATGCCCCTACACTGCCCGTATACACCTGTATCTGTGTGTGATGCCCTTACACTGCCCGTATACACCTATACCTGTGTGTGACGCCCCTACACCCCCCCGTATACACCTATACCTGTGTGTGACGCCCCTACACTGCCCGTATACACCTGTATCTGCGTGTGACGCCCTACACTACCTGTATACACCTATACCTGTGTGTGTGAGATGCCCCTACACTGCCCGTATACACCTATACCTGTGTGTGTGAGATGCCCCTACACTGCCCGTATACACCTATACCTGTGTGTGTGAGATGCCCCTTCACTGCCCGTATACACCTATACCTGTGTGTGTGTGTGATGCTCCTACACTGCCCGTATACACCTATACCTGTGTGTGTGATGCCCCTACACTGCCCGTATACACCTATACCTGTGTGTGTGTGTGATGCTCCTACACTGCCCGTATACACCTATACCTGTGTGTGTGTGAGATGCCCCTTCACTGCCCGTATACACCTATACCTGTGTGTGTGATGCTCCTACACTGCCCGTATACACCTATACCTGTGTGTGTGAGATGCCCCTTCACTGCCCGTATACACCTATACCTGTGTGTGTGATGCTCCTACACTGCCCGTATACACCTATACCTGTGTGTGTGTGATGCCCCTTCACTGCCCGTATACACCTATACCTGTGTGTGTGATGCTCCTACACTGCCCGTATACACCTATACCTGTGTGTGTGTGATGCCCCTTCACTGCCCGTATACACCTATACCTGTGTGTGTGATGCTCCTACACTGCCCGTATACACCTATACCTGTGTGTGTGATGCCCCTACACTGCCCGTATACACCTATACCTGTGTGTGTGATGCTCCTACACTGCCCGTATACACCTATACCTGTGTGTGTGTGTGTGTGTGTGTGATGCTCCTACACTGCCCGTATACACCTATACCTGTGTGTGTGTGAGATGCCCCTTCACTGCCCGTATACACCTATACCTGTGTGTGTGATGCTCCTACACTGCCCGTATACACCTATACCTGTGTGTGTGTGTGAGATGCCCCTTCACTGCCCGTATACACCTATACCTGTGTGTGTGATGCTCCTACACTGCCCGTATACACCTATACCTGTGTGTGTGTGATGCCCCTACACTGCCCGTATACACCTATACCTGTCTGTGTGACG
Organism: Ranitomeya variabilis; assembly: GCF_051348905.1. Taxonomy (NCBI): domain Eukaryota; kingdom Metazoa; phylum Chordata; class Amphibia; order Anura; family Dendrobatidae; genus Ranitomeya; species Ranitomeya variabilis. Next base: position 532,646,326 of record NC_135236.1, read on the forward strand.
CCCCTACACTGCTTGTATACACCTGCAGTGGGTACGGAAAGTATTCAGACTCCTTTAAATTTTTCACTCTGTTTCATTTCATCCATTTAGTAAATTAAAAAAACTAATTTTTTTTCACATCATTAAAGGGAATCTGTCACCCCATTTTAGGCCTATAAGCTTCGGCTACCGCCATTAGGGGCTTATCTACAGCATTCTGCAATGCTGTAGATAAGCCTCTGATGTAACCTGAAAGATGAGAAAAACAAGTTATATTATGCTCACCCAGCGGCGGCTTCCGTTCCCAGGGATGCATTGCAAAAATCATCTGAGATGACGTCGCGGTCACGAGATCGTGACGTCACAAAGGTCCTTCGCGCAAAGCATCCCTGGGAACGGAACGTATCCAGAGCGCCGCTGAGGAGATCGGGGCCGTCGGAAGGTGAGAATAACTAGATTTTTTATTTTTTTTTAATTATTTCTAGCATTCTATCTTTTACTATTGATGCTGCATAGGCAGCATCAATATTAAAAAGTTGGTCACACTTGTCAAGCACTATGCTTGTGTGACCAACCTGTCAATCAGTTTTCCAAAGCCATGCTTCAAATCACTTGTAAAAGCGCAAGCATTCTGCAAGCTAAGAACGCTTGCAAAACGCTTGTGTTTTGCGGGAAAACGCATGCGAATTCCGCATGCATTTTACCCGCGGCAGGGAGTTGCAGAAATGTTGCGGACATTTCCGCAGCATTTCTGCAATGTGGGCACATAGCCTAAACATAGCCGTCCAGGCAAAGTGAGCAATCGTGGGAGAAGAGCCTTGGTGAAAGAGGTAAAGAAGAACCCCAAGATCATTGTGGCTGAGCTCCAGAGAGCGGAGCGTGCAGGCGCATAGCAACACATGGAGCTGCACGCTCCGCTCCCAAGTGCCGGCGCCAGAGCTTGGTTTTCACATGCGAGACACGGACGTATTTCTCGCAAATGGAAATGAGCCCTTACCTGCGGATTTCCTGCATTTTTTTGTGTTGATTTCACCTGCGGTTTTACACCTGCAGATTCCTATTTAGAAGCAGGTGTAAAACACTGCGGAATCCGCGCAAAGAATTGACATGCTGCGGAAAATACACTGAAGCGTTTCCGCTCAGTATTTTCCGCAGCATGGGTACTGCGGATTTAGTTGTCCATAGGTTTACATGGTACTGTACACTGCATACTAAAACTGAAACCTGCTGCGGATCCGTAGCCAAATCCGCAACGTGTGCACATACCATTATGGTAGAGTGGCCTGAAGGAAGCCTCTCCTCAGTGCTAGACATATGAAAGCCGCATAGAATTTGCTAAAAAATACATGAAGGACTCCCAGACTGAGAAATAATATTCTGTGGTCTGATGAGACGAAGATAGACCTTTCTGGTGATAATTCTAAGCTGTATGTGTGGAGAAAACCAGGCACTGCTCATCACCTGCCCAATACAATCCCAACAGTGAAACGTGGTGGCAGCATCATGCTATGGGGTGTTTTTCAGCTGCTGGGACAGGACGACTTTTTGTCATTGAAGGAAACATGAATGCGGCCAAGTACAGAGATATCCTGGATGAAAACCTCTTCCAGAGTGCTCTGGACCTCAGACTTGGCTGAAGGTTCACCTCCCAACAAGACAATGACCCTAAGCACACAGCTAAAATAACAAAGAAGTGGCTTCAGAACAACTCTGTGAACATTCTTGACTGGCCCAGGCAGAGCCCTGACCTAAACCCAATTGAGCATTTCTGGAGAGATCTGGAAATGGCTGTCCACCAACGTTCACCATCCAACCTGACGGAACTGGAGAGGATCTTCAGGGAAGAATGGCAGAGGATCCCCAAATCCAGGTGTGAAAAACTTATTGCATCTTTCCCAAGAAGACTCATGGCTGTACTAGCTCAAAAGTGTGCTTCTACTCAATACTGAGCAAAGGGTCTGAATACTTATGACCATGTGATATTTCAGGTTTTCTTTTTTTAATAAATTTGCAAAAATTACTACATTTCTGGGGGTTTTTTTTCAGTCAAAATGGGGTGCAGAGTATACATTAATGAGAAAAAAAAAAGAACTTTATTGAATTTACCAAATGGCTGCAATAAAACAAAGTGAAAAATATAAAGGGGTATGAATACTTTCCATACCCACTGTATATCTGTGTGTGACGCCCCTACACTGCCTTTATGCACCTATAGTGGGGAAAAAATATTTAGTCAGCCACCAATTGTGCCAGTTCTCCCACTTAAAAAGATGAGAGAGGCCTGTAATTGACATCATAGGTAGACCACAACTATGAGAATCAAAATGAAAAAAAAAATTTTCAGAAAATCACCTTGTCTGATTTGGCAAGATTTATTGTGCAAATTATGGTGGAAAATAAGTGTTTGGTCAATAACAAAAGTTCATCTCAATATTTTGTTATACAACTCTGGCAGAAATTAAGAGACCACTGCAAAATGTTCAGTTTGTCTGATTTTTTTCTTTATACCGTATATACTGGAGTATAAGGCGAGATTTTCAGCCCATTTTTTTGGGCTGAAAGTCCCCCTCTCGGCTTATACTCGAGTCATACCCAGGGTTCGGCAAGGGAGGGGGAGCGGGGGCTGTCTAATTATACTCACCTGCTCCTGGCGCGGTCCCTGCAGGTCCCTGGCTTCCCGGTGCTGCAGCTTCTTCCTGCACTGAGCGGTCACATGGTACCGCTCATTACAGTAATGAATATGCGGCTCTTCCCATAGGGGTGGAGCCGCATATTCATTACTGTAATGAGCGGTAACGGTGACCGCTCAGTACAGGAAGAAGCTGCAGCGCCGGGGAAGCAGGGACTACACAGCTCCAGGAGCAGGTGAGTATAACGGGGAGGGGAGCGCAGCGCTGCGCAATATTCACCTGCTCATCGTTCCGGCGCCGCTCCGTCTTCAGCGTCTTCTGCAGTGACGCTCAGGTCAGAGGGCGTGGTGATGTGGTTAGTGCGCGCCCTCTGCCTGTCAGTTCAGAAGACGCTGAAGATAGAGCGGCGCCCAGAACAAGGAGCAGGTGATTATTGCAAGTGCCGGGGGCCTGAGCGACGGAGAGATGAGTATGTGATTTTATTTTTTTTATCGCAGCAACAGCAAATGGGGCAAGTGTCTGTATGGAGCATCTTATGGGGCCATAACGTTTGTGCAGCACTATATGGGGCAAGTGTCTGTATGGGGCCATAACGTTTGTGCAGCACTATATGGGGCAAGTGTCTGTATGGAGCATCTTATGGGGCCATAATCAAGGTTTGTGCAGCACTATATTGGGCAAATGTGTCTATGGAGCATCTTATGGGGCCATTATTAACCTTTATGCAGGATTATATGGGGCATATTTTAATATGGAGCATCTTATGGGGCCATCATAAACTTTATGGAGCATTATATGGGGCTCCTGATTCAATATGGATATTCAAAAACACTTAACCTACTGATGTCTCAATTAATTTTACTTTTATTGGTGTCTATTTTTACTTTTGACATTTACCGGTAGCTGCTGCGTTTCCCACCCTAGGCTTATACTTGAGTCATTAAGTTTCCCAGTTTTTTTGTGGCAAAATTAGGGGGGTCGGCTTATACTTGGGTCGGCTTATACTCCAGTATATACGGTAGGTATATTTTTCAGTAAAGTGTAAATTATTCTTATTCTATAAACTGCTGACATGTCTCCAAATTTCCAAGCAATACATTTTGTGTTTTTTTTTTTTTTTTATGAAATTGAGAAATGGTCAAAGTAAAAAAAAAACAAAAAAAAACCCCAGTGCTTTCAGACCTCAAATAATGCACAGAAAGCAAGTTCATGGTCATTTAGAAACAACAATACTAATGTTTTAACTCAGGAAGAGTACAGAAATCAATATTTTGTGGAATAACCATGATTTTTAATCACTGCTTTCATGCATTTTGGCATGCTTTCCACCAGTCTTTCACACTGCTTCTGGTATAAAAATGTAAGCAGTTCTTTGTTTGATGGCTTGTGACTATCCATCATCCTCTTGATTACATTCCAGAGGTTTTCAATGGGGGTTCAGGTCTGGAGATTGGGCTGTCCATGACAGGGATTTAATGTGGTGGTCTCTTAAATTTTTGGCAGAGCTGTATATCCTTTGTTGGCAATGACAGAGGTCAAACGTTTTCTGTAAGTCTTCACAAGGTTGGCACACACAGTTGTTGGTATGTTGGCCCATTCCTCCATGCAGATCTCCTCTAGAGCATTGATGTTTTGGGCCTGCCGCTGGACAACATTTACTTTCAACGCCCTCCAAAGGTTTCTAAGGGGGTTGAGATCTGGAGACTGGCTTGGCCACTCCAGGACCTTCATATGCTTCTTACAAAGCCACTCCTTCATTGCCCTGGCGGTGTGCTCGGGATCATTATCAGCCATGTCGCTTTTACGGAGACTTTGCTCTACCAGTAATGTGGAAACCCCTATATTTCCAGTGACAAATGATGAACCTGAGTGGGTGGCTTGTTTTGAGTGAGATAAGTTGGGGATTTTATTGGTAATATTTTTTGATTGCTTTCAGAATAAGGCTGGGATCACATTCATGTGTTCTATGCTGATCACTTTCGTCAGGATTGTAAATCCTGCAAAAATTAGACTAGAACCCCCGATGGTACCGCCTAACATGATGAAGCAAATGGATACACTCTGGCATCTACATTTGTGCTCTAAAAAGACACCTAAAATAATGGGACACCGCCGGGACAGAGACTATACTGAGTCCAAAGGGACGCCCTCTGCCTCTTAAGCAAGTGGTTTCGTCTGGGGATTTGTCTGAATCGCGGTTTTGGGTATTTACACGGAAACACTGATGTAAGCGCTCAGCGGATCGCGCAGGATAAATGTAAACCGAGCCTTATTCTGATTTTAGTTCCTATTTTTATTTTTGCTCTGTTCATCGTGCGGTATAAGTGATTAGACCGCTTTATGCTTCGGTTTGGCACCAGATTTATATTGGGTTTTTATGTTTTGCTACAATCACACAGTAAAAATGCTTTTTTAGAGGAAACAAAAAAAAAAATATATATTATATATATATATATATATATATATATATATATATATATATATATATATATATATATATATATATATATATTTTTTTATTTGTTTTGTTTAATGAGAGCTGTAACTTTATTTTTAGCAAATGGCTGTATGAGGGCTTATTTTTTGTGCAACAAGTTGCAGATGTATTTGGTACCATTTTGTGGTACATCATTTTTTTTTTTTTTTTATTCCTTTCTTTTTAGATTTTCAGACGCATAATGAATAAAAACCAGAGATTCAGTTATTTTAATTTATTTCATCATCTATTGTGTGGTAAAAGTGATTAGGCGACTTTATTCTTTGGGTCAGTAATTACAGTGATACAAGATTTAAATGGTGTTTTTTTTTGTTTTTTTTTTTTTTTTTTTTATGCTTTGCTTATTTTATAGACTAAAAACAAATGAGAGCTGTAACCTTATTTTTTTTTTTTTTCAAAATTAGCCATATTAGGGCTTTTTGCGGGACAGATTGGCGTTTTTTATTTATACCTTTTTAGTTTTGCCTAACACTTTTTGATCGCTTCTTATTCATCTTTTTTTGTGTCAGTATGGTGAAAGTCACATTTTTGGCATTTTTTTTTTTTTTTTATTCTTACAGTGTGAATTTTTAAAAACAATTTTGCTCTGTCACAAAGGCTGCATTTGTACTCACAAAACTGCTTTTTGTAATTGTGTGTGGGCGTTTTTTTTAAATCTTTTATTACATATTTTATTTGACTTTTCTTACTTATCACCTTAACCCCACTGTGGGAGATGTATAATTTCTGCTTTGATCACTAGTCTCATGCACTGAAGTATTCGTACACTGCAGTGCTGGAGACCTGTCACTGATTCAGCCTGTTAGACCCTGCTTATAGCCAGATATTACAGGCCACCGTAGCAATGATCAGCACCTGTGATTATGATTGCAGGGGGTTGATCCTGCCAAAGGGGGTCTGTTAACCACTCGAGTACTGCTGTTGCTATATACAGTATCTATTCCGAATTGTCATTAAAAGTCTTTATAGGGTTAAAACAATTGTGTGGTGCTCTGTATTGATAGCTTATCCATGTATGTTCTCCTTGTGGTTGTATCCTCTGGTATTCTGCTAACACATGGCTTTAGTCTTGATCTCTGCCCCTACGTTTAGCTGCTCTCAGATGGGGCAGCAGAAATCTGATGACAGATCCCACAGATTTTTTTTTTTTTTTTCCTCAGACAATCTGAACTGGAAAAAAATAATTCATGTGAACGGCCCTATTGAATAACTTGGGTCAGTGTCCTGTGTGGTTTCAAAGTCCGATAGCACATGTCCGATTTCTCCGCTGCATGAGCCCTTATTCTGCCTTGAGAAACTTTCTACAAGTGTTGGGTGTGACAAGCTCATCTTCCGATGGCATAAAATGACATTAGTTCCTCCAGACAGTGCCATTAAAACAGCTGAATGGATAGCTCTTTGGTTTGGGAGCATTAATTATCATTTAGATTTTTAGGATAATTGAGTAGAATGTGGTTAATGCTTCGGTTATACCTTTCATAAGTTGGTCTTGCAGTAAACACATGCCAAGGACACTTTCTGCTTCGTAATTGAGAAGAGCCTGTTACCTGTGTTATTTAGCATTGAAATGTCCCCTCGGTGTGTCTTTTGCATTTATTTAGTGTGACAATGCGGCGGTATTTGAAGGCATCTATATTAAAGCATTGTTGCCATGAGCGAATGTCTCCTCAGTCGGCTCTTCAGAGCATATGTCATGTAACAGTACATAAAAGATGAGAAGTTCACCTTGAAGACAGGCCCATAAATCCCACTCGTTCAGGTCTCACAAGGTCTATAACTGTGGACTGGAAGATACAGCTGGAATTATAAGTGATGTTGTCGGATACCGTTCTCTGTGTTACTCTTGTACAGTCTTCTGGCCGTTCGGAATACTTCTACATCATATTTCACCATGTTACATTTTGTTTTCTTTGAAGACAAGCTAGCCATGTGACACAATCCTAATTGTGCTCCGAATTCTGGAAAGTTGGGGTGTGTAATGCTTGTGACACATTGCATTTATGGCCATTGTTGGGCATTTATTAGTGATGAGCGAATATACCTGTTACTCGAGATTTCCCGAGCACGCTCGGGTGACCTCCGAGTATTTTTTAGTGCTCGGAGATTGTTTTCTTCCCCGCAGCTGAATGATTTACATCTGTTAGCCAGCATAAGTACATGTGGGGGTTGCCTGGTTGCTAGGGAATCCCCACATGTAATCAAGCAGGCTAAGAGATGTAAATCATTCAGCTGAGGTGAGAAAAACTAAATCTCCGAGCACTAAAAAATACTCGGAGGACACCCGAGCGTGCTCGGGAAACCTGGAGTAACGAGAATATTCGCTCATCACTAGTATTTATGCTCTGAAAGTATACACCCAACAGTGACTACAGTCAGGATGCCTAGGAACCCATTCTAAAATAATGCATTTTGCATGGTATACATGGATCTCTGTATAGGAAAGTACTGTCTAGTGTGCTTTCCCTACATTTAAATGGTATACAGACATGTACTGGCCAAATAGAAGCCAAAATGGCACACTTGTGGCTTCTGTCTGGTGAAGAGGGTCGATGGGAAAAGTCCCCAACATAGACTAAGGCTATGTGCACACGGTGCGGATTTGTGTGCGGATTTTTCCGCACCGTTTTTGCTAAATCCGCAGGTAAAACGCACTGCGGATTACCTGCGGATTTACCTCGGATTTCCTGCATTTTTTGTGCGGGTTCCACCTGCGGTTTTACACCTGCAGATTCCTATTTAGGAGCAGGTGTAAACTGCTGCAAAATCCACACAAAGAATTGGCATGCTGTGGAAAATACAATGCAACGTTTCCGCGCGGTATTTTCCACAGCATGTGCACTGTGGATTTGGTTTTCCATAGGTTTACATGGTACTGTAAATTGCATGGAAAACAGCTGCGGATCCGCAGCGAAATCCGCACCGTGTGCACATAGCATAAAAGCATAAGTGCACAGATGCAGTGTGCAGTTCACGTAAGGTTTCATTCACGATCGTATAGCGTGGTCCAAGTACGGACCATGACTTGAGAAATATGTTTGTATTTATTGTGCTATGTATGAAAGGGTTTGGTCTTTGTAGTGATAGGTGTAGGTTTGTAAACCACACTATAAGCCTGCCCTGCATTTTATTATTTGTACTTGACAAACAGGGCTGTGGAGTGGGAGTCGGAGCCCATTTTGGTGGAGTCAGTGTCCTGGAAATTGAGGAGTCTGAGTTGGAGGTTTGGCTTACCGACTCCACAGCCCTGCTGACAAAGACCTAGAACATGTTCACTTGATGACGGAATACACTTTACCTTTTGGAATTGATCACCCTGGATTGGACACTGTCGTCTTGTCTATATGCTGCTTCGCTTCCAAGTGGGTTCCTTGGAGATTTTGAATGTGTGTCCCGCTCAGTGAGTACTGCCAGCTCCCCCCTTTTCTGGACAGTACTTGAGGACTAACCTCGGATCTCCTGACCTAAACTTGGCAGACTTTCAATGTTGTGATTATCAGTATTCTAAGTTGGTGACCATTAATGAATAGTAGGCTGGGGTGGAGCAGTCTAGATCTGTGTCTAGCCATCCAGCTATTCTGCAAAGGAGGATAAATACGGTATATATGCCTGAAAGTATCAGGTATATATCTTGGTACCTATGTTGTGCTATGTGCTATGTTGTGCATAAATATGATTCTTCAGAATTTCTTTTAGTCTTTGCCTGATGAAGAGACCTGTGTAGTCTCGAAAGCTTGCAATTTACCATCTTTTCAGTTAGACATTAAAAGGTATCAAACACTGAGGACTTTCAATTCTAAATATTTTTTAAAGTATCAGAAACATTCAAACAGAGTTCATCTGTCGAGATATGATTCATCTCTGTATTTGTAGGCCAAAACTAGGAGTGGAACTGTCAAAAAGGAAGCTATAATTAAAGATTTGTACTTGTTCTATGTTTTTGAGACACTCCTGGTTTTGGCCTACAATACTGATGAAACAATGGCCAAAATACTGATATGTGAATTAGAGTGAATTTAATTTATTTTCTGATATTTGTACTTATTGCTTACAAATGTATCTGTGAGAAAAACTCGGCCCCGATTCATCAACATGTTTACACCTGAATTCTGGCATAAAACGCTCTGAAAAGTTGCAAAATGTTTGTGCAATGCGAAGTTGCAAAAAAAAATTAGACTCAGCGTTTTCATGCCACTTTCACCAAAGTGTTTATTCCTGCTTAAAGGGCAGCTGTCACCCCGTTTTTTCAGTATGAGATAAAAATACTGTTAAATAGGGCCTGAGCTGTGCATTACAACAGTGTATTTTGTGGACCCCGATTCCCCACTTATGCTGCCAAAATATGTTACCAAAGTAGCTGTTTTCGCCTGTCAATCAGGCTGGTCTGGTCAAAAGGGCGTGGTGTCTTCCCCCAGATCTTGCTTAGTTTTCCGTTGGTGGCGTAGTGGTTTGCGCATGCCCAAGGTCCCGAATCCACTGCACAGGGGAGTTAAAAGAGCGCGATGTGCAATATTTCATTGGTGATCGGTGGGGGCGGCCATCTTCCTTTGGCCGCGCGTGCGCAGAAGCGGCGCTCTGCTGGCCGCGGCTTCAGGAAAATGGCCGCGGGATGCCACGCGTGCGCAGATGGAGAAAATGGCCGCCGCGATCTCCATCTGCGCACGCGTGGCATCCCGCGGCCATTTTCCTGAAGCCGCGGCCAGCAGAGCGCCGCTTCTGCGCACGCGCGGCCAAAGGAAGATGGCCGCCCCCACCGATCACCAATGAAATAGTGCACATCGCGCTCTTTTAACTCCCCTGTGCAGTGGATTCGGGACCTTGGGCATGCGCAAACCACTACGCCACCAACGGAAAACTAAGCAAGATCTGGGGGAAGACACCACGCCCTTTTGACCAGACCAGCCTGATTGACAGGCGAAAACGGCTACTTTGGTAACGTATTTTGGCAGCATAGGTGGGGAATCCGGGGTCCACAAAATACACTGTTGTAATGCACAGCTCAGGCCCTATTTAACAGTATTTTTATCTTATACTGAAAAAACGGGGTGACAGGTGCCCTTTAACAAATGAATTTAAAAGTGGCGACATACATCACATCAGAAACGGTACTCCGGTCACTGACTCGAGTAACAGTTCTGGAGAGGCGTAATCCATTGCTTTAGTAAGTGGTGTGCGCGTCTTAATGAATTTTGCACATCTTATTCTTTCACGCCTTTCATTACAACTGTTGTACATGCTAACCTTAATGAATCAGTGCCTATATCTCTTGTTTTTTTTTCTGGTTCTTGGTCATTAAGTTTAAAGAGGTTGTCCTTCTAACTTACCGGAAGTCTGAAGTCACTCTGTGTGATTGCAAACTTATGAATCCCCCAGAGCACGCACTATGGTCTGAAAATATTCTCTGTTTTTGAGCCGATACTGGTGGGTTCGTATGCGTTATTGGACAAAAATGGGAAAATTCCAGCTCCTAAAAGTCCAGTGTTTCTTGAAAAAAAAATTAAAAGCCAGCTCTGGCAAAGAATGCCTGTGTGTGTTCGAAACGCTTTGCTCTGGAATCATGTTTTTTATTTTTTTTTAAATTAACGCTGAAGTTTTAGGAGCTGGAATTTTCACCTTTGTTTCTTGTTTATACACGTGGTCACACAGTTTCACTGCTCCTGCACGCCTAAGACCGATGAGGTGAGCTGGTTTCTGAACCTCTTTTTCTGTCACATATGTGTTGTGTATGCTCCCGGCCACAGCCCGTCTAGTGTGCTCAGCCTCGTTCAATACAGGTGCTTGGAATGAGGCTGTGCTCACTAGATGGGCAATGGCGGGAGTATGCACAACTCATAATTTGGAGTTATGGAGTTGGTTAGCCAAGCCTCCGACTCCTCAATTTCCATGACTCCAACTCCACCAAAATGGGCTATGACTCCGACTCCACAGCCCTACTTACTGGTACCATGGCTGAATGCTGTCGGGTGAATAAAGTTGATTTTCTCCCAGAAGCGTTCAGCTAAGTGCGGGCACCAGGCAGGTTAGTAACATTATTAAAGTTGTCCACTGCTTCTCATGTCCCTTGCTTGGCCCCCATAAAATAATAAAGCTTATAATCGCTTCCCGTGCTAGTGCCACTCCCGCAGTCTTGGCATTTTGTCTCCCTGGGCTTCCATGCTGTTGTTGTGATGCTGGCACCCAATCAGCTCTGACATCAGTGTCCCCGCCTCCTATTGAATTGAGCAGGAAGAGGAAGTCAGAGATCTGCTGCAGCCCAGACTTCCTCTTCATGTTCGTTTTTTTTTTTTTTTTAACCCCAAAGGCGGGGAGAGTGATTTTAACACTGATTGGGCGCTGGCGTTATTTGTCACAACAACAGGAACGGGGCTGGCATGGGAGAGGAGTATAAGCTTTATTGTTTTATCGGGGCCAACATTTTGATCGAGAAGGGGTTGTCCTAGTAGTGAACAACCTCTTTAATCTGCAGATTAACCCCATACCTGCAGGTTTAGGGTATGTGTCCACGTTCAGGATTGCATCAGGATTTGGTCAGGATTTTTCATCAGTATTTGTAAGCCAAAACCAGGAGTGGGTGATAAATGCAAAAGTGGAGCATATGTTTCTATTATACTTTTCCTCTAATTGTTCCACTCCTGGTTTTGGCTTACAAATACTGATGAAAAATCCTGACCAAATCCTGATGCAATCCTGAACGTGGACACATACCCTAATAGCGTTTTTCCTGGTGACAAGTTCCCTTTAAACTTTAGTAACAGATACAGAACCATACGGTAATATTGCATAGTTTTACACCCCATTCCAAATTATGCAAATGCTATTTTTCTCTGATTTCTTAAATGGTTGATTCAAATGAGTTGGTATAATGTTCAAATTATCAACTGTTAGTGTATAAATGAAATTATATTAGCCAAACCTCCCAATGATAACATAATTTTTTTTCAAAACAAAAAAAAATCTCAAAATGCATTTTCCAAATTAATATGCACTCTAGAGTTTCCACACATTTGGATCAAATGGTAATTTATTGAATTAAGAGCATTTACTGAATTCAAAAGCTTTTAAAATCAAAAACATATTAACAGTCAAAAGTTACTGTACATGTTAAGATAGGATCCCTTCTTTGATATCAACTTCACGATTTGTACATCCATTAAACTTGTGAGTTTTTGGAGAGTTTCTGCTTGAATTTATTTGCAGGATTTCAGAATAGCCCACCAGAGCTGCCTTTAATGTGATCTGACTCCCACCCTCATAGATCTTTTTCTTGAGGATACTCCAAAGGTTCTCAATTTGGTTGAGGTCAGAAGAGGATGGTGGCCACACCATGAGTTTCTCTCCTTTTATGCCCATAACAGCCAGTGACTCAGAGAGATTCTTTGTAGCATGAGGTGGTTGGTGCATGATCATGTATGAAGATGATTTAGCTACAGATGTCACGGTTCTTCTTTTTGTACCATGGACGAAAGTGGTCAGAGACACTACATACTTTGTAGAGGTCATTTTCACATCTTCATGGCTACCAGCTCTCTCCGTATGATTCTGGCTCAAAACATGACTTCGCCACCTCCTTGCTGATGTCGCAGCCTTGTTGGGACATGGTGGCCATCCACCAACCATTCACTACTCCATCCATCAGGACCATCCAGGGTTGCTAGCACTTTTATAAGTGAACAAGACTTTTAAAATGTAGTCTTAATGTATGTCTGGGAGCACTGCAATAGTTTTTCCTTGTGAGCATTGTTCAGAGGTGGCCGAATAGGTTTATGCCCTGCTGTAAGCCACTAGAGGATCCTACACCTTTAGGTACGTGGGACTCTAGAGGCACCAGCAGCTTAAAAAATCTTGTTTGCTGCTTTGTAATGGTGTTTGACAGAGAAATTCATTGAATTAAGCTGTTTAAATACCTTCCTCATTATTATCTGCACGAACCCGTCTGTCTTCTGTGTCTGCCACAAATCTTTTCACAGTACGACGATCACACGCTTAAGTTTTCATTAAATATCTAATACTTTAAATACCTTGCTCTATTGGATGCTTTTTGAAGACAGAGAGATACCTTTTCTTAATAATGTGTAACGTCCTTCTTGCGTAGTTTTTCTTTAATCGGGCTCACCTGGCAAACTTATTATTTCAGGTGTTTGAGAATGATTTCAGTGGTCCAAAGAGCCATGAGACACAATACCATGCATGAATTTATGTGAAAAACAAAAAAGTACATCTTTATGACACTTAAATTCAATGTGCATAATAATTTCGAATGCGTGTGTATCATAATTGACCTTACTTCGTTTCTTTAGCCAAGCCCAGATATACAGGTGCTTCTCACAAAATTAGAATATCATTTATTTCAGTTCTTCAGTACAAAAATTGAAACTCATAAATTATATAGAGTCATTATAAACAGAGTGATCAGTTTCAAGTGTTTATTTCTATTAATGTTGATGATTATGGCTTACAGCTGATGAAACTCCAAAAGTCATTATCTCAGTAAATTAGAATACTTTCACCAGCTTGAAAAATTATTTTAAAATCAGAAATGTTGGCCTACTGATATGTATGTTCAGTAAATGCACTCGATGTTTGGTCTGGGCTCCTTTGGCATCAATTACTGCATCAATGCAGAGTGTCATGAAGGTGATCAGCCTGTGGCACTGCTGAGGTGTTATGGAAGCTCAGATTACTTTGATATCAGCCTTCAGTTCGTCTGCATTGTTGGGTCTGATGTCTGTCATCTTCCTCTTGACAATATCTCATAGATTCTCTATGGGGTTAAGGTCAAGCGAGTTTGCTGTCCAATCAAGCACAGTTATACTGTTGTTTTTAAACAGGTATTGGTACTTTTGGCAGTGTGGACAGGTGCCAAGTCCTGCTGGGGAATTAAATTTTCATCTTCAAAAAGCCGGTCAGCAGAGGGAAGCATGAAGTGGTCTAAATTTTCCTGGTAGACGGCTACGCTGAGTTTGGTCTTGATAAAACACAGTGGACCTATACCAGCAGATGACATCGCTCCCCAAACCATCACTGATTGTGGATACTTCAGACTAGACCTCAAGCAGCTTGGATTGTGTGCCTCTCCACTCTTCCTACAGGCTCTGCGATCTTGATTTCCAAATGAAAAAGCAAAATTTACTTTCATCTGAAAACAACACCTTGGACCACTGAGCAACAGTCTCTAGTTCTTTTTCTCCTTGGCCCAGGTAAGATGCTTCTGGTGTTGTCTATTGGTCATGAGTGGATTGATACAAAGAATGTGACACTTGTAGCCCATGTCCTGGTACGTCTGTGTGTGGTGGCTCTTCAAGCAATGACTCCAGCAGCAGTCCACTCCTTGTGAATCTCCCCCAAATTTTTGAATGGCCTTTTCTTAACAATCCTTTCAAGGCTGCGGTTATCCCGGTTGCTTGTGCACCTTTTTCTACCACACTTTTTTCCTTCCACTCAACTTTCCATTAATATGCTTGGATACCGCACTCTGTGAACAGCCAGCTTCTTTAGCAATGACCTTTTGTGGCTTACCCTTCTTGTGGAGTATGTCAATGACTACCTTCTGGACATCTGTCAAGTCAGCAGTCTTCCCCATGATTGTGGAGCCTACTGAAACAGACTAAGGGACCTTTTTAAATGCTAAGGAAGCCTTTGCAGGTGTTTTTTGTTAATTATTCTAATTTACTGAGATAATGACTTTTGGGTTTCATTGTTGGCTGTAAGCCATAATCATTAACAGAAATAAACACTTGAAATCTGTTTGTATTGTCTCTATATAATATACGAGTTTCACTTTTTGTATTGAAGAACTGAAATAAATTCACTTGTTGATGATATTCTAATTTTGCGAGAAGCTCCTGTATGTGCTGCTTGGAACAGAATGATTATTTTGTCCGCAGATAAGTGATAACCGATTTGATTGGGGGAAGGGTTGTTGACCATTGTGATCCCCACTGATAGCCAAGAGTGGCTTGTTAGTGACGGTTTACGGAGGAGTTTTTAATTCTTCAGTGTTGACATAAGCCATTCTCCGCTGTAGCACATTTCTGCCATAAAATGAAACTGCACTGATGCTGAAAAGAGTGCGAGAGGTCCATGGACTAGTGATTGAGAAAAACGGCTTTGTCATTTTCCAAAAACTGAAATGACAGGGCAAGTCAACTATCCAGCTAATGAGGATGCAGATCTGTGTCTATTCTCTGACTCCATGGTTCCTGGCTTCAGGATCAGATTTTTCTTGCTTGGCCGTATGAAGCCGCTTGTGGAGTCACTGGTGTGGACACATCTGTAGCTGTGACTGATGCTGAAATGCTCTTCTGCTTTGTTTTTGTGTGTAATGCTTGCACAGTTATGGAACACATGCTGCCAACAGCTGGCAGAAAAAGAGTTAATAAGCGCATACAGCATGGCCGGTCTTGTCGACAACTCCGCGGTGTCTTAATTGAGATAAAATTGCTTTGCTGAACGGTGACAAACAGCTAAACGTTACGTGCTTGACAAGGCGGCAGATGGCTGGGAGGTGGCACCACTAGATTGTCCTGGTTGCTGTTGGCTTGCAGGGTGGTTATTTGTCTTGTGTTCTGGCCGCTGTACGCTGCTGGCTTTGTGTTTTGTGTTCTCTGTCATTAGAGAGAAGTGACTCTGAGCTGCCGCTATGGGGAGGGAGGTAGCAAAGACTTGTTGATGGCAAAGCTGTTTATCTTCCAGTTTAATTTCTCTAAAGATAACGCTAAATACGACTTGTCCGGTGTTTGGTACACTGGGCCGCACATAAGGAGACCACGGCTAATCCCTACCTCTTCAGGAACCCTTTGTAATAGCACAAGGAGGATTTGTCCAGCCTTTTGTAGTGGGCTTACAGATTGTACCCGCAGAATGAAGTTGAAAGTGTAATTATTGCCGGCACAGTTCAAAGAAATCCCCATACTTCAAAGTGGTGTGTATAAAGGAGAAGCACCTGGGCAAGGATCCATGTACGTCTTACTCTGTGACTTGAAAGACTGCTAATGATGTGATGTGAAAAATAAGAGTTAGGGACAGACTGCTTGATAATGTCTCAGGAAATACAACTTGTCCACATGGGTAGGGATAATGTATAGGGGGATGCAGTGATTGCCCACACTTTGCAGTGTAAAAATTTGGGCTAAGCTCAAGGTTTGGGGGCTATCCTCTCGTTATTTCTAAGTATGATAGACACCTTGACATGCTATTATAAATTTAATGTTTGGCATTGCTGGCATCCAAAGTACTCTTCCTTCATAAACTGAAAGCATTATGCAGTTGTGAACCAAGCTTAAAGGGAACAGGTCATGTAAAAAAAATAGAAAAAACTATTGATCTGCAGTTATGGTGTTAATCTGCAGGATAAGTAGTGTTCTTAAGCTGCCCCGCTGCTGGGAGGAAATTGACTTAATTCCTCTCAGCAGCCTCAGACTTTCAGCCATAGGGGTAGGCTGGTTCAGCTTCAGTCACTTGCTCAGTGCAAAGTGAGCGGTAGCTGTAACTATGCCCCCCCCCGGCGTTGACTGACAGCCAGCTCGAAAGCTGATCTGACTCTGGCCATCTTTTTAGGCCCCTGCTTTTCCTGATGATGCCATCCTCCCGACAAGGCGACAGCCAAAACACGCGTCGGGGTGGACACCACTCAGGAGTGGGAGTCTTCTACTATCGTTATATTGAGCAGTGAGTATTGCCTGTACCTATCTTTTTGATTATACATTAGCACTTTACACAAGACATCTATACATGTCTATGGTCCATATACTATACCAAACTTTTTAAAGGGATTGTCCAGTCCAAATTGATAAGTCTGCAGTACATGTGTTGGGGAGATTCAGAAGTCTGCAGTGTTTGCAGACTTACCTATTTGAACTGGACAACCCCTTTAAGATTTGGAAACAAGATCTTACCCATGCAATACTATGTATATTCATTAACATTATGTCTTCATATGATTATTTAACTCCTTAACGACACATGATTTTTATCCTGGTGTGTACCCCTTATTTTTACATGGTTATTTTTTGTAATCTTTTGTTATCACCTGATCATTAATATCTGGGCTTTTTGGTAGTTTTTTTTTTTTCTTCCTTAGAAATTATTTAGAGTACAAACAATTTGCCTGATGTGAGGGTTATTGTCAGTGTGTCATTTCATTCCTGTCTATATTATTCTTTCTTATACCTGGGCTGCAAAAATGTCAAAAAAATAATAGAAAGCGTGATCATTATTATTATGTCTTTTGCAGTTTTCGTATTTTATATTTGACAGTTTAATAAGGAGATAGCGCTGCAGTTGGTAGTGTTTGGTTTTATATATGATTTCTAGATTTGTATATTTCTTAAACTGTGTGTTTACTAAGCATGTAACTACAAGCAATGGCTCCTTTTGACACTTATAGGACATTTCATACTTTCCCAAATTCTTATGGAAACCTTTTATGGCACATACTGCTATTTACTACTGTACCCAGTTTATTATACTGGAATTAGAACATTTGCGACTTCAGGGCTTCCAGGCCCAACTACCTCAACTAGTGGCCACCCACAGAGAGGACATAGCAGCAAATTTAGGATGATGGCAGTTTATCTTGAGGTTAGTGGCCAGGTGACCTTATTGTGCCAACCTGGATTCTCCAAACATCTCTGTGGGTTCAGTGATGGGCAGTGGGTCAAATCTGTATTCCTCTGGTTGCAGCCATGATGCCTTATCTGCGGTCCTATAGAGTCTCTGGAAACAGAAGCAGATCTCTCTTCTATAGTTAACAGTTCTTAGTTTTGCATATTTTCCACAGGTCTGTTGGGAGGTCATCTCTCATTGTTCGAGTGTTCAATTAACATGTGTTTTGTCCCTTCAGGGTAGCAGAACAATAAGCTGTGGGGGGCTGATACAATAGGTAATCGGCAAGCAACAAACATCAATTTAACGTACAACACGAGTCAATGTTTAGGCCCACATGAACGATAACCCATGTCTCTAAGCCTACTGAATAATACTTCTGGCATAATTAAGGATAAACACGGTGTTGTCACACAAGCCTGATGCATTTTGGAAACAATTGGACCCCAAAAGTTGCTGTGCAATTTATCCTCAGTACGCCGATATCCCATATGTGGGGGTAAACCACTGTCTGGGCGCATGGCTGAGCTCGGAAGGGAAGGAGCGCTATTTGACTTTTCAATGCAAAATTGGCTGGAATTGAGATTGGACACCATGTCGCATTTGGAGAGCCCCTGATGTGCCTAAACAGTGGAAACCCCCCACAAGTGACACCATTTTGGAAAGCAGACCCCCTAAGGAAATTATCTAGATGTGTGGTGAGCACTTTGAATCCCCAAGTACTTCACAGAAGTTTATAATGTAGAGTCGTGAAAATAATAAATCTTTTCTTTTTTCCGCAAAAATGATTTTTTAGCCCTCAAATATTTATTTTTACAAGGGTAACAGGAGAAATTGGACCCCAAAAGTTGTTGTTCAATTTGTTCTGAGTACGATGATAACCCCATATGTGGGGGTAAACCACTGTTTGGGCACACGGCAGAGCTCGGAAGGGAAGGAGCACCATTTTACTTTTTCAACGCAGAATTGGCTGGAATTGAGATCGGATGTTTGGAGAGCCCTTGATGTGCCTAAACAGTGGAATCCCCCCAATTCTAACTCCAACCCTAACCCCAACACACCTCTATCCATAATCCCAACCCTAACCATAACCCTAACAACACCCTTAACCTTTAAGAAATATACAAATCTAGAAATCATATATAAAACCAAACACTACCAACTGCAGCGCTATCTCCTTATTAAACTGTCAAATATAAAATACGAAAACTGCAAAAGACATAATAATAATGATCATGCTTTCTATTATTTTTTTGACATTTTTGCAGCCCAGGTATAAGAAAGAATAATATAGACAGGAATGAAATGACACACTGACAATAACCCTCACATCAGGCAAATTGTTTGTACTCTAAATAATTTCTAAGGAAGAAAAAAAAAAACTACCAAAAAGCCCAGATATTAATGATCAGGTGATAACAAAAGATTACAAAAAATAACCATGTAAAAATAAGGGGTACACACCAGGATAAAAATCATGTGTCGTTAAGGAGTTAAATAATCATATGAAGACATAATGTTAATGAATATACATAGTATTGCATGGGTAATATCTTGTTTCCGAATCTTAAAGGGGTTGTCCAGTCCAAATAGGTAAGTCTGCAAACACTGCAGACTTCTGAATCTCCCCAACACATGTACTGCAGACTTATCAATTTGGACTGGACAATCCCTTTAAAAAGTTTGTTATAGTATATGGACCATAGACATGTATAGATGTCTTGTGTAAAGTGCTAATGTATAATCAAAAAGATATAGGTACAGGCAATACTCACTGCTCAATATAACGATAGTAGAAGACTCCCACTCCTGAGTGGTGTCCATCCCGACGCGTGTTTTGGCTGTCGCCTTGTCGGGAGGATGGCATCATCAGGAAAAGCAGGGGCCTAAAAAGATGGCCAGAGTCAGCTCAGCTTTCGAGCTGACTGTCAGTCAACGCCGGGGGGGGGGGGGTGCATAGTTGTCACACAAGCCTGATGCATTTTGGAAACAAGTGAAACAAGTCCTGTGGACCCATGAAGTTAAAATAGAACTCTTTGGCCGCAATGATCAAAGGTATGTATGGAGAAAAAAAAGCACAGAATTTCAGGAAAAAAACATCTCACCAATCGGTAAGCATGGCGATGGCTCAGTCATGCTTTGGAGTTATGTTGCTGCTAACGACACAGGGAACATTTCACGGGTAGAGGGAAGAATGGATTCAATGAAATTTCAACAAATTCTTTATGCAAACATAACACCATCTGTAAAAAATAAATAAAACAGATGAAAAGAGGATAGCTTCTACAATTGGATTATGATCCTAAACACCCGTCACAATTCACTACCTCAAAAGGCTCAAGCTGAAGGTTTTACAATGGCCCTCACAGTCCCCGGATTTGAACATCTGTGGCTAGACCTCAAAATAGCAGTGCATGCAAGATGACCAAGGAATCTAGCAGAACTGGAAGAATTGTCCAAGGAACAATGGATGAAAATCCCTCACAAAAGAACTGAAAGACTCTGGGCTGGCAACAAAAAGTGTTTACAAGCTGTGATACTTGGTAAAAGAGGTGCTACTAGGTACTAACCATGCAGGGTGCCCAAACTTTTGAATCAGCTCGTTTTCCTTTTTGTAATTTTTAAAATGTAAAAGATGAAAATGTTTATTTCTTTTGCCTAACATACAACGGAAATGTGTCCTCTTTAAATGCAGGCCTCTTGGAGATCATTCAATCTTCAAACTGCTCATGTATGTATGTATGTATGTATGTATGTGTATATGTGTGTCCTAGTGTGTGTGTGTGTGTGTAAATATGTGTGTGATATATATATATATATATATATATATATATATATATAATCTCCCCATCCCCCATCTGGTATATGCCCCCCATTCTGCCATGCTCTTCTGTAATGCATAATAAAAAAAATAGATTCAACTCGCCTTCCCTCTGCTCCCCCCGTTGCGCAGTATCTTCTTCTGAAGCAAACAGCTGACTTCAGCGTGCATAACTTCACTGCCATGTACCCCAAGTCACGTGCACGCCAACGTCAGCTGCTAACCTCTGATTGGCCGGCAGTGTGTATTGCAGCGCATTGACCCGTGCCTCAATACGCTTCAGCTGAATGCACATCCAGTTGAAGTTTATGCTAGTGTAGGTGGGCCCCCATCCACACAGGCCCGGTGGCAACCTCCGCGACCGCGATCGTTGAGCCCCTGCCTATGAGGAAGGACACATCCTTTAGTATGCTCTGCTATTTTATCAAGTTAGAAGAAAAAGAACAATGTAGCATGACAGATGCCTGCTTGCCTTCCTACAACTTTTCCGAACTACTGTGCAATGTGTAAGCACTTTGGTACATTCTTCGTGTGTGCAGGTGATTGGCCAATCTTATACTCTCTTGTTCTTCAAGGGAAAATGTATTTATGGCAAAGTCCTGCCTGAACAAGTCCGCAAGCCATGCCTTGTAGTCGGACCCCTCACATGCAAACATAAAATCAAAAGATGCTAGAAGAGCGACTGAGCCCTCTGACGGGAATGTGCAGTGCCATCTATCCTTTGATATACCTGCCAATATACCGATCATTTTGGAGAACTACTTTGTAGTAAAATTTTGGGGGTGAGCCATCCATTTAACTGTGTTTTCATAAATAGCGTACTCAAGTGTCAGCAGATAATGGAGAAGGAGATTGTGGAGTTTGGAGGACAGCAGTGATTCTCCTGCTGAGATACATTATCGCCATCTCCTGTGAAGCACTTAATTCTCTCCATGTGATAACGACATCCTGCAAATAACCGTAATAGAAACTCTCCCAATCTCATGATCCCTGGACTATTATTTTCAGACCTTCAACGGGAGGAACTTTCTGCAGCAATCCAGTTAAAAGCTGCACTTTCCTCATGTAACACTCGGAGCAGTGGGAAGAGAGCCCGCTATATGGAAGAACTTCAGCCAATACAAATTACAGCAAGGCGCACAATGCCCCAGTAATCCATCTCTAAACATTGACATTAGTGGAAGTGCCTTTATGTGTGTTGTAATGGAGACGAGAACTGAAGGTCTGCCATTTACTGTACGGTTAGTTGATTTTGTTATTTAGAAGCCTTTAGGCAAAGAGTAGATAAGTGATCTAATTCTGTGTGGTAACAGCTAGTCAGGGGGCTGACGAGATTGCCAAAATGCTGAGCACATGATGATCGCACCTTGCTCATGGTAAATATAACACAACTATTGAGCTGCTGGTGAGGATTGGATTTATTTATGGCTTTTTTTGTTACTTTATAAGCATCTCTTGACACTGTTGCCTTTCAAAAAGTAAAAAATAAGGTTTACCTAGAATTGGAGAAGCTTAGTTATTAAATTCTTTCTTTATCCATACCGGAAAAACACTGATGGCACACGGATGGAAGACACTAATAACACCGCTATTGTTTTATCACTTACATATTTTATACGCACCTGTGAAGTGAGCCTTAGGCTAGGTTTACATTGCGTTAGGGCAATCCGTTTAGCGCATACGCTAGCGGATTGCGCTAACGCAATGTCCCAAAAGGGATCGCGTTTGGCGATCCCGCTAGCGCAGATGCCCGATCTGCGCTAACGAGGTCCGTTCGAAAATAACGGGACATCGCTAGCACATGCCAAAAATGGCATGCGTCAGCGATGCGTTAGCGACCAGTTAGCACATTGCGGTCAATGGGTGCGCTAACGGACCCGTTACATAGCGTTAATTGCGACAATTGCGCCATGTAACGGAGTCCGCTAGCGGACACCCATTAACGCAATGTGAACCTAGCCTAACAGTGAGCTGTCATTGACTGTGGTCTTCCTCAGGAGCGAATGGCCTCTTCCCCAAAGAACAGAGAGCAACAGTGAAGATTCTAAGTTTGATCTGTTTTTGTTATGTACACGGTTATCAATATCCCCCATCAGGAGGATGAGATGGCTCTTCTCATTCTGTGCTTATCTACATGATCCGTGACGTTCCAGCGATATCCATACGATATCGCTGTGTCTGACACGCAGCAGCGATCAGGGACCCCGCTGAGAATCGTACATCGTAGCAGATCGTTTGGAACTTTCTTTCGTCGCTGGATCTCCCGCTGTCACCGCTGTGCTGTGCTTTCACTTTACGGTTCGGCAGTCAGTCAGTGCGGGAAGCAGACGGCAAGGGACCTGACGGACACCGGAATGTGAGTATGTACTGTTTGTTTTTTTTACATTTACGATGGTAACCAGGGTAAACATCGGGTTACTAAGCATGGCCCTGCGCTTAGTAACCTGATGGTTACCCGGGGACCTCGGCATCGTTGGTCGCTGGAGAGCTGTCTGTGTGACAGCTCCCCAGCGATCACACGACTTACCAACGATCACGGCCAGGTCGTATCGCTGGTCGTGATCGTTGGTAAATCGTTTTGTGAGACGGTACCCTAAGGGTCCCTTTCCACTTGCGAGATAAAAAACGGTCCGTAATCTGGACCGAAAAAACGGATGGAACGTATGCGATTTTCATGCGAGTGTCATGCGAGTACAATGCGATTTTTAATCGCATCATCCGTTTTTTATAATCGCATCATCCGTATGACATCCGTATTACTGTCCGATTTGTACGCACCGGTGTCCTTTGAAAAGCCGGCAATTCAGCACGGTGTACAGTAAAATCACACTGACAGGTTAGAATAGAGTAGATATATACACATAGAATAGGTATATATACATATATATATGTCAGTGAGACACCTATATATGTATATTTATATTTAATGCAGCGCTAGATAGCATAAAAGCCGCTAATTCAATTGCCGGCTTTTAATTTCTCCTTCACAAACCCGACATGATATGAGACATGGTTTACATACAGTAAACCATCTCATATCCCCTTTTTTTTGCATATTCCACACTACTAATGTTAGTAGTGTGTACGTGCAAAATTTGGGTGCTGTAGCTATTAAATTTAAGGGTTAACTCGCGGAAAAAATTGGCGTGGGCTCCCGCGCAATTTTCTCCGCCAGAGCGGTAAAGCCAGTGACTGAGGGCAGATATTAATAGCCAGGAGAGGGTCCATGGTTATTGGCCCCCCCCATGGCTAAAAACATCTGCCCCCAGCCACCCCAGAAAAGGCACATCTGGAAGATGCGCCTGTTCTGGCACTTGGCCACTCTCTTCCCACTCCCTGTAGCGGTGGGATATGGGGTAATGAAGGGTTAATGCCACCTTGCTATTGTAAGGTGACATTAAGCCAGATTAATAATGGAGAGGCGTTAATTATGACACCTATCCATTATTAATCCAATTGTAGGAAAGGGTTAAAAAACACACACACACACACATGATTACAAAGTAGTTTAATGAAATAAAGACAGCGGTTGTTGTAATAATTTATTGCTCTCTCAATCCATCAGGAACACCCTCGCTTGGCAACATAATAAACGCACAAGATACATACCCTCAGATGTCAGATCACGTCCCACGATGTAATCCATCTGAAGGGGTTAACTAATATTACAGGCAGGAGCCCTGCTAAATGCAGCTGTGCTCGTGCCTGTAATTCCCCGGCGAATGAATGAAATGTAGGTCATTGACCTACATTTCCTTCAGTCGCGGTGATGCGCCCCCTGGTGGATGTCCTCATATGACCTGGAGCGTGGGAAAAAGTTCCCAGGCTGCAGTTTATGAGAACATCCACCAGAGGGCGCCTCACCGCGACTCAATGTAAGTACAGATCCTGCTTTCCTTTCAGCACCCGGGGGATTACAGGCACCAGTGAGTGGTTTATCGCAGCTCGTGCCTGTAATATTAGTTAACCCCTTCAGATGGATTACCTCGTGGGACATGATCGGACATCAGAAGGTATGTATCTTGTGCGGTTATTATTTTGCCAAGCGAGGGTTTCCTGATGGATTGAGAGAACAATAAATTATTACAACAACCGCTGTGTTTATTTCATTAAACTACTTTTAAATCATGTGTGTGTGTGTGTGTGTTTTTTAACCCTTTCCTACAATTGGATTAATAATGGATAGGTGTCATAATTGACGCCTCTCCATTATTAATCTGGCTTAATGTCACCTTACAATAGCAAGGTGGCATTAACCCTTCATTACCCCATATCCCACCGCTACAGGGAGTGGGAAGAGAGTGGCCAAGTGCCAGAATAGGCGCATCTTCCAGATGTGCCTTTTCTGGGGTGGCTGGGGGCAGATGTTTTTAGCCACGGGGGGGCCAATAACCATGGACCCTCTCCTGGCTATTAATATCTGCCCTCAGTCACTGGCTTTACCGCTCTGGCGGAGAAAATTGCGCGGGAGCCCACGCCAATTTTTTCCGCCATTTAACCCTTTATTTCAGCAGCTACAGCGCTGAAATTTTGCACATACACACTACTAACATTAGTAATGTGGAATATGCAAAAAAAAGGGGATATGAGATGGTTTACTGTATGTAAACCATGTCTCATATCCTGTCGGGTTTGTGCAGGAGAAATGAGAAGCCGGCAATTGAATTAGCGGCTTTAATGCTATCTAGTGCTGCATTAAATATAAATATACATATATAGATGTCTCACTGACATATATATATGTATATAGACACATTCTATGTGTATATATCTAGTCTATTCTAACCTGTCAGTGTGATTTTACTGTACACCGCGCTGAATTACCGGCTTTTCAAAGGACACCGGTGCGTAAAAATCGGACAGAACTCGCATGGTGCGAGTGCTGTGCGATTTTTTTTTTTCTCGCACCCATTGACTTGCATTGGCGAGTCTCGTCCGAGAATCGCAGCAATACGCAGCATGCTGCGATTTTTTTCTCAGCCGATCCAGATTTTTCTCAGTCCGATTTCGGCTGAGAAAAAAATCGCAAATCAAAAGACACCTATTAACTAACATTGGTCCGAGTGCAATCCGATTTTTTTATCGGATTGCACGCGTCCGTTTTCCTCGCAAGTGGAAAGGGACCCTAAGAGTTTTCAAGATTTTCCGTGGATAGTGAATGTCCAATAAATAAGCTCTTAAAATGTTTACTTTTTTTTTTTTTTAAATAAAAACCTGATTTAGATTATATGTAACTACCTAAAGAGATCTTTCCATCAACATCACTATACACTACTGGGTTCACATATGAAATTGCATTTTTGTTCTTATGCCCTGTGAGCATCGTGCTAGATCTGATGTATTGCTTGTCAGGCATCAGTGGTGTCATTGACTGTGGTCCATTCGGTTTTCTTCATGGTTTACATGACTTCCCTTAGAATAATTGCACTGCATGTATCTTTTTTTTTTTTTTACTTGATATTTATGATACAGTCTGATACAATGAAGTTTGTTTGTTTTTTTACAAAAATTTGAACCTAGCCAAATTGGACTGTAGTCAGAGGATTATTTAGAAAGCCCAAAGTAACCAGATGAGAACTTTTGATTTAGCTACTTAAGTGCATAGAGCCCTCCCCTCCCAACAAAAAGTACACAAAAGTGTTTTTTTTTTTTGTTTTTTTTGTGATGCTATGTCCTGCACAGTAGCTTTCATTACATCTCCATCACTGTCAGTGGCCTGCAATATTGGGAATGGTACAGATTGTATGCAAGAAAATGATAAATTGAAATCGAGAATGGTCAGACTGTTCCTCTGTACTACGAAATCATCGAATTGACATACAAATGAGGCTGAAAAGCCTAAGAAACAAAATGAGTTTATACCCTTCTGTAAGTAAATAAGTAAAAGCAATAGTGCATATAAATAACAAGGTGTACTTGGCACGCACTGTTTTTTTTTTGTTTTTGTTTTTTTTTTATCAGAAAAAGCGTAAAAGCCATCCTACTAGCACCAAGCTGTACCCAGTCTGGATGGTCCTAACCTTTAGTATTAAACCTTACCAGGTGTCAACATGACCTCAGTGTGAATGAGGTCCGAGCAGGACCGGGTCCCTAATATGGATACCCGGAAATGGGAAGCTATATAAAGGTAATGTCCACCTAAAGGAAAGGCAGGCCATACCTTTACCTGCGCGGAGTGCAAGAGCCTAAAGCATAAGTTTGTACACACGCAATGTGGAGGAGCATGTTCACACTGACCATTAAACAGACAAAGACTAAGATAGAAACAAAATGAACATATACCCTGGTGTAAATTAAAAAAAAAAATAACCTCTCAGTAATACATATAAATAACATGGGGTAATTGGTAAACTCTGTTCTTGAGAAAAGTATTTACTAAGTGGCCTCCCTGTTTTTGAGCTGGGCATTACATTTATATAGCTTTCCATTGCTGCGTGTCCATAGTTGGGCTCCAGGCCTTCTCGGCTCTTATACTTATTTAGGTACATTTTTTTTTGTTTAAATAGTTTTATACATTTAGGTCATTTTTGACACATGGTAAGGTTTTAATACTAAAGGATAGCTCTGTCCAGTTTAGGTGCACCTTGGCACTGGTGGGAAGCCTTTTATGCTATGTTATTTACAGTTGTGTGAAAAAGTGTTTGCCCCATTCCTGATTTCCTTTTCTTTTGCTTGTTTGTCACATTTAAATGTTTCGGATCATCAAACAAATGTAAATATTCAACAAAGATAACACAAAATGCAGAGTTTCAATGAAGGTTTTTATTATTAAGGGGAAAATAAATCCAAACCTACAGGGCCCTGTGTGAAAAAGTAATTTCCCCCTAAACCTAAAAACTGCTTGGGCCACCCTTAGGAGATGCAACTGCAGTCATGCATTTGCGATAACTGGCAATGAGTCTTTTACAACGCTTTGGAGGAATTTTGGTCCACTCATCTTTTCAGAATTGTTGTAATTCAGCCACATTGAAGGGTTTCCGAGCATGTGCCACCTTTTTAAGATCGTGCCACAGCATCTGTCGGATTAAGGTCAGCACTTTGACTAGGCCATGCCAAAGTCTTAATTTTGTTTTTTCTTATGCCATTCAGAGGTGGACTTGCTAGTGTGTTTTGGATCATTGTCCTGCTGCATCACCCAAGTGCGCTTCAGTTTGAGGTCATGAACATATAGCCTGACGTACTCATTCAGGATTTTTCTTGGTAGACTGCAGAATTCATTGTTCAATTTACCACAGAAAGACTTCTTCTAGGTCCTGAAGCGGCAAAACAGCCCCAGACATCACACTGCGACCTCCATATTTTAACCCCTTCCTGACATGCGCCGTACTAGCACTGCTCTGCGTTTCAGCAAACCGCAGTACTAGTACGGCGGCACGATCTCACGGTGAATGCTGCGGCGATCGCGTGCGGGTGTCAGCTGTATGTGACAGCTGACACCCCGCAGCAATGCCCACAATCGGTGCTAGCACAGATTGTGGGCATTTAACGCCTCTGATGCTGCTGTTAGTAGTGACAGTGTTATAGAGAACAATCGCGCAGGGGGGGGCTCCCTGCACTATCCCACCGGAACAACGCTTTGCGATCGTGTTATTCCAGTGGTCTCCCTGGATATTCCCAGGTCCAAAATGGCCGCGGGGTCCTTCAGTGAGGTGGCGCTGGAAAGCCTCCTACACCATCTGTCAGATCGCCGATCTGACACAGTGCTATGCAAAGTGTCAGATCAGTTATCTGACTTTATATAGTAATGTCCCAACCTAGGACAATGTTATAAAGTAAAAAAAAAAAATAGAATGTATAAAAATATTTTTCTTTAAAGTCCCTAAATAAAGAAAAAAAAATGAAAAGAAATGTTTCCAATAAATCCATTTATTTATGTAACGACCCGTTCTATAAAACTATCCCACTATTTAACCCCTTCAGTGAACACTGTAAAAAAAAAAAGAAAAACGAGGCAAAAAACAACACTTTATCATCATACTTCCGAACAAAAAGTGCAATAAAATGCAATCAAAAAGACAGATGTAAATAAAAATGGTACCGCTGAAAACGTCATCTTGTCCCGCAAAAAAACAAGCTGCCATACAGCTCCATCTCCAAAATAAGATATAGCTCTCAGAATAAAGTGATGCAAAAACAATTATTTTTTACATAAAATAGTTTTTATTGTGTAACAGCACCAAACATAAAAAAATGATATAAGTGAGGTATCGCTATAATCGTACTGACCCGAAGAATAAAACTGCTTTATCAGTTTTACCACACACGGAACAGTATAAACGCCCCCCCCCCAAAGGAAATTCAGGAATTTCTGGTTTTTGTTCATACTGCTTCCCAAAAATCTGAATAAAAAGCGATCAAAAAATTTTATGTGCCTGGAAATGGTACCAATAAAAACGTCAACTCATCCTGCAAAAAACAAGACCTCACATGACTCTGTGGACCAAAATATGGAAAAATTATAGCTCTCAAAATGTGGTGATGCAAAACAAAAACTATTTTTTTGCAATAAAAAGCGTCTTTTAGTGTGTAACAGCAGCCAAACATAAAAACCCGGTATAAATAGTAAATCCAACCCCCCTTTATCACCCCCTTAGTTAGGGAAAAATAATTAAAAAAAGTATTTATTTCCATTTTCCCATTAAGGTTAGGGTTGGGGCTAAAGTTGGGGTTAGGGTTGGGGCTAAAGTTAGGGTTGTGTTGTGAATTCCATTCTTGGGCTCCCTCCGGTGGTTGTAAATGGCACTTTTGTGAATTCTGCCCTTGGGCTCCCTCCGGTGGTTTTGAGTGGAACTGCTGCTCCTTGGATTTAGCATTAGTAGCTGCTTCCACTGATCGTCTCTCCTGACTCTGCTATTTAGCCTGGCTCTAGTCTTCAGCCAGTGCCAGCTGTCAATGTTTCTTGGTTGGATTCAGATCTCTCCTTGGATTTCTCTGATAGCCTGCTTCAGCAAAGATAAGTCATTTCTTGTTCTTTTGGTTGTCCACTTGCTGTGGACTTAATCGTTCAGCTCATGTTATGTTTTTTCTTGTCCAGCTTGTCAGTATGATGTATTCAGCTTAGCTGGAAGCTCTGGGGAAGCAGATTTGCCCCTCCACACCGTGAGTCAGTGTGGAGATTATTTTTGTAAACTCTACGTGGAGTTTTTTAGCTTTTAATACTGACCGCACAGTATCCTTTCCTGCTTTGTCTATCTAGGTAGTTTTGGCCTCCTTTGCTAAATCCTGTTTTCATTCTGTGTATGTCATTTCCCTCTCCACTCACAGTCAATATTTGTGGGGGGCTATCTTTCCTTTGGGGATATTCTCTGAGGCAAGATAGCTTTCTGTTTCCATCTTTAGGGGTAGTTAGTTCTCAGGCTGTGACGAGGTGTCTAGGGAGTGACAGGAACATCCCACGGCTACTTCTAGTGTTGGTGTTAGGATCGGGAACTGCGGTCAGTACAGATACCACCTCCTCAGAGCTTGTCCCATGTTGCTCCTTAACCACCAGGTCATAACTGTACAGCTGGCCAGCAATGTGTTGAATGCATCTCAAAAGAGGGAAAAAAAAAGTTCTGAGCCATTTTTTTTTTCTTTGCAGCCTGTTTTGTCTTTTTTTTTCCCCTTACCTCTGGGTGGCTCAGTGGTTAGGTGCTAGCATGGATATTCAGGGATTGATGTCTCGTGTGGATCAACTTGCTGCTAGAGTACAGGGTATTTTGGATTATATCATTCAGACTCCAGTTTTAGAGCCTAGAATTCCTACTCCTGATTTGTTTTTTGGGGATAGATCCAAATTTTTGAATTTTAAAAATAAGTGCAGATTGTTTTTTGCTTTGAAACCCCGTTCCTCTGGTGACCCCATTCAGCAGGTGAAGATTGTCATTTCTCTGCTGCGTGGAGACCCTCAGGACTGGGCATTCTCCCTTGAGTCAGGGGATCCTGCATTGCTCAATGTAGACGCATTTTTTCAAGCGCTCGGATTGCTGTATGACGAACCTAATTCTGTGGATCAGGCAGAAAAAACCTTGCTGGCTCTGTGTCAGGGTCAGGAAGCGGCAGAAGTATACTGCCAGAAATTTAGAAAGTGGTCTGTACTCACTAAATGGAATGAGTATGCCCTGGCAGCAATCTTCAGAAAGGGTCTTTCTGAAGCCCTTAAGGATGTTATGGTGGGGTTCCCCACGCCTGCTGGTTTGAACGAATCAATGTCTCTAGCCATTCAGATTGATCGGCGCCTGCGTGAGCGCAAGGTGGTGCACCATATGGCAGTGTCCTCTGAGTAGAGTCCTGAGCCTATGCAATGTGATAGGATTTTGACTAGAGCAGAACGGCAGGAATTCAGACGTCAGAATAGGCTTTGTTTTTTACTGTGGTGATTCTGCTCATGCTATTTCTGAGTGCCCTAAGTGTACTAAGAGGGTCGCTAGGTCTGTTACCATTAGTACTGTACAGCCTAAATTTCTCTTGTCTGTTACCCTGATTTGCTCATTATCGTCCTTTTCTGTTATGGCATTTGTGGATTCAGGCGCTGCCCTGAACTTAATGGACTTGGAATTCGCCAGACGCTGTGGTTTTTCCTTGCAGCCTTTGCAGAGCCCTATTCCCTTGAGGGGGATTGATGCTACACCATTGGCCAAGAATAAACCTCAGTACTGGACACAGTTGACCATGTACATGGCTCCAGCACATCAGGAAGATTGTTGTTTTCTGGTGTTGCATAATTTGCATGATGTTGTTGTGCTGGGTTTTCCATGGTTACAGGTGCATAATCCGGTGCTGGATTGGAAATCTATGTCTGTGACTAGTTGGGGTTGTCAAGGGATACATAGTGATGTTCCTTTAATGTCAATTTCCTCTTCCCCCTCTTCTGAAGTTCCTGAGTTTTTGTCGGATTTCCAGGATGTATTTGATGAGCCCAAGTCCAGCTCCCTTCCTCCTCATAGGGACTGCGATTGTGCTATTAACTTGATTCCTGGCTGTAAGTTCCCTAAGGGCTGACTTTTCAATCTGTCTGTGCCAGAGCATGCAGCCATGCGGAGTTATGTTAAGGAGTCTTTGGAGAAGGGGCATATTCACCCGTCTTCGTCACCGTTGGGAGCTGGATTCTTCTTTGTTGCCAAGAAGGATGGCTCCTTGAGACCCTGTATAGATTATCGCCTTCTCAATAAGATCACGGTCAAATTCCAATACCCTTTACCTTTGCTTTCTGATTTGTTTGCTCGGATTAAGGGGGCTAGTTGGTTTACTAAGATTGACCTTCGAGGGGCGTATAATCTTGTTCGTATTAAACAGGGTGACGAATGGAAAACGGCATTTAATACGCCCGAATGCCATTTTGAATACCTTGTGATGCCATTCGGGCTCTCTAATGCTCCATCTGTGTTTCAGTCCTTTATGCATGATATCTTCCGGAATTATCTTGATAAATTCATGATTGTATATTTGGATGATATTTTGTTTTTTTACGATGATTGGGAGTCTCATGTGAAACAGGTCAGGATGGTATTTCAGATCCTTCGTGCTAATGCTTTGTTTGTGAAGGGGTCTAAGTGCCTTTTTGGAGTTCAGAAGGTTTCTTTTTTGGGTTTCATTTTTTCTCCCTCGGCTATAGAAATGGATCCTGTTAAGGTCCAGGCCATTCATGATTGGATTCAACCCACATCTGTGAAGAGCCTTCAGAAATTTTTGGGCTTTGCTAATTTTTATCGCCGTTTCATTGCTAACTTTTCCAGTGTGGTTAAGCCCCTGACCGATTTGACGAAGAAAGGTGCTGATGTGACGAATTGGTCCTCTGCGGCTGTTTCTGCCTTTCAGGAGCTTAAAAGCCGATTTACTTCTGCCCCTGTGTTGCGTCAGCCGGATGTTTCTCTTCCTTTTCAGGTTGAGGTTGACGCTTCTGAGATTGGGGCAGGGGCCGTTTTGTCTCAGAGAAGTTCTGATGGTTCTTTGATGAAACCGTGTGCCTTCTTCTCCAGAAAGTTTTCGCCTGCTGAGCGTAATTATGATGTCGGCAATCGGGAGTTGTTGGCTATGAAGTGGGCATTCGAGGAGTGGCGACATTGGCTTGAGGGAGCCAAGCATCGCGTTGTGGTCTTGACCGATCATAAGAATCTGATTTACCTCGAGTCTGCCAAGCGGTTGAATCCTAGACAAGCTCGATGCTCCCTGTTTTTCTCCCGTTTTGATTTTGTGGTCTCGTATCTTCCGGGATCTAAGAATGTGAAGGCTGATGCCCTCTCTAGTAGTTTTTTGCCTGATTCTCCGGGAGTCCTTGAGCCGGTTGGTATTCTCAAGGAGGGGGTGATTCTTTCTGCCATCTCCCCTGATTTACGGCGGGTGCTTCGGGAGTTTCAGGCTGATAAACCTGACCGCTGTCCAGTGGGGAAACTGTTTGTTCCTGATAGATGGACTAGTAAGGTAATTTCTGAGGTTCATTGTTCGGTGTTGGCTGGTCATCCTGGGATTTTTGGTACCAGAGATTTGGTTGCTAGGTCCTTTTGGTGGCCTTCCTTGTCGCGGGATGTGCGTTCTTTTGTGCAGTCCTGTGGGACTTGTGCCTGGGCCAAGCCTTGCTGTTCCCATGCTAGTGGGTTGCTTTTGCCTTTGCCGGTCCCTGAGAGGCCCTGGACGCATATTTCCATGGATTTTATTTCGGATCTTCCTGTTTCCCAGAAGATGTCTGTTATCTGGGTGGTTTGTGACCGGTTTTCTAAGATGGTCCATTTGGTACCTTTGCCTAAGTTGCCTTCCTCCTCTGATTTGGTTCCATTGTTTTTTCAGCATGTGGTTCGTTTGCATGGCATTCCGGAGAATATTGTGTCTGACAGAGGTTCCCAGTTTGTTTCTAGGTTTTGGCGGTCCTTTTGTGCTAGAATGGGCATTGATTTGTCTTTTTCTTCAGCATTTCATCCTCAGACAAATGGTCAAACTGAGCGAACCAATCAGACCTTGGAAACCTATTTGAGATGCTTTGTGTCTGCTGATCAGGATGATTGGGTGACCTTCTTGCCGTTGGCCGAGTTTGCCCTTAATAATCGGGCTAGTTCGGCTACCTTGGTTTCGCCTTTTTTTTGTAATTTTGGTTTTCTTCCTCGTTTTTCTTCAGGGCAGGTTGAGCCTTCTGACTGTCCTGGTGTGGATTCTGTGGTGGACAGGTTGCAGCAGATTTGGACTCATGTGGTGGACAATTTGACGTTGTCTCAGGAAAAGGCTCAACGTTTTGCTAACCGTCGTCGGTGTGTTGGTCCCCGGCTTCGTGTTGGGGATTTAGTCTGGTTATCTTCTCGTCATGTTCCTATGAAGGTTTCTTCCCCTAAGTTCAAGCCTCGCTTTATTGGTCCTTATAAGATTTCTGAAATTATCAATCCGGTATCTTTTCATTTGGCCCTTCCAGCTTCTTTTTCCATCCATAATGTTTTCCATAGATCTTTGTTGCGGAGATATGTGGTGCCCGTGGTTCCCTCTGTTGATCCTCCTGCTCCGGTGTTGGTTGAGGGGGAGTTGGAATATGTGGTGGAGAAGATATTGGATTCTCGTTTTTCGAGGCGGAAGCTTCAGTATCTGGTCAAGTGGAAGGGTTACGGCCAGGAGGATAATTCTTGGGTTGTTGCCTCCGATGTCCATGCTGCCGATTTGGTTCGTGCTTTTCACTTGGCTCGTCCTGATCGGCCTGGGGGCTCTGGTGAGGGTTCGGTGACCCCTCCTCAAGGGGGGGGGTACTGTTTTGAATTCCGTTCTTGGGCTCCCTCCGGTGGTTGTAAATGGCACTTTTGTGAATTCTGCCCTTGGGCTCCCTCCGGTGGTTTTGAGTGGAACTGCTGCTCCTTGGGTTTAGCATTAGCAGCTGCTTCCACTGATCGTCTCTCCTGGCTCTGCTATTTAGCCTGGCTCTAGTCTTCAGCCAGTGCCAGCTGTCAATGTTTCTTGGTTGGATTCAGATCTCTCCTTGGATTTCTCTGATAGCCTGCTTCAGCAAAGATAAGTCATTGCTTGTTCTTTTGGTTGTCCACTTGCTGTGGACTTAATCGTTCAGCTCATGTTATGTTTTTTCTTGTCCAGCTTGTCAGTATGATGTATTCAGCTTAGCTGGAAGCTCTGGGGAAGCAGATTTGCCCCTCCACACCGTGAGTCAGTGTGGAGATTATTTTTGTAAACTCTGCGTGGATTTTTTTAGCTTTTAATACTGACCGCACAGTATCCTTTCCTGCTTTGTCTATCTAGGTAGTTTTGGCCTCCTTTGCTAAATCCTGTTTTCATTCTGTGTATGTCATTTCCCTCTCCACTCAGTCAATATTTGTGGGGGGCTATCTTTCCTTTGGGGATATTCTCTGAGGCAAGATAGCTTTCTGTTTCCATCTTTAGGGATAGTTAGTTCTCAGGCTGTGACGAGGTGTCTAGGGAGTGACAGGAACATCCCACGGCTACTTCTAGTGTTGGTGTTAGGATCAGGAACTGCGGTCAGTACAGATACCACCTCCTCAGAGCTTGTCCCATGTTGCTCCTTAACCACCAGGTCATAACAGGGTTGGGTTTGGTGCTAAAGTTAGGGTTAGGGTTGGGGTTAGGGCTTGGATTAGGGTTGGGATTAGGGTTAGGAGTGTGTTGGGGTTAAGGGTGTTGTTAGGGTTAGGGTTGGGATTATGGTTAGAGGTGTGTTGGGGTTAGGGTTGGAGTTAGAATTGGGGGGATTCCACTGTTTAGGCACATCAAGGGCTCTCCAAACATCCGATCTCAATTCCAGCCAATTCTGCGTTGAAAAAGTAAAATGGTGCTCCTTCCCTTCCGAGCTCTGCCGTGCGCCCAAACAGTGGTTTACCCCCACACATGGGGTTATCATCGTACTCAGAACAAATTGGACAACAACTTTTGCGGTCCAATTTCTCCTGTTACCCTTGTAAAAATAAATATTTGGGGGCTAAAAAATCATTTTTGCGGAAAAAAGAAAAGATTTATTATTTTCACGACTCTACATTATAAACTTCTGTGAAGTACTTGGGGGTTCAAAGTGCTCACCACACATCTAGATAATTTCCTTAGGGGGTCTGCTTTCCAAAATGGTGTCACTTGTGGGGGGTTTCCACTGTTTAGGCACATCAGGGGCTCTCCAAATGCGACATGGCGTCCAATCTCAATTCCAGCCAATTTTGCATTGAAAAGTCAAATAGCGCTCCTTCCCTTCCGAGCTCAACCATGCGCCCAAACAGTGGTTTACCCCCACATATGGGACATCGGCGTACTCGGGATAAATTGCACAGCCACTTTTGGGGTCCAATTTCTCCTGTTACCCTTGGTAAAATAAAACAAATTGGATCTGAAGTAAATTTTTTGTGAAAAAAGTTAAATGTTCATTTTTTATTAAACATTCCAAAAATTCCAGTGAAGCACCTGAAGGGTTAATACATTTCTTGAATGTGGTTTTGAGCACCTTGAGGGGTGCATTTTTTAGAACGGTGTAACTTTTGGGTATTTTCTGTCATATAGGCCCCTCAAAGTCACTTCAAGTGTGAGGTGGTCCCTAAAAAAAAAAAAAAAAAAAAATGCTTTTGCAAATTTTGTTGTAAAAATTAGAAATGGCTGGTCAACTTTTAACCCTTATAACTTCCTAACAAAAAAAATTGTTTTATTATGCTGATGAAATGGAAATGTTTTTTTATTAACTATTTTGTGTGATGACTCTCTAATTTAAAGGGCCACTGTCACCCCCTCCAGCCTTTATAAACTAAAAGAGCCACCTTGTGCAGCAGTAATGCTGCAGTCTAACAAGGTGGCTCTTTTAGTTTGTGATTCCGTTATTTCCTCAATAAAGCGTTTTAAAATTTGCCCTAACTACCTGTCTGCAGACCTGGAGGCGGTCCGAAGCCTCCTCTGTGAATCTCCCAACGGCCGTCACTCTTCTCTTCTGGGGATGTGGTCGCCGCCCCCTTCGCGCTGTTTCTTCTTAAATCCGGCACCTGCGCTGTGCGTGCCTGCCTGTGAGAGGCGCAGTCTTCATTGTCCGTCATAGGTCAGATGCAGGGTGCCTGACTGCGCCTGTGCGGGCAGTGCGGCCACCCTGTTGCTGAATCCCCGCCCCGCACTGTGGTATTCATTATGCACAGTGCGGGGCTGGGGTTCCTGGGCATGCGCACTGCGCTGTTCAGACGCTCCCCCGGTCCCCCGCCTTCCAGCGTTGCCGTAATATACAGGTTTCCTTGCCAGCGTTTGGAATGAAGCAGCCGCAAATAACGCTGGAAGGCGGGGGAACTGGGAGAGCATCTGAGCTGGGGGAGCGTCTGAACAGCACTGCACAGCGCAGGTGCCGGATTTAAGAAGAAACAGCGCGAATGGGGCGGCGACCACATCCCCAGAAGAGAAGAGTGACGGCCATTGGGAGATTCACAGAGGAGGCTTCGGACCGCCTCCAGGTCTGCAGACAGGTAGTTAGGGCAAATTTTAAAACGCTTTATTGAGGGAATAACGGAATCAAAAACTAAAAGAGCCACCTTGTTAGACTGCAGCATTACTGCTGCACAAGGTGGCTCTTTTAGTTTATAACGGCTGGAGGGGGTGACAGTGGCCCTTTAAGGGCATAAAAACTAAAAATTTGAAAATTGCAAAATTGTCAAAATTTTCGCCAAATTTCCGTTTTTTTCACAAACGCAAGTCATCTAGAAGAAATTTTACCACTTTCATAAAGTGCAATACGAGAAAACAATGTCAGAATCACCAGGATCCGTTGAAGTGTTTCAGAGTTATGACCTCATAAAGTGACAGTGGTCAGAATTGAAAAAAATGGCCTGGTCAGGAAGTTGAAAACAGGCTTTGGGGTGAAGGGGTTAAGGTTTGTATGATGTTCCTATTCTGAAACTTTTCTGTGTTATTTCTTGTCAGATATCATGGAACATACAACTTCCAGAAAGTTTAACTTTTGTCTCTTCAGTCCACAGAGATGTTTTCTGGAAAATCTGAGACAAGCCTTTATGTTCTTAATGCTCAGCATTGATTTTTGTCTTGGAACGCTGCCATGCAGGCCACTTTTATCCAGTCTCTTTCTTATGGTGTAGTTATGTAGTCACCTTAAGTGAGGCACCTGCAGTTCTTTTGATGTTGTGGGGTCTTTTTTGACCTCTTTGATGAGTCATCTCTGCCCAATTTTAGTCTGCCAAAGACTCCTGGGAAGGTTCACCACTGTTGCATGTTTTTGCCATTTGTAGATATTGGCACTCACTGAGGTTCACTGGATTTCCAAGCTTGAGAAATGGGTTTATAAACCTTTTCCAGACTGATAGATCTCAAATACTTTGTTTCTTATTTGCATGATGTCTAGCTTTTGACAATCTTTTGGTATCCTTCACTTTGGCAGACAGGTCCTATTTAAGTAATTTCTTGATTGAGAACATGTGTAGTAATCAGGCCAGTGTGTGGCTAGGGAATTTGCTTCCGCTTCCCAAAGATGTGATTAACTACAGTTAATTTATGTTTTAAAGGGGATGAAGGCAATAACTTTTTCACACCGGGCCCTGTAGGTTTGGATTTCTTTTTTCCCTTAATAATAATAATAATAATAATAATGAAGACCTTCATTTAAAAACTGCATTTTGTATTTACCTGTATTATCTTTGTCTAATATTTACATTTGTTTGGTGAATTGAAGCATTTAAATGTGACAAACATGCAAAAGAATAAGAAATCAAGAAGGGGGCAAACACTTTTTCACACAACTGTTTATGCACTTTTTCTTATTTACTTACAGCAGGGTAAGTACTGTATATTCTCATTTTGTTTCTATCTTGGGTTTTGTCTGTATAATGGCCAGTGTGAGCATGCTGCTCCACATCGCAAGTTTACAAACTTATACTCCAGTTCACTGTTATTATTATTTGTCTTAATGAGGCTAAAGGACTATTGAAGATATGATGCCTCTGTCACTCCAACTCTATTTCTCGCCCAGATCAGCCTCCTCCTTCTTGTTTGACAATTCCTTTGCCTCAAGTTACACAGCTTAAATGCTGTCACTCAAGCAGAGGAGGCGGCTCCGAGTGGGGACTGGAGCTGGAGTGACAGAGGCTTCAGATCCACCATAGTCCTTCAGCCTCATTTGCATGTTAATTCAGACTCTGATTGCTCAGCAATGGAAGAGGAGACTGGCCATATAAAGGTATTTTGAAAAACTGCATGTGTATATAATTAGTTTGCGGCATGAAACCCTGCTGATAGATTCCCTTTAAGGGCTGCATGTGAATAGGGAAATAAGGTAAACTGTCATCCCTATGCGCTACCGTACAGCGAAGCTCCCTAAGATGATGTGACTCTGGAATGGCCTGCTTCTCCCCAAAATGGAGTAGAACTCCAGCCCAGGATCTGTTTTCCTTCCCCCACAGCCTTGTATAAAGATGACACAAGTGTGCACTTGGCCCTTACGTCATAAAAATCCCTCCCACTTGTTGCAGATTTCAGCTTTCCCAGAATCCTCAGCATCCAGACATGTCAGAGAATGAATGTTTGCAGTATCGAATTCACCATCAGCATTGAGGGCTACAGAAAATAAACAGGACAGGTCATAGAGGAAGTACTACACTTATTCACACAGCACCACCTCCTGTCCCTCCACCATGGCTGCAGCTACCCATTGAAGACAGGAATCCGCCAATTCCAACATTCATTGGGGGTAAAAGCAGCATTTATAACCTAACTGCTTAATGTTATTAGGTAAGCCTTATATATTAATTATAACTGACTGTCCATATACAACGGGACAAGAGCAGAAAAACCGCCCAGATCTCGCTGCTCAGACATGTTGCTGTGAAAATTATGGTGGTGGCACACAATATTGGTTTGTTTTATTCCTTTTTTTCCCCCCCTTTTTGTATCTTGAACACTCAATCCCTTTATTTCATTCCCCATTTGTCTCCCAATTTAAAAAAAAATGATACATGACATAATGTTGCGCTGATGCCTGGTATCTTCAGTGAAGAAAATGCTATCCTGCTTGTGACCAGTAGGTGTCACTGTTTCCATTGCAATTGGAGCAAGAGTAATCTGGTGAAAGGCTTTTTTAGGAGTGAATGATGTATGCCATTTTGAGGTCTTGAGTATTTCTGCATATAAATGTCATTTCAATCTTAATCATGTTTGCTGTGCAAATAGAATGCCCTCTGCTAGCGTCGCTGTAATTCATACACTATTTTTGCCAGAATGCCCAACAGTTACTGTTAATAGGGTTAATGTGTGTAGTGCCATAGAAAGCTCTAGTATCGCTGGTCATTGTTGCTGCATTTTGTGGATTACTGCCCTTTCTAGTGCACCACTGACCTATCTTGTTCTAATCCCACACTATGAATGTGTTCATGTTTTTGACCTATTTTAGGGCTCTGTTCACATCTGCGTTGGAAGCTGATAAAATGACGGCATGTATGCCAGCTCCACTTCCGAGCATGGTACACTGCAAATGAAAGACGCTTTCTGCATTCATTAGGCCAACGTACAAAATGCCAGTCTTAAAGAATCAAGGCCTATGGATTAGTTAGGAGTTTTTTCTAGATAAATAGGATTTAATCTGAGCATGGCCTTGGCTGGTGGAGCAGGCAAAGCCTCTTTAAAGGGAAGCTGCCACATTCAGAAATGCAATTTAACAGCATATGTAGGGGTAACCCAGAGGTAAATGGCATTTAAATAATGTCTGGCTGGTTTACGGAAGCAGCGGCTACAGGAAGAAAATGAAGCTATATCCTCCCTGCAGCTGCTTGCTTTTAGTAATCCGGACAGTGCAGGGAGCGGTTACCATCACCACTTGCTATAATGTGAGCGGAGCTCTAATGCTGCACTTTACCAGCGTGTGTATGTTGTATGTGCAGGTTGTCAATCAATGAGCCACAAACTGATTACATCCGCGCTCACTGTGTATCGAGAGGTGAATATAAGGGTATGTTCACATGTAATGGTTTTGTAATGCATTTGTAGTGTTTTAAAGTACCAGCATAATTAGTGAGATTTCTGAAGTCTTGTGCGCAGACTGTTTTTTTTCCGCGTATATTTTGATCCCTGCTGCAGTTTTGCCCAGATGCAGCATGTCAACTCTTTGAGCTTTTTTTTTTGCAGCACTTTTCACTCAGTTACATAATGCTGTGTGTTGTAATTTGACCATTACTTTGATACGTCAAAGGGTTAAATTGCAATCTTGGTGTCATGTGATCAAAATTTACTGCTTCGTTTATTTATTTATTTTTTAAAGAATTACCTATT
Source organism: Ranitomeya variabilis (assembly GCF_051348905.1). Classification (NCBI taxonomy): domain Eukaryota; kingdom Metazoa; phylum Chordata; class Amphibia; order Anura; family Dendrobatidae; genus Ranitomeya; species Ranitomeya variabilis. Next base: position 532,687,055 of record NC_135236.1, read on the forward strand.
TATGCTTGGTTTTTCTTGTTTTGTATCTTGACTGGTATTACCCGCCAGTTATTCAAAAAATGTCAGATCTGTGTCCTGTATAACTAAAAGATCATCAGCCAAAACATAGTTTGTGTTTAGCCCCATATATTTGTTTTCTGTATCTGCATTCCTTTACATTTTCCATGTATGTTCTATTTTTACATATACTTATTTATTTGAGGCCTTATTTAATTAGACTAAGGCTTTTTTTTACCATAATATTATGGTACATGTAAATTTTGGCGTGGATATGTACCGTATTTTTCGGATTATAAGACGCACCCCAAATTTTGAGGCGAAAAATAGGCAAACATTTTTTTTTTAATAAAATTGTGGTGCTTGTTATAATCCATGCAGCTTATGCTTACCGGGGGTGGTGGCTGTGGTGAAGGGAGGTCCCAGGGTCGCTGCTGGAGGAGGCAGGAGTGGGGTGATGCTGCAGGCTCGGATGAGGGGGGGTGTTCCGATGTGCGGCGCGCTGTTTCGGGTGTCCGGTTATGCTGCTGGTGTCCGGTCTTCTGCTTGTGTCCAGTCTTCTGCTTGTGTCCGGCCTGCAGGGTGCCCGGTGGTGCTGCTGGTGTCTCCTGAGCACCTGTAATTGCATTTTATTTCAATATTCCGGTGACAAAAATGTAATTCTTGCGTTTTTGATTTTTTTTTCTCATTTTATGCAGTTTATCGATCAGATTAATTATTTTTATATTTTGATCAGCCGTTTCTGAACACTGCGATACCAAATATGTGTTTGTTTTTTTTTAAATGTTTTTTTTTTTAAATAGGGCATAAGGGGGGTGATTTGAACTTTTTATATTTTTAAAACCTTTTTTTTTTTTTTTTTTTTTTTTTTTTACACTTTTTCCATGCTTCAATAGTCTCCTTAGGAGACTTGAAGTAGCTGTTATCTGATTGCTGCAGCCCTGCTATGTGTAGCAAAACATGCTCATTTGCTGCGAGTGCCGACCACGAGCGTCTCCTGCAGACCCCTGGTTGTTATGCGAACTCATTGGTGCCTTGCAGTCATGTGACAAGTATTCTGATTGGTGGAGTTAATTACGTGCATCAAGTTTGCGCAAGTTAAATGCCGCTGTGCAAGATTGACAGTGGCATTTAATATGTTAACAGACGCGGCTGGATCGCGATTCCACTCACGGCTGTTAGGGGCACATGTCAGCTGATCAGATCAGCTGTCATATGCCGTAAAAGTTGCGGGCTCAGCACTGTAGCCTGCACCAAAGAGAGGGAGGCAACCTTTGACGTACCTACACGGCATAGGTCGTAAAGGGGTTAAGGAGCTATGTCATGCACAGACCACTGCCGCAATGACAATGCACCAGCAGGGCATGTGGCCTGGTGCCTCACAGCAGCCATGCTGCAAGACTGAGTCCCCATGACTCCAGATTGCTCCGCAAAACAAGCATAAAACTACAGCAACAATGGCCGCCACACAATGCTAACCTCAAATGAAAGGAGAATTGAAACTCTCCTTCCTCAAGCTCTCAAATGAGAGGAAAAATAGCCTGGACACCCCCCTCTTACTGAAGATGAGCTGACCCTTACCCAATGGTACATGTCTCCAGGTTTCCTTCATTTTGAACGAATACCAAAAAACAATATTTACGATGTAGAGACTCCCTTGGTACCATGTCCGACATCTGGTGGGATTAGGTCATCATTAAGCCTCTCTGTAGCTTCTTTGTCTCCCATCTTAAGAAATTTGTGGTAGGCTTCCAGATCTCTCGGCTTCATTAATACTTTTTGAAAGCCATAGCATTCCATTACCCAAGGCAAGGAGAACTTGGCAACGCATTTGATAAAGTCAGATAAACTTTTCATCCCGTTAAATTAGAGATCAAAAGACTACTTCCCTCCCACCCCTAATGGCATGGCTACAAAAGATGGATCTAAACAGAAGATCCACTGGAAAGACATTGGCAGTACTCCTCTTTTAAAATGGATCTGGTCCTCCTGGCACTTTAACCAGAGGCTGCCTGCTGATTACGTAGGGAAGAGGGTAAGCCAGGATGTCAATCTAATGCCGATGCTACCTCACAGACTTAACCTGACAACCTCTTTTCTTTTGTATTGGGGGAAAAAAGAAAATCTGTTAATAAAAAGAGAGTACAAAAAAAGTTTTCATCCCACAACGAGACTTTTTTTTTGTACATATTGCTTTTTAAACTGCAATGCAATGTCATAATGCTAAACCGGATAATCTTTTAAGGCTGATTTCATGCTGCAAATCCACAGCAATTTACAGTATTAATGGATCAGTTTTTGAAAACCCACATCCACCCCCCCCCCCCCCCTCCAAAAAAAAAAAAAAAAAATCACCGAAATGGTAGAATGTTGCAGATCTTCGATTTTATGCTGTTGAAATATTGTGAATTATCATCACTATTGGGGAAATCTGCATGTAACGCAATTTGTAGTGAAAATGGGATCCAGTCCAGTTCTCCCCCAGTAAAATAACAGCACTTCTACTCCCCTATGGTGACTGCGCCATTCCAGTGTATGTCTGGAGCCAGTGACAGCAGTGTTCACACAGCCTAAGTGACGTGTAGTAAATCTCTGGCCTGCTGCTTATACTGTGTGCAGTGTATTAATCACCGTGAGGATTCTAGATGGAGGCTCGATTACCTGCTCATGTCAGATACTCGCTATGAGAACAGATACTTATGGCTTCTCGTGTTCCCATGTGCCGTTTGTTTCAGGTTTTCAGGCATGCTGTCAGATCCTCTATAAAAAGAGCTCAATTAATCATCACAGACTAAGCCCTCAGGTATACAGTGCGTTAGACAGCAGCCAAGCGAGTGCTGCTCCTGGACATCTTTATTGTCCTTTTTTTTCAGGAACTGTATTGTGCTACTGTCTGGGGAGATGACTAGACACATCATCAGCAGAGTAAGCTAAAAACATACATTTTCCCAGACACACGTGTGTAATCTGTACCAAGAGCAGCAAGACATCATTATCCACAGCATTATAGATTCTAGTATTGTCACATCAGTGTTAACTGGTCCTGGATCAGAGATGACAGGATCTAGATAGCGAACGATGTCAATTCGCCCATTCCAAAAACGCAGGTTACCTCATGTCTTCTTTACAAGTAAAGTTCTATGATCCATATCTTGTACCCTACAATTTCTCATCTTCTAGGACCGTGCATATGACAGGTATTTGCTACTCTATAAAGACTGACTTGTATTATGTAATAATATTATTTGTTTTCTTTTTCTCTTATAGTATCCTACCCCTTTAGAGAAGAACGTAACTGCAGTTACAACTGTGGAAGAGCAAATAGGTGAGTATCGGCATACAGCGTATATATATATATATATATATATATATATATATATATATATATATATATATATATATATATATATATATATATATATATATAATAGAGCCTACTAACATGGCACATGGCCTAGGACGCGTTGTGTATGATTGTCTTCCTTGTCTATTAATATAGTTTGTACAAATTCTTGGCTCCTCTGCACGATTCTAGCTTACAAGAGTTGTCCCATTTCAGAAGACATTCTTCTTTAAGCTGCCGTAGTCCTAAAAAAAACAAAAAAAAAAACAAATATTACTTCTCCTTCCCAGGTCCAAAGCCAGCTCTCTGCCACTGCCTCAGCCAATCGGTGAGCTCTGCGCGGACAGACTGCGATCACCGGTTTGCTGCAGGTCTGCAGTGAGTTTATCAAAATTGCAGCACTCAATCGGATTAGGACTAGTGCATGGAATGCCAATCTTAATGAATCTCATACATACATTTTTCAATAGCGTTTACATTTTTTTATTTAGTTACATTTTCACCTCCATTAAGTCTAGCTTAAACTCGGTGTGTAAATCTATCTTTATAAGGGTATGTTTCCACGTTCAGGAAACGCTGCTTGTTTGACGCTGCGCAGCGCTGCAGCGTCAAACAAGCAGCGTCCAGATGTTCCTGCATAGTGGAGGGGATTTGATGAAATCCTGTCTCCACTATGCGTGGAAACCCGCACGCGGCGGCCCTGCGACTACGGACATGCTGCGCGTCTTTTCAGATCGCAGCATGCCCGTACACCTTGCGGGGACGCAGCGTCCCCGCAAGGCATATCACAGGGCCCTATGGGAGAGAGCGATCATCCCGGATGTGAAGAGTTAACACATCCGGCATGATCGCGTCCCAGAAAGGGGGCGGGGCTTAGCGCCGAGCGGCTTCGCCGCTGCGGCGATAACGCCGCCCATCCGTACCGTGGAGACATACCCTAAGTATGCATAAATAAACCTCTTGGCTGTAAATCATATTTATGTTAGACTAGATGGTGGCCCGATTCTAACGCATCGGGTATTGTAGAATATGCATGTCCACGTAGTATATTGCCCAGCCACGTAGTATATTGCCCAGCCACGTAGTATATTGCCCAGCCACGTAGTATATTGCCCAGCCACGTAGTATATTGCCCAGCCACGTAGTATATTGCCCAGCCACGTAGTATATTGCCCAGCCACGTAGTATATTGCCCAGCCACGTAGTATATTGCCCAGGCACGTAGTATATTGCCCAGGCACGTAGTATATTGCTCAGCGACGTAGTGTATTGCCCAGCGACGTAGTATACAGCACAGAGCCACGTAGTATATTGCACAGCGAAGTAGTATACAGCACAGAGCCACGTAGTATATTGGCCAGTCACGTAGTATATTGCCCAGCCACGTTTGTCACAGGTTAAAAAATAAACATATACTCACCTTTCCGAGGGCCCCTTGTAGTCCACGGCAGCTTCCGGTCCCAGGGTTGGTCTGAGCGCAGGACCTGTGATGACGTCGCGGTCACATGACCGTTTAGCGGTCACATGACCGTGACGTCACGTCAGGTCCTTTCCGCGCAGGCGCGCAGGACTTGTGATGACGTCGCGGTCACATGACCGTGACATCATAGCAGGTCCTTCTGCCATACCATCTTTGCCACCGCAACCTGCAACGGAAGATGGCGGGCGGCGCGAGCGGCTCAGCGAACTACAGAGGGTGAGTATAGCAGTTTTTTTTTTTAAATTATTTTTAACATTACATTTTGTACTATTGATGCCGCATAGGCAGCGTCAATAGTACAAAGTTGGGGACACACAGGGCTAATAGCGGCGGTAACGGAGTGCGTTACCCGCGGCATAACGCGGTCCGTTACCTCCGGCATTAACCCTGTGAGCACGGTGACCGGAGGGGTGTATGCGGGCGCCGGGCAGTGAGTGCGGGGAGTAAGGAGTGGCCATTTTTTTCCGGACTGTGCGCGTCGCTGATTGGTCGCGGCAGCCATGACAGGCAGCTGGCGAGACCAATCAGCGAACGAATAACCGCGACAGACAGAAGGACAGACGGAAGTACCCTTAGACAATTATATAGTAGATTAAAAATATAGGTAGTAAAAAACAAACATATATCTCATGTCTTTAAAGTGGTGTCCCTTTTTTCAGAAATCCTCCTCATATAGGTTGCAGCAGCTATAAAATAAAAAGCAGAAAAACAACCCAAAACGGAGTACTATTGCCTTCCCCTGGTCCAAAGGCGGCTCCTCACCTCTGCCCCGTCATGAGCAAACAATAAACTGCATACTTGCTTCTTACAGGCACTGTCTGACCATACCCTTCTATGAAGATGGGAATAAATCTTTATTCACAATATCTGCTAATATATCCAGCCATATGTTTCCATAAATGTTATTTTTGGAAGGCAGTACAGTCATGTGTAGTTACAAAGGATATTTAATGCTAATTCCTGTATGTATGTCTCTCCCTTTAAAACACAGACCCTGGTACAGGCATTGTGTATAGAAGAAGAATTGCTATCTGCAATAATATCATTCCATCCTTTCTGAGAAAGGTAACTCATTATTTTTTTCTTTTATATTTATACTGTATTTATTTATTTATTTCTGGTCAATAGTACATGAAAAAGGCAAACACTGTGGCACTCACCGAATTATCACCATTTAGACAGATGCAGTATATGGCTTGGGAGGAGAGCTGGAAACACTAAGGTGATGGCTGTTTCCCCGCACTTTCCTACTATCCTGGCTTCCTGACGCTCCCTAGGCTGGGTGCCCACAATCCAGAACTAGCAGCGCTTTGGCCGCAGCGTATTTTTGGGCGTCTGTGGACACGTAGTGTATATGGGATATCCACTGCTGTCACAGCTGTCCACAGCGGGCTTGACGCTGCATAAATATGTAGCGTCAAACCCGCACCAGTTCCTGATTGTGGGCACGTACCCTTATGTGCCACCCTTCCAATCACTTAGCAATAGTGTAAACATTTTGATACAGAAAAGTATTATTATAACATCAGACAAAATACATTATAGAAGTAATAATTTACCAGTGTAGCTTTCACAACATTGAGTCAAGGAATATTTTTAAAGGCACCTGTCACCAGGTTTTCTCACCACCTTTAAGGCCTTTTTTATTGCATTCTAGTAAGCTGTATGCAAGTCCCCAATCCTCTCTGTATAGGACAAAAAAAGACCTTTTATTATCCCACCATACGGAGTGTTCCGGTCCAATGGGCATTGCTGATCTGATCCGGTGCCTCCTCTCTCATCACAGTAGGCGTCGGGTCAAGACCAGAGACGTCCATCGGACCGAACAGTTCCATGTGTACATTTTGTACTATGCAGAGCATGCAGTTTACTAGAATGCTGTAAAAGAGGCTTTAAAGGTAGTGGCCATACTTTATAATGGGAAAACTGCACATATAACTAATATACAACAAAACGATCCAAAGGTATTGAGATTTGCAGTAATTTTACATGATGAAAGTCCCAGTGGTAATAGACATGAGTCACATGAGTTGAGAAGAGAAGAAACGGATATTGAGGACAAACACTTTGAGTCTCAATGACTTATGATTAGATTTTTGCAAACCTTTCCTCCATCTGCCTATTGGGTTTTAACATAATGTCAAAATAATACAATCAGATGTTACAGTAATGCACTTTTTTAATAAATTGTTTACATTGTTGGTAAGTGACTAGCAGGGTGGCACATACAAGAAATGTTAGGTAAGGTCACTTAGTGCAAAAGTGAGCAAAACGGCCGTCCCTTTTTTCCAGCTTTCCAGCTTTTTTCCCTCCCAAGCTGTATATTTGTCTGAAAGGTGATGTGAGTAAAAAAAAAAATAAAGAATTCTGGCAGTGCCTCTTGTTTTGTTTTTTTTTTTCTTTGTGCAGTATTGTTAACAGGATACATGGATTTTTTTCTGAAGCCTTAAAAAATGGCTTAAAGGGAAATATATAATTAGAAAACAACTTATTTCCATCAATCTGTCATTGGTGAAGCATCCATTCAGGCGTACATACTCTCTCTGCGTATTAGACATGTAATGTGACCAACAGATGTTGTCTGTCCTGTGTAAGTAAGAGCCATGATGTGCAGGCATACAACTTCTGTGTGACTTTTTCTTTCATGCATCATCAGCCCAGAGACGGTGGATTCTCAAGGTAGGAGAATTGTGCCGCTACCATTTGCCGAGTTCTGCGTGTTAAATTGTCTTGCATGCAACTGTTGGCAAAAAGGGGGGGTATTTTGCAATCCATCATTTTCAATGGGCTGTAACCAGCTGGAGGCAACTCCAAATGAATCATGGAATGGGCAGATAATTTACTTAGCTTTTTAGCAGTAAAGGGAATCCGACGAGGGACTGAGCATTTTGCATAAATGTTTAAACATTTGCATGACCTCGCCATCATTTATTAAGGTCATTGAGTGCATATGAATGCCAAGCGCTAACAGCAGTTGGTCAGCTTTCATCATTGCTTAACTATTAATCCTCGAGCCTAATTACAAGGATGAATACAGATTCTTTTTTTCCGACATCTCGTATTGCAGCAGGTCACACATTTTGCATTTAGAAGGCGCCTATCATCCGGGCTGTATTTTACAATGTCCTGATTATTTTATTTGAGAAATAAATTGGTAAAGAATTACATTCCATATACGCAATGTGCTTTAGAACACTGATGGCCGTGCATACGTCCCGGAGGACCACTAATAACAGAATAACTTGTGTTGTGTGCATTATCTGATGCCCAGAATACACCATACCTAGAGCATGCTGTGCCCACAGCGCTGGTTGTTTTATATCAGTCATGGAAAAAGCCACCGTTTTTTCTTTTGGAGTGTAATGTATCAAAATCACGTCTGAAAGAATGCATTCATTCAGTACTACTATTAGTAAAAAAAGCAAAAAAAAAATCCTACTCGCCCTCCTCCAGTGTGCCCTCGCAGGTGCAGCACCTCGTTCCGGCTACCAGCAGCGCTTCCTGTGCTGAGCGATCACGTGGCCCCGCTCATTAAGGTAATGAATATGCGTTCCACACCTATGGGAGTGGAGTCGCGTGCATATTCATTACCTTAATGAGCGGGGCCATGTGATCACTCAGCACAGGGAGCGGTGCCGGGGACCAATGAAGATGCAGCGACGGTGCGAGGAGGGTGAGTATGATGTCTTCTCCTGGAAGTTGGCGGCTGCAGCTCTCACTGCTAATAAGAGAAATGAATATTCTTTTCTCTTTAGCAGCAGCACAGTTACAACCGCAGCCACCGGTTCCTGCTGCTGCTTTCCCTGGACCATGACTTGTGTAAAGGCTGATGGGAGTGTTTACAGCACAAAAAAAGTGCTGAAAAACTCAGCTTATGCACTAGTATATACAGTAATAATAATAATTATTGCTGTCCACCAACGTTCACCATCCAACCTGACGGAAGTGGAGAGGATCTGCAAGGAAGAATGGCAGAGGATCCCCAAATCCAGGGTGAAAAACTTGTTGCATCAAGAAGATTCATGGCTGCACTAGCTCAAAAGGTGCTTCTACTCAATACTGAGCAAAGGGTCTGAATACTTAGGACCATGTGATATTTCAGTTTTTCTTTTTTATTAAATTTGCAAAAAATATTACATTTCTGTTTTGTTTGTTTTTTCAGTCAAGATGGGGTGCAGAGTGTACATTACTGAGAAAAAAATGAACTTTTTTGAATTTACCTAATGGCTGCAATGAAACAAAGAGTGAAAAATGTAAAGGGGTCTGAATACTTTCCGTACCCACTGTAAGGGTACTGTCACACAGTCACACTTTGATCGCTACGACCGTACGATCCGTGACGTTCCAGCGATATCCATACGATATCGCTGTGTCTGACACGCAGCAGCGATCAGGGATCCTGCTGAGAATCGTACGTCGTAGCAGATCGTATGGAACTTTCTTTCGTCGCTGGATCTCCCGCTGACATCGCTGGATCGTTGTGTGTGACAGCGATCCAGCGATGTGTTCGCTTGTAACCAGGGTAAACATCGGGTAACTAAGCGCAGGGCCGTGCTTAGTAACCCGATGTTTACCGTGGTTACCAGCGTAAACGTAGAAATAACAAACAGTACATACTCACATTCCGGTGTCTGTCCTCCGGCGTCTCAGCTTCTCTGCACTGTGAGCGCCGGCCAGCCAGAAAGCGAGCACAGCGGTGACGTCTGACGTCACCGCTCTGCTTTCCGGCCGCTGTGCTTACACAGTGCAGAGAAGCTGAGACGCCGGAGGACAAACACCGGAATGTGAGTATGTACTGTTTATTATTTTTACGTTTACGCTGGTAACCACGGTAAACATCGGGTTACTAAGCGCGGCCCTGCGCTTAGTTACCCGATGTTTACCCTGGTTACCCGGGGACTTCGGCATCGCTCCAGCGCCGTGATTGCAACGTGTGACCGCAGTCTACGACGCTGGAGCGATAATCATACGATCGCTGCGACGTCACGGATCGTGCCGTCGTAGCGATCAAAATGGCATTGTGTGACGGTACCCTAAGCTAGGCCTACAAGAAAGGGCTTAAGTGGGAAGGGGGGATGTATGCCAGTATGGCTCGGTTATCGAGTGAATACTTACAATTTCCTACACTAGCTAATGCTTACTTGCAGGAAGTCCTATGTGTCACGGGCTGACTGGCAAATTCATTTTTAGTGTTATTAATTTTCCGGAGAGACCTGCATACTGTGTGTCCTGCAGAAATGTTGTTCGTTTCCACATGCCTCCACACTATAGTGTTCCCTAATAAATGAATAGAGAGCTGTTGGGATCTGTTAAACAATTATTATCGCTTTATTTTTTGCTAAAGCCGGCGTGTAACTAAGCATTGTGTGACCAGTAAAGGGCAGTAAAGCGAGTGGGAAGCTCAATAAGCCTCAGTACTATTGTGATAAAGACCTTGAAAATCAATGTGCTCAATATGTTTAAATGGTGCGTATTTATCACCATACATTTCCGGGCTTTTCAAATCCCAATCCTTTTGTTTGGGCTTGTTTTTGTGACTTCTTTTGTGTGGTGTGCATCCTCGTTCCCCACGCTTTGGTAAGTGCTGCATATACACACATAGCTTTTGATGTAAATTCATCTTTTTTCTTTTTTTTTTCTTTCTTTTGAGAAGAGCATCAGAAATCGAATGATGGCAATAAACCATCCACTTAGATGTAAAATCTTCATAGATTCCAGGAAAATTTTGAAAGAATTTTTATGTTAAAAAGGACAAATAGAAAAAAAAAATGTTCACAGTAATATACTTTTAAGTTTGTACCTGGTCGTTTGCTTTTCTGATTTTTCATTCTTGTGCATCTGCTAAAGGACAAAGGTAGCATGGCCGCTTCCTGTATTGTTTACAAGGCGCTTATTGAGCGCTGTGGTTTAGCGATGTGGAAGAGATGTTATAACTACCGTAGTGATGAGCAAGTGTGCTCGTTACTCGGGGTTTCCGAGCGTGCTCGGAGATTATGTTTGAGTCGCTGCAGCTGCTAGACAGCCTGAATACATGTGGGCATTCCCTAACACAGGCAATCCCAGCATGTGTTCAGGTTGCCTAACAGCCGCAAATCATGCAGCTGCGGCGATTCAAACATAATCTCCGAGCACGCCCATAATGCTCGGAGAACACCCGCGCATGCTCGGAAAACTCGAGTAACGAGCACACTCGCTCATCACTAGTTATAACCATCTTCACTATGGGGAGAGAATTTCCCATTCTGCAGCAGTTGTATGCAGACAGGCCGGTGGGTAAAGAAAGTGGTCTCATTTATCAAAGCCAAATAAAAATGATCTTGTAGCCTGTAACACAGTGCAATTTTCATTTTCCAACAGTTTAAAAGGTAACTAAACTCTTGAAATATTCTTTGTTATAGTTACTATACATTAGTGTTGTTTGGTGGTGATCTATACCAAGATCTCCCCCCACCCACCAATCAATTTGACCAAGGATCAAAAATTGTCAGTAGAGCAGTGTAGCAAATCTGTGGGTCCATATACAGCTCTGCTTGTGGATAAGATGAGCCCCTCTGTCTTTAGTGGGGGTCTCATAACCTGGATTCCAACAGATCACTGCTCAATGACCTGTCAAAAAACATTTAAATAAAACCTGTCATTAGATTCATGTTGCGAATGCAGTCAGCCATGTGTTACTTGTTTCAGAGAAAAGGTAGTTTGAAAAGACAGCCATGGACTGTAGGGAGAGACCTGCCTAGTCCAGCGTGCTCCCTGGCTGACTTCTCTTCGCTCAAGTTGATTGACAAGTATCTGGCGTGTGTTTATATGGTGAGAGATTTATCAATCAGCTGGGGCAGGGAGAAGGCGGCCGGGGCCCACACCGGACTAGTCAGGTCTGTCTCTATGGTCCCTGACCAGCTTTTAAAACTTTTCTCTGAAACGCTTCCGCATTTTAGAGTAAAACATATCTGGCTTCAATCTTGCAACCAGGCTCTGATTCATGCTGTCTTGTGGTTTGGGCAGCATGAATCTAAAGACTACTTCTCTTTAGATTTTTAAGAACTCTTTTAGTAATGTAGATTGAATTGTGATTACTACAAACAGCATGGCCAAGTTCTCTATTTGACAATTCTGATAAATGAGCTGGGTGCAAACCATGAAATACCATGTGTCATTGCATCTAGGTACTCAAGGTTCACGCTTATTTTAAATGTGTACTTATTGCAAGCCTATTCTTTACCAATTTGTTACTTCTTGTCCTCGGAGCACCCTCTAGTGTAATGGCTGATGTCTTTGCCTTTCTCCTGTGTGTTGCTTGTGACTATGGCTTTTCTGCTTTGGTAGTGCACATGTCTACACTTCTGCAGTAGTGCAAGGCACAAATGGTGGAGGGGATTTGTCTTATGTAAGCATATGTATTAGACAAAAAGAAATAGATTACCATTGTCCATTTTTTTTCCTTCCAGACATTTTCTTATGTTCTTGTTTACCCACAGTGGAGCATTCTTAAAGTACCTAATATATACCTCGAAGAAGAATCATGGCTGGACATGAAAGCTCGGGTGATGAATATGAAGACTCGTTGCCTAACATGGGTCCAATATTCATCAATGATTGAAGAGTCTGTGTACCAGGAAAGCAAACATAATTCCAATTGGTAATATTTCTATATATACGCGTTCGCTGGTCATGCTCATGCAGATGTATTGTGTATAGCTAGAGTGATTTTTGTAAATTAGTTGTATAGTCAGTTATGCAAATCAACAGTAGGAAATACTTTCTGTTAAAAATCGTATTCGAGTTTGAAGTAGATTTAAAGGAATTTTCCAGCTCTGCTCACTTTGGGATGGGTTTGATGACGTCATGTCTACTTGCCAGCTCCCTGAGAAGATGGTGGGCTGACAAAACTAAACTGAGGCATAAACAGCATAGCTTCAGTAACTCTTGTATGTTAACAACTCTTACTTCACATATGCGATAACTTTTCACAAATTTTTATATCATCCTGCTTAAAGGGGTAGTCGACTTTTATACAACTCCCATTGCTTAGAAGGAAGCCTTGATAATGAAGTGATTACAGTGACTTCCTTAGCGTGGATCTCCATTGATTTAAGTGAAATCTGACAAAAAGTGTTGCATTTTCCTGATAGTTCTCCCCGATAAAAGAGGTTGGCCACTGTATCTTTCACAGATGTGTTAGACATGATTTTGTCTCCATTTACTATTCTATAAGTGTTACTGGGTTCTCCTCCTGCTCTTGTTAGTTCACCTTTCCTCACAGACTGCATAGCTCTCCAGTCCATAAAATGGCTGCTGGTGAAGGAACATGTGACCAGACCTGTCAATCAGCCTCCTCCAATGAAAAGTAGCTTTCTCATCTGAGATGTTTTACAATTGGACCAGGCTGACGGATAGGTCTGGTCACTTGTTCCTCCACCAGCAGCCATTTTATGGACAGGAGAGCTGCACAGTCTTTGAGAAAAGCTTCTGTATAAAGTCCAGGAGAAGAACTTGTCTTACCAACAGTACAGACCAAAAGTTTGGACACACCTTCTCATTTAAAGATTTTTCTGTATTTTCATGACTATGAAAATTGTACATTCACACTGAAGGCATCAAAAATATGAATTAACACGTGTAATTTTATACTTAACAAAAAAAGTGTGAAAACTGAAATTATGTCTTATAGTCTAGGTTCTTCAAAGTAGCCATATTTTGCTTTGATGACTGCTTTGCACACTCTTGGCATTCTCTTGATGAGCTTCAAGAGGTAGTCACCGGGAATGGTCTTCCAACAATCTTGAAGGAGTTCCCAGAGATGCTTAGCACTTGTTGGCCCTTTTGCCTTCACTCTGCGGTCCGGCTCACCCCAAACCATCTCGATTGGGTTCAGGTCTGGTGACGGTGGAGGCCAGGTCATCTGGCGTAGCACCCCATCACTCTCCTTCTTGGTCAAATAGCCCTTACACAGCCTGGAGGTTTGTTTGGGGTCATTGTCCTGTTGAAAAATAAATGATGGTCCAACTAAACACAAACCGGATGGAATAGCATGCCGCTGCAAGATGCTGTGGCAGCCATGCTGGTTCAGTATGCCTTCAATTTTGAATAAATCCCCAACAGTGTCACCAGCAAAGCACCCCCACATCATTACACCTCCTCCTCCATGCTTCACGGTGGGAACCAGGAATCTAGAATCCATCCGTTCACCTTTTCTGCGTCGCACAAAGACACGGTGGTTGGAACCAAAGATCTCAAATTTGGACTCATCAGACCAAAGCACAGATTTTCAGTGGCCTAATGTCCGTTCCTTGTGTTTTTTTTAGCCCAAACAAGTCTCTTCTGCTTGTTGCCTGTCCTTAGCAGTGGTTTCCTAGCAGCTATTTTACCATGAAGGCCTGCTGCACAAAGTCTCCTCTAAACAGTTGTTGTAGAGATGTCTCTGCTGCTAGAACTCTGTGTGGCATTGACCCGGGTTCTAATCTGAGCTGCTGTTAACCTGCGGTTTCTGAGGCTGGTGACTCGGATAAACTTATCCTCAGAAGCAGAGGTGACTCTCGGTCTTCCTTTCCTGGGGCGGTCCTCATGTGAGCCAGTTTCTTTGTAGCGCTTGATGGTTTTTGCCACTGCACTTGGGGACACTTTCAAAGTTTGCCCAATTTTTCGGACTGACCTTCATTTCTTAAAGTAATGATGGCCACTCATTTTTCTTTACTTAGCTGCTTTTTTCTTGCCATAGTACAAATTCTAACATTCTATTCAGTAGGACTATCATCTATGTATCCACCAGACTTCTGCACAACACAACTGATGGCCCCAACCTCATTTATAAGGCAAGAAATCGCACTTATTAAACCTGACAGGGCACACCTGTGAAGTGAAAACCATTCCCGGTGACTACCTTTTGAAGCTCATCAAGAGAATGCCAAGAGTGTGCAAAGCAGTCATCAAAGCAAAAGGTGGCTACTTTGAAGAACCTAGAATATAAGACATAATTTCAGTTGTTTCACACTTTTTTGTTAAGTATGTAATTCCACATGTGTTAATTCATAGTTTTGATGCCTTCAGTGTGAATGTACAATTTTCATAGTCATGAAAATACAGAAAAATCTTTAAATGACAAGGTGTCCAAACTTTTGGTCTGTACTGTATATAATAGTAAATGTATGCAAAATCATGTCCTCAGCACATCTGCTAAAATAAAGACAATGTGGTCACCCTGGTAACTCATTTAGCAGCCAGCAATAGACCTTGTAATACATAATGACAATCACAAATGGTGATGGTGGGCTGCTATGACAGTTGGTAAGCTGCTGTGATGTTATTCGTGCTAAGCACCAGTAAAATAGCACCACAGAGATTGTGGTGCCAGGAAGGTGGGTACTATGGAATGTGTGGCAGAACTGCAAGGAAGAATCTTGGGATTCCTCTGTGGATTTAAGCTGCCATAGGCCCGGCAATCATTGGCAGCATTCAGTGGAGCTGCCTGCATACTGCCGCCTACTATGGAAATTTTTCCACATTTCACTTTATTAAAGTAATTCGAGGAACCAAGTCAGGTAAAATTACTGGTGTTTGAAAAGTTTTCATAGGTATTTTTCCCTTGGATTTGGGTACAGAATAAGCCAAAACCCATATGTAAGAACACTTTGTGTTCATGCCCATGCTGTCTTTTGCATGTGGTATGGCAAACATTAGGAATTTTCTTTTTTGTGCCAATATGCAGTTCTATTGTTATATGGAAATGTATATTACACTTGTATGAACCAATATTGGTGGTCATCAAAAATACAGAGTCAATTCACACCAAAATGTTAAATATAACCTAAGAAATGTAAGTTCTGGAAACTAACCTCTCTTTTCAAATATTAAATGCCCTTGTTATTTCAGGTAAAGATGGCTGACTATTACTAAAGCTCTTACCGCCTCTCGCCCCCCTGCTTTTGCTGATTCCTAAGCGGCAAACTTAGCTAATTACTGAGGAGCACTATCTACCTATGACAGATTGCTACTTTCTAAGAATCTAAGTTTTGCCCAGTTTAGCAATTGCAACTGGCTCAGTGAAGGTTACCCATCTTTCCCAAGTAGAGATTGTCAGAAGAGAGAGAAATGAACATCAATGTCTCAATGGAAGGAGTGTCTTTCTCTGCTTTCTTCATCTAGAGCCCAACATTGTGAACTTTAAAAGTACCTGTCACAATAAAAAAAACGCTATTAACCTGCAGATATGGGGTTAATCTGAAGATTAATAGCGTTACTAATTTGTCCGGTGCCTGCACTTACCTGAATGCTGTGAGCAAAAAATTTACTTTACTTTCCCCCTGCATCGTTTGGGTTTCTGTCATGGGGGTGACGCCGGTGCCGGTTTTGTCACTGCTCTGAGTATACAGAGAGGCGGCTCTAACCATGCCCACTGCACTTTTTCAAGTGACCTGTTATCTCTGTGTAAATCTAGTTATAGTAGTGTAGACTCTAGAACAAATGACTGATTGCTGAGTGTGTTACAGCAGAACTTGTGCTGAGCGTTATATTCTTGCTAATTCTACAGTCCTACTATTCACCAGAGCTGTCAGTTGAGGAAGAGGGCTCACCCTGCTGGAGACCAAAAAGTGAAAGATTGAAAAGCTGTGTTGCTCAAGAGACAACTTGAGTACCCTTTTAACCCCCTTCCATGAGATATATCGATATATATATAGATATATATGCTGGAGCTGCGTTCCTTCAAACCGCCGTATATATACTGCTCCACGATCGCGCAAGCTCATGCTGAGTTCCGCCACGATCAAATGCAGTAACGCCCATAATCTCTGCTAGCACTGATTGCAGGCTTTTAACCCCTGTGATGCCGCTGTCAATAGTGACCGCAACAATCCTGGGCATCGTAGAGGGAGGGAACTCCCTCTGCTCCCATAGGCACAATGCGATGCAATCGCGTTATGCCGATTTTCTCTATGGTGACACGCTGAAAGATTGCCGCGAGTTGGTGGCTTGTCAGCTCATGCTCGGAGCATGAACTGACACACCTCCTCCCTGCATGTCAGACACTGATGTGATGCTCTCCATTGTAGAAGCGGAGTATTAGATCAGCGATCTGTTCGTGTGAAGTGGCTGTCCCATCCTGTGACAATGTAAAAAAAAAAGTTAATAAAAATTGTAAAATTATTTATTTTAAAAAAATCACAAAAAAAGAACAGAAATGATAAAATATTGCTGTATATACTCCTGTATAAGTCGACCCAAGTATAAGCCGAGGCACCTAATTTTGCTTAGAAAAACTGGGAAAACTTATTGACTCAAGTATAAGACGGGTATGCATTGTCCTCTAATCCCTATTCTGGTATGCATGGCTACTCATTCCCATCCTTGTCTGCATGGCTCCTTATCCCCATCCTTGTATACATGGCTCCTTATTGCCATCCTTGTATGCCTGGCTCTTTATTCCTATCCTTGTATGCATGGCTCCTTATTCCCATCCTTGTATACATGGCTCCTTATTGCCATCCTTGTATGCATTGCACCTTATTCCCATCCTTGTATGCATGGCTCCTTATTCCCATCCTTGTATGCATGGCTTTTTATTGCCATCCTTGTATGCATTGCACCTTATTCCCATCCTTGTATGCATGGCTCCTTATTGCCATCCTTGTATGCATGGCTCCTTATTCCCATCCTTGTATGTGTGGCTCCTCATCCACATCCTTGTTTGTATGGCTTCCATGAGAAAAGCATTAAAAATACCCAAACATCCTACATACCTTCCCTGTGCTCTCTCGCAGCATCTCGTTCCAGCAGCTCTTCCAGCCGGGCGATCCAGTTTCCCTGCTCAGTTATTCACCTCTCTCCAGCCTATGGGAGTGGAGAGAGGTGAGTATTCATTACCTTAATGAGCGGGCACTCGTTAGAGCCCGGCAGCTGCTGGAAGCCGGCGGCTTTGGCTGTAACTGTGCGCATGCTATATGAGAAATGATTATTCATTGCCAGTGCAGTGAATATTCATTTCTCTTTAGCAGCAGGCACAGGCTTTAGCCACTGCCGCCGGCTCCTGTGACCCACGGCTCCGCCGCTCCCCCTTCCCCGCCATGAACTGGGACAATGACTCTTGTATAAGCCGAGGGGGCATTTTCAGCTCAAAAACATGTGCTGAAAAACTTGGCGTATACATGAGTGTATACGGTAATGCAATAAATACATTTATTTATGTAAAAAAAAGGACATATTTGGTATAGCCGTGTCAGGAATGACCCGACTTATAAAACTGTCTTGCTAGTTAACCCCTTCGGTGAACACAGAATAAAAATAAAAAAACAGAGGCACAAAAAATGTGCTTTATCATCATAACGTTGAACAAAAAGTGGAATAAAACGTAATCAAAAAGACCAGTGTAAATAAAAATATCTCTGAAAATGTCATCTTGTACCGCAAAACACAGTCCGCCAGACAGCTTAGTCAGCGGAAAAGTAAAAGTTATAGCTCTCAGAATAAAGAGATGCAAAAATAATTTTTTCTATATAAAAAAAAAAAAGTTTTTGTGTAAAAGCGCCAAAACATAGAAAAATACATAAATGCGGTATCGCTGTAATTGTACTGACCTGAAAAATAAAGCTTCCTTATCAATTTTGCCACACACTGAGCGGCATAAAAGAACAAACCCAAAAACAATTCCTGAATTGCTGGTTTTTGTTCATTCTGCCTTCCAAAAATTGGAATAGAAAGCGAGCAAAAAATGTCATGAGCCCGAAAATGGTACCAATAAAAACGTCAACTTGTCCCGCAGAAAACAAGCCCTCACATGACTTTCTGCAAAAAATATATAAATATTTCCGCTATCAAAATATGAGGATGCAAAAACTAGTTTGTGTGACAGCAACCAAACCTAAAAACCCAATATAAATCTGGTATCGCTGTAACCACACGAACCCAAGAATAAAGTCGTCTAATCATTTACCGCATGACAAATGGCGTAAAAAATAAATAGAACCAATTCTTCATCTGCTTTTGATTTGTTCATTCTGCCTCCTAAAGATTGCTGTAAGGTTCTGCTCACGTTTATCCTGCACTCTACGCTGAGCGCTTACACTGAGTTTCTGTGTAAATCTCAGAAATACGTGATTCAGATGGAAACCCGGGCAGAAGATTAACTGTATTGAAGCACATGGAGGCACTGTGGACGCCGTCTGGCTTATGATCCTGTGCTGTTTGTCTTTTTAGGCGTAGTCCGCAGTCCGCCACAGTTTTCTACACCTCTGAAAAAAAGGACATCGCTGAACAGAGGCCAGACAGAGTCCAGAGTAACTCTGCTGCCTCATTATAGTGAATGGATCTCTCAGGGGTTTCATCTGAATCACATCACTCTGAGATTTAGATGGAAACCCTGATGTAAGTTCTCAGCTTAGAGCGCCAGATAAATGTGATCCCAAATGTTATGTAAAATGTTCCGAACAAAAGCTTCACCTTAACCCCTTCCCGACCCATGACGCCTATGTGGCGTCATGGAATGATCGCGTCCCTGCAGATCGGGTGAAGGGGTTAACTCCTATTTTACCCGATCTGCAGGGAGAGGGGGAGTGGTACTTCAGCCCAGGGGGGGTGGCTTCACCCCCCCCCCCCCCCCGTGGCTACGATCGCTCTGATTGGCTGTTGAAAGTGAAACTGCCAATCAGAGCGATTTGTAATATTTCACCTAAAAAACTGGTGAAATATTACAATCCAGCCATGGCCGATGCTGCAATACCATCGGCCATGGCTGGAAAACCTGAAGTGACCCCCCCACCCCACCGATCGCCCCCCCAGTTATGGGGTCCGGTCCCCTCCGTCCTGTGCTCCGCTCCCCCGTCCTCCTGCCCGCTCCCCCCCTGCTCCTATGTCACCCCCCGGTGCTCCGACGCCCCCCCCGTGCCTCGATCTCCCCCCCCTTATACTTACCGAGGCTCCCGGTGTCGGTCCGTCTCCTCGCTGGGCGCCGCCATCTTCCAAAATGGCGGGCGCATGCTCAGTGCGCCCGCCGAATCTGCCGGCCGGCAGATTCATTACAAGTACATTTTGATCGCTGTGGTAGGTTCTATTACAGAGATCAAAATAAAAAAATAATAAATAAACCCCCCCCTTTATCACCCCCATAGGTAGGGACAATAATAAAATAAAGAAAATATTTTTTTTTCTTTTTCCACTAGGGTTAGGGTTAGAACTAGGGTTAGAACTAGGGGTAGGGGTAGGGTTAGGGTTACAGGTAGGGTTAGGGGTAGGGTTATGGCATGTGTACACAGAGCGGATCGGCCGCGGATCCGCAGCGGATCGGCCGCGGATCCGCAGCGGATCGGCCGCGGATCCGCAGCGGATCGGCAGCGGATCGGCCGCGGATCGGCCGCGGATCGGCAGCGGATCGGCCGCGGATCCGCAGCGGGTCGGCAGCGGATCCGCAGCGGATTGGCAGCGGATCCGCAGCGGATTGGCCGCGGATCCGCAGCGGATTGGCCGCTGCGAATTCTAGAATTCTAAGCAGTTTCCCATCAGGTTTACAGTACCATGTACACCTAAGGAAAACCAAATCCGCTGTGCCCATGGTGCGGAAAATTCCGTGCAGAAACGCTGCATTGTATTTTCCGCAGCATGTCAATTCTTTGTGCGGATTCCGCAGCGTTTTACACCTGTTCCTCAATAGGAATCCGCAGGTGAAATCCGCACAAAAAAACACTGGAAATCTGCTGTAAATCCGCAGGTAAAACGCAGTGCCTTTTACCTGCAGATTTTTCAAAAATCGTGCGGAAAAATCTCACACGAATCCGCAACGTGGGCACATAGCCTTAGGGTTAGGGTTGGAATTAGAGTTAGGGTTTGAAATAGGGTTTAGATTAGGCTTGTGGTTAGGGTTACGGATAGGGTTAGGGGTGTGTTGGGGTTACAGTTGTGGTTAGGGTTGGGATTAGGGTTAGGATTAGGGTTGGAATTAGGGTTACGGGTGTGTTGCGGTTAGGGTTGTGGTTAGGGGTGTGTTGGGGTTAGGGTTGTGATTAGGGTTATGGCTACAGTTGGGATTAGGATTAGGGGTGTGTTGGGGTTAGTGTTGAAGTTAGAATTGAGGGGTTTCCACTGTTTAGGCACATCAGGGGTCTCCAAACGCAACATGGCGCCACCATTGATTCCAGCCAATCTTGCGTTCAAAAAGTCAAATGGTGAAAAAAAACACACACGAGGCTATTGACCTCTTAGTTTACAGCAGGGGCTTATTTTAGGTATCCCACTGCTCTTCAGTATACCATGAACTGCAGGGATTTGTGTCTATCCCGCTTACAGTTCCACTTAAACCTTGCAGCTCTCTGGTGCCCCCCTTCCTCTCAGGTCAGATTAGGTACTGCACCTAGGGTGATTAGTCGCCAGAAACTCTGCCTGCTATGTACTGGCTATTGGGTACACTGCAGCGATGCGATAACTACTCCCACTCAGGCAGGAACAATAATTATCAAGCCGCAGTCGCTACAGGGACCCCCAAAAGCCTGCACACGGTCGCTGCCACCAGCTCCAATTGAACGGGTCTGGAGCTAACCCCACAACAGTAGCGTAATTCCCTTCAGAGACAGGGTACAGTTTAGGGCAGGAAGAACGAACTAGTATTAAATATTATACCCCATAAATGATTTTTAGGCAGTGTTTATAAAATATTTTACAAAGATGTTACAAATGAGACAATTGCAAATATGTACAAGGTAATTATGAAAATAAAAGGATTAAATGAAGAAAAGATAACACTCACATATTCTCAGATCATTGCATTGCAGGCAACCAGACATCCCAGCTCATTGGTCGTGCTGCTCAGGCCTCACAGGAAAAGACAAGAAGAAGGAGCTGGGGATCTGGCCACAAACTTAAGACCTACAGCTAGTGACATCACAGAAAGGGCTGGCTTTTCCAGATCCTCCTACCTTTCAGTCTGAGTACTTTGAATACAAATTGGTCTAATGCTTATAACTCCGTTCCAGTACATATCAGAATCATATCACACCCAGCATTCAGCTTGTATTAACATGAGCTTTCTTATGAGATCAAATATGTCCATTTATTTACAGAGCAATCCCTACTTCTTCCCCCGATGGAGTTAGACGACTGTGTTTAGAGTGATGGGTAGATGCTTCGATGGAGATCAAGAATATGTATTTATCATTCTACTATCCTAAATAGTTTGTCTAATATCTCACAATAACAGAACAAAGGACCGCATGGTTCTAGAAGTTTCTCTAACAGTTCCTGCTAGTACAAATTTCCCTTGCAGCTATGCCAGTCGTAAATACCTTTCGTCAATAAAACTCCCCCACAAGGCAAGCTCTTCTACACAGACAGATAGAAACACAGGGAAGGAAAGAGAAAAAGAGAGAGGGGGGTTTTAGCCCCCGCATGCTAGCAAGAAAACTAACTTATGATATTTCATACCATATCGTGACACCTCCCCCTTTTGGCGTGCGCTACGGTGGCAGAACCTCTCGGTATGCCTCCATGCGCACCTCCGTGGGTTCACCCTGGCGGGAGAGTCCATCTGCATTCCCATGCTCTCTGCCCGCTTTGTGTTTAATGGTGAAGTCAAATTGCTGAAGGGCAAGGCTCCAGCGCAGCAACCTGCCATTGGTTCCACACATGGTGCTTAGCCAGCGCAGAGGGTTGTGGTCGGTCACCACGGTGAAGGTGCGACCGTACAAGTAGGGCTGCAAGCGCTGCAGGGCCCAGACTATGGCCAGGCACTCCTTCTCAATGGTGGAGTAGGCCACTTCCCTCGGCAAAAGTTTCCGGCTCAGGTACAACACGGGGTGCTCTTGGTCCTCCGAGTCAACCTGGCTGAGCACAGCACCAAGGCCAAACTCGCTGGCGTCGGTCTGTACCAAGAACGGTCGACTGCTGTCGACTGCTTTCAACACAGGGGCGTTGCACAGTGCTGTTTTCAACGCCTGGAAGGCCCCCTCACAGCCATCTGTCCAGTTGACGATGTGGGGTAGCTTCTTCCTGGTGAGGTCCGTCAAAGGTTTTGCCAGGCTACTATAGTGCTGCACGAAGCGCCTATAGTACCCTGCAGTGCCCAGGAAGGACATCACATGTTTCTTGGTCCTGGGAGTGGGCCAGTTCACGATCACGCCCACTTTGTCAGGCTCTGGTTTTAGGGTGTTTCCGCCTACCCGGTGCCCCAGGTAGTGAACCTCCCTCATGCCCATCTGGCACTTTCCCGGCTTGATAGTCAGTCCTGCTCGGTGAATTCGCCCGAGCACCTCCTCGAGATGCTGCAGGTGTTCATCCCAGGAGGGACTGAAGATGGCAATGTCATCTAAGTACGCCACGGCGTACTTCTCCAGTCCCTGAAGCAGGAGATTGACCATCCGCTGGAAAGTGGCAGGGGCATTCTTCATGCCGAAGGGCATGACCGTGGACTCGTACAGTCCAAAGGGTGTGATAAAGGCGGACTTCTCCTGCGCCTCGGGGCTCAGGGGAATCTGCCAGTATCCGCGACTCAGATCCATTATTGTCAGGTATTCTGCGCCAGCTAACTTCTCAAGCAGCTCCTCGATGCGCGGCATTGGGTGCGCGTCAGAGGCTGTAATGGCGTTGAGCCCCCTGTAGTCCACGCAGAACCGGGTGGTCCGGTCCTTCTTTGGCACGAGAACTACAGGTGAGGCCCACGCGCTCTTTGACCGTCGAATCACCCCCAGCTGTAACATCTCATCGATCTCCTGGCGCATAATCTGCTGCACCTGGTCAGAGATTCGATAGGGTGTTCGCCGTAGTGGGGCGTGATTCCCGGTGTCCACCTCGTGGACCGCTAACTCAGTCCTTCCAGGCCGGTTGGAGAACACGACCCGGAAGGGTTCCAGTGTGGTTTGCAACTGCAACCGCTGTGGTTCATCTAGCGAGGCGCTTACCTCCACGTCCTCAATGGACCCACGGGCCTTGGCTTGGGCCAGCATGTCCAGGAGGGCGTCTTCCTCCCCGTCTTCGGGTGCGCTGCAGACCGGTAGGACGAAAGGTTCGCGTTCGTGATGAGCCTTCATCATGTTGACGTGAAAGGCCTTTCGCCTACCCCGAGTGTGGTCAAGCGTGACCACATAGGTGACCGGGTTGAGCTGTTGGTGGACGACGTACGGGCCCTCCCAGGCTGCCTGAAGCTTATCCGTTGGTACAGGAACCAGCACCCACACCTTTTGACCCACGTGGTAGGTCCGCTCCCGGGCGTTCTGGTCGTACCAGTGCTTCTGATCAGCCTGAGCCTGCGTCATG
Organism: Ranitomeya variabilis; assembly: GCF_051348905.1. Classification (NCBI taxonomy): domain Eukaryota; kingdom Metazoa; phylum Chordata; class Amphibia; order Anura; family Dendrobatidae; genus Ranitomeya; species Ranitomeya variabilis. The sequence goes on from NC_135236.1 coordinate 532,711,099, forward strand.
TTGTCATGCACCAACTGCGTCAAGGTCTGCATCTTGTCACGGAAGCGCATGACATACTCCACTATGGACACTTCAGAAGGGTTCGGCTCCTCTTCCCAGGATTCTCTTACCAACCCAAGGGGTCCCCGGACTCGCCTGCCGTACAGGAGCTCGAAGGGGGAGAACCCCGTCGAGGCCTGCGGAACCTCTCTGTAAGCGAATAGCAGGTGTGGGAGGTACCGCTCCCAGTCGCGCCCTTGTGTCTCAACCAGCATGCGTAGCATCTGTTTGAGGGTACCATTGAAACGTTCACACAAGCCATTGGTCTGTGGGTGATACGCACTCGATACCAGGTGCTTCACCTGCATTTTCTTACAGAGAGCCTCCATTAGGTGAGACATAAATTGGGTCCCTCGATCAGTAAGCATTTCCCTGGCAAATCCTACCCGTGAAAAGATGGCCAACAGGGCATCCGCCACCTTATCTGCCCTAGTTGACGACAGAGCTACTGCCTCTGGGTACCGGGTAGCGTAGTCTACCGCAGTAAGAATAAATCGCTTTCCAGAGCTGCTGGAGACGGCCAGCGGGCCCACAATGTCCACCGCAATCCTCTGGAAAGGCTCCTCTATCACTGGCAAAGGGATCAGGGGAGCCTTAAGAGCAGGCCCCGCCTTCCCCACTCTTTGACAGGTGACACAGGAGCGGCAGTAGTTTGACACATCTGTCCCCATCTTAGGCCAATAGAAGTGTTGAGACAGCCGGGCCTTAGTTTTGCTGATCCCCAAGTGTCCAGCTAGCGGGATCTCATGGGCAATCCGCAACAACTCACCCCGGAATTGCTGTGGGACGACCAGCTGTCTTTCCCTCAACCACTCCTTTTGTGATTCTCCGGGTACTGTCTCCCGGTACAACCTTCCTTCTTCCCAGAACACCTTCTCCTTATCAGTTTCAGAGAATGACGTCCCGGCGAGTTGTCTCAAACTCTCTAGGCTCGCATCTGTGTGCAGAGCGGCCTTAAACTCCTGGCTAGGGGAAGCCAGAAGTGACGTTAGGGTCCCTTCCCCACGGGAGCCCTCTGGGACCTGTTCTGGGTCCACCTCTGGTTCAATCATACTGATGACTGAGGAGGGTCCGGGAGGCAGACAGTTATCTGCGTTCCGGGCACTCTGACTGCGGGTGACAGCAGCTACATAGGCTGTCTCCCCGGGGATTTCTACAGACCCAACAGCCGACGCTGCTATGGGCTCTACCTCCCCATCCACCCCCATTACCTCAGGAGCATTGCTACTTATGGGCCAGTTACCTTCCTCGGTGGCACTGGTCAATTGCATGGCATCACCTTCCTCACGGTTCCCATGTATTTCCCCATTTCCGGTAGCACCGACACTTGCCCCTGCTAGGGGTTCCTCAGCCGTCTCACTCCTCAGAGCGACGTGGCTGAGCACTCCTGTACCTACGGACACATCAACTTTCATAGAAACAGCGTTATCAGGTACAGTTGGCACAGGTACAACATTTTCACCATCAATCCTAGGGAAAAAATGGTTAACAGATGCATCATTACAAGATAAAGCATGGTCAGGTAACACATGCGATTTCCCATCATCATCATCATCATCATCAGGGTTAACGTTACCCTTATTAGCAGATTGGGGAGGGGTGTCAGGGACGTAGTATGCAAACAACCTCCCCAAATCAGTCCCCAACAAAACATCAGTGGGCAAATTATCAGACAGCCCCACTTCTTTCACCCCGCTCCCGGCACCCCAATCAATAAAAACCCGGGCCATCGGTAAGGGACAGCTGATGCCCCCAATCCCAGTGACAGTTAGGGTTTTCCCCGGAATGATTTCTTCAGGGGCCGCCAGTTCGGGTCGGATGAGGGTTCGTTCAGCCCCGGTGTCCTTGAGGCCGGTAGCAACACGACCTCCCACAGTGACGGGCTGTACGTTGTCACACACCCTCCCAACCACACCACCCACCAAAAGAACAGCTGCATTGGGGCCTGGGATGAGGGGTTCTTCTGCTTGGCTGGACATTGGTGACTGAGGTGTCCAGTCTGCCTGCAGTGGTAACACTGGCGAAGTTCGGTGGTAGGTCTGGTGCTGTTGGCCACGGGGACAGGACCTCTGGTGTGTTGGCTGGCAGGGGTACTGGCGTTGGATGCAGGCTTACCCCCTCTCCAGCTGGAGGTGACTGGCTTCCGCACTTCCGATCTACGGTTGGCCTCATAGGCATCGGCAATCTGCGCTGCTTTCGTCACGTCTTTGGGTTCTCTGTCCATCACGAACTGTCGCACCTCAGTTGGGCAAAGACGGAAGAACTGGTCTTTGATCATCAGGTCTCGCAGATGCGCAAAGGTGGTCACTGACAGTCCTTGGGTCCACTGGTCAAAGTGGGTCCCCAGTCCATGCACCACATCACTGTAACTGTCGTGTGGGCCACGTTGGAGGGTCCGAAACTTTTTACGGTACACCTCGGGTGTAAGCTGGTACTTGGCTATCAGAGCCTGCTTGATGGCCTCATAGTCACCATCTTGTTCTTGAGGGAGTGCAGCAAACGCTTCCAGAGCTTTTCCTCTCAGCCCTGGTGTCAGATACCGTGCCCATTCTTGTGTAGGCAGCTGGTACTGTCTGCAGGCTTTCTCAAAGGCCCGCAGAAAAGTGTCCAAGTCCCCATCCTTTTCCATAACCGGAAAGTGGTCGGGCCGGGGCTTTGGTGTCTGAGCGCTGCTGGGCTCACGGCTCTGAGGCGACCCCTGCATTTGCAGTTGGGCCATCTGCAGCTGGTACTCCCGCTGCGCTTGGGCCTCTCGCTCGGCTCGCTGGGCCTCTAGCTCTGCTCGGGCCTCTCGCTCGGCTCGCTGGGCCTCTCGCTCTGCTCGGGCCTCTCGCTCGGCTCGCTCTTGGTATTGCTGGATCAGCTGCAGACATCTCTCTAGGTCATCTGCGGGGCATTGTTGCAGAGCCAGCTGCAGGAGGAGGTCTGCGCCCCCTTGGTTGCCAGTAGGGCCCGTATTCTGTGGTTGGACCTCTGCGGCAGCCCCATGTTCGCTTGTGCCGGTTTCTGCGGCCTCTGGGCTCTGTGAGTGGTCTAGAGCGGCTTCCCATTGCATCAGGGCTGCGACCAGTTCGCTTTTGCTTTTGCTTGCATAGTCAATGTGCTGTGACTTGCATAAGGCAACAAGGGTGTCTCTGGTCTGCTGTTCATAGAAGGCTTCTCCTAGCCCAACCATGGTTGCCAAATAAAAGAGAGAATAGAAAAACAAAGAGAAAGGGAGGGGATAATTACCAGTACACAATTGTCTCACAACTAATAAACACTGAGTTCGTTCTCCAAACTTATTTGCGCAGAGTTCTCGCAAGAACTTTCTGCAAGTTTTTAGTGAGAGGAATGATTGCTCAAACCAAATCACTAATGCTCTAATATCCCACCGCGCTGCCACCAATATGTCACGATTCACACCGTGACTGTCACCAATTGTCAAGATCCCTTAGCCGCTGCCCACAATATGTCACGGATTGGGGTGACTTTAGACCAGCAGACGGCTATCACATGTGCAGGGGGGGCTTATCCTAGTTATCCCTCCACTGCCACAATGTGATGAAAAAAAACACACACGAGGCTATTGACCTCTTAGTTTACAGCAGGGGCTTATTTTAGGTATCCCACTGCTCTTCAGTATACCATGAACTGCAGGGATTTGTGTCTATCTCGCTTACAGTTCCACTTAAACCTTGCAGCTCTCTGGCGCCCCCCTTCCTCTCAGGTCAGATTAGGTACTGCACCTAGGGTGATTAGTCACCAGAAACGCTGCCTGCTATGTACTGGCTATTGGGTACACTGCAGCGATGCGATAACTACTCCCACTCAGGCAGGAACAATAATTATCAAGCCGCAGTCGCTACAGGGACCCCCAAAAGCCTGCACACGGTCGCTGCCACCAGCTCCAATTGAACGGGTCTGGAGCTAACCCCACAACAGTAGCGTAATTCCCTTCAGAGACAGGGTACAGTTTAGGGCAGGAAGAACGAACTAGTATTAAATATTATACCCCATAAATGATTTTTAGGCAGTGTTTATAAAATATTTTACAAAGATGTTACAAATGAGACAATTGCAAATATGTACAAGGTAATTATGAAAATAAAAGGATTAAATGAAGAAAAGATAACACTCACATATTCTCAGATCATTGCATTGTAGGCAACCAGACATCCCAGCTCATTGGTCGTGCTGCTCAGGCCTCACAGGAAAAGACAAGAAGAAGGAGCTGGGGATCTGGCCACAAACTTAAGACCTACAGCTAGTGACATCACAGAAAGGGCTGGCTTTTCCAGATCCTCCTACCTTTCAGTCTGAGTACTTTGAATACAAATTGGTCTAATGCTTATAACTCCGTTCCAGTACATATCAGAATCATATCACACCCAGCATTCAGCTTGTATTAACATGAGCTTTCTTATGAGATCAAATATGTCCATTTATTTACAGAGCAATCCCTACTTCTTCCCCCGATGGAGTTAGACGACTGTGTTTAGAGTGATGGGTAGATGCTTCGATGGAGATCAAGAATATGTATTTATCATTCTACTATCCTAAATAGTTTGTCTAATATCTCACAATAACAGAACAAAGGACCGCATGGTTCTAGAAGTTTCTCTAACAGTTCCTGCTAGTACAAATTTCCCTTGCAGCTATGCCAGTCGTAAATACCTTTCGTCAATAAAACTCCCCCACAAGGCAAGCTCTTCTACACAGACAGATAGAAACAAAGGGAAGGAAAGAGAAAAAGAGAGAGGGGGGTTTTAGCCCCCGCATGCTAGCAAGAAAACTAACTTATGATATTTCATACCATATCGTGACAGTGCTCCCGCCCTTCCAAGCCCCGACGTGCGCCCAAACAGTGGTTTACCCCCACATTTGGGGTACCAGCGTACTCAGGACAAACTGGGCAGCAACTGTTGGGGTCCAATTTCTCCTGTTACCCTTGCAAAAATAAAAAATTACTTGCTAAAACATAATTTTTGAGGAAAGAACAATTATTTTTTATTTTCACGGCTCTGCGTTATAAACTTCTGTGAAGCACTTGGGGGTTGAAAGTGCTCACCACACATCTAGATAAGTTCTTTGGGGGGTCTAGTTTCCAAAATGGGGTCACTTGTGGGGGGTTTCTACTGTTTAGGCATATCAGGGGCTCTGCAAACGTAACATGATGCCCGCAGACCATTCCATCAAAGTCTGCATTCCAAAACGTCACTACTTCCGTTCCGAGCCCCGGCATGTACCCAAACAGTGGTTTACCCCCACATATGGGGTATCAGCGTACTCAGGAGAAACTGGACAACAACTTTTGGGGTCCAATTTCTCCTGTTACTCTTGCAAAAATAAAAAATTCTGGGCTAAAAAAATATTTTTGAGGAAAGGAAACACATTTATTATTTTCACGGCTCTGCGTTATAAACTTCTGTGAAGCACTTGGGGGTTCAAAGTGCTCACCACACATCTAGATAAGTTCCCTTGGGGGTCTAGTTTCCAAAATGGAGTCACTTGTGGGGAGTTCCTACTGTTTAGGCACATCAGGGACTCTGCAAACGCAACCTGATGCCCGCAGAGCATTCCATCAAAGTCTGCATTTCAAAACGTCACTACTTCCCTTCCGAACCCCGACGTGTGCCAAAACAGTGGTTTACCCCCACATATGGGGTATCCGCGTACTCAGGAGAAACTGGACAACAACTTTCGGGGTCCAATTTCTCCTGTTACCCTTGGGAAAATAAAAAATTTTGGGCTAAAAAATCATTTTTGAGAAAAGAAAAATTATTTTTTATTTTCATGGCTCTGCGTTATAAACTTCTGTGAAGCACTTGGGGGTTCAAAGTGCTCACCACACATCTAGATTAGTTCCTTGGGAGGTCTAGTTTCCAAAATGGGGTCATTTGTGGGGGAGCTCCAATGTTTAGGCACACAGGGGCTCTCCAAACGCGACATGGTGTCCGCTAATGATTGGAGCTAATTTTCCATTCAAAAAGCCAAATGGCGTGCCTTCCCTTCCGAGCCCTGCCGTGCACCCAAACAGTGGTTTACCCCCACATATGGGGTATCATCGTACTCAGGACAAACTGGACAACAACATTTGGGGTCCAATTTCTCCTATTACCCTTGGGAAAATAAAAAATTCTGGGCTAAAAATCATTTTTGAGGAAAGAAAAACTATTTTTTTATTTTCACGGCTCTGCGTTATAAACTTCTGTGAAGCACCTGGGGGATATAAGTGCTCACTATGCATCTAGATAAGTTCCTTGGGGGGTCTAGTTTCCAAAATGGGGTCACTTGTAGGGGAGCTCCAATGTTTAGGCACACAGGGGCTCTCCAAACGCGACATGAAGCTAATTTTCCATTCAAAAAGTCAAATGGCACGCCTCCCCTTCCAAGCCTTGCCGTGCACCCAAACAGTGGTTTACCCCCACATATGAGGTATCGGCATACTCAGGAGAAATTGCCCAACAAATTTTAGGATCCATTTTATCCTGTTGCCCATGTGAAAATGAAAGAATTGAGGCTAAAAGAAATTTTGTGTGAAAAAAAGTACTTTTTCATTTTTGCGGATCAATTTGTGAAGCACCTGGGGGTTTAAAGTGCTCACTATGCCTCTAGATGAGTTCCTTGGGGGGTCTAGTTTCCAAAATGGGGTCACTTGTGGAGGAGCTCCAATGTTTAGGCACACAGGGGCTTTCCAAACGCGACATGGTGTCCGCTAACGATGGAGATAATTTTTCATTCAAAAAGTCAAATGGCGCTCCTTCCCTTCCGAGCCTTACCATGTGCCCAAACAGTGGTTTACCCCCACATGTGAGGTATTGGTGTACTCAGGAGAAATTGCCCAACAAAATTTAGGATCCATTTTATCCTGTTGCCCATGTGAAAATGAAAAAATTGAGGCTAAAATAATTTTTTTGTGAAAAAAAAGTACTTTTTCATTTTTACGGATCAATTTGTGAAGCACCTGGGGGTTTAAAGTGCTCACTATGCTTCTAGATAAGTTCCTTGGGGGGTCTAGTTTCCAAAATGTGGTCACTTGTGGGGGAGCTCCAATGTTTAGGCACACGGGGGCTCTCCAAATGCGACATGGTGTCCGCTAAAGATTGGAGCCAATTTTTCATTCAAAAAGTCAAATGGCGCTCCTTCCCTTCCGAGCCCTGCCGTGCGCCCAAACAGTGGTTTACCCCCACATATGAGGTATCAGCGTACTCAGGACAAATTGGACAACAATGCCCGTGGTCCAGTTTCTCCTTTTACCCTTGGGAAAATAAAAAATTGTTGCTAAAAGATCATTTTTGTGACTAAAAAGTTAAATGTTCATTTTTTACTTCCATGTTGCTTCTGCTGCTGTGAAACACCTGAAGGGTTAATAAACTTCTTGAATGTGGTTTTGAGCACCTTGAGGGGTGCAGTTTTTAGAATGGTGTCACTTTTGGGTATTTTCAGCCATATAGAACCCTCAAACTGACTTCAAATGTGAGGTGGTCCCTAAAAAAAATGGTTTTGTAAATTTTGTTGTAAAAATGAGAAATCACTGGTCAAATTTTAACCCTTATAACTTCCTAGCAAAAAAAAAATTTGTTTCCAAAATTGTGCTGGTGTAAAGTAGACATGTGGGAAATGTTATTTATTAACTATTTTGTGTCACATAACTCTCTGGTTTAACAGAATAAAAATTCAAAATGTGAAAATTGCGAAATTTTCAAAATTTTTGCCAAATTTCCGTTTTTTTCACAAATAAACTCAGAAATTATCGACCTAAATTTACCACTAACATGAAGCCCAATATGTCACGAAAAAACAATCTCAGAATCGCTAGGATCCGTTGAAGCGTTCCTGAGTTATTACCTCATAAAGGGACACTGGTCAGAATTGCAAAAAACTGCAAGGTCATGAAGGGGTTAATCCACTAGAAATGCAGGTCTTCACTCAGGTCTGTCATCTGTTAGGCCGGTTTCACATTTGCGGTTGTGTCCGCA